>NC_052401.1:9076247-9425607 GCF_009389715.1 Phoenix dactylifera | reverse complement strand
AGAGGGGAAAAAAAAAGCTCACCAGACCCTTGAGGCTTCATCCTCGGACTGCAGCCTTACCTCGCCATGGTCGGAGCAGGTGAGGACCTCCCGAAGGAGATCCGGCCTCGACCCACCTCCCGGCTCTTCTCCTCTTCTCCGGCATCACTTCAGAGAAGAGGAAGGGTCGGCCTTCCTTTTGCCGCTGCCATGGGGGGGAAACTCCACCTCGGTCGGTGGATCGGGGGAGCCTCGTCTCCTCGGTCGCTTGCGAGAGAAGAAGGGTTGGAAGCGGAAGATTTCGGTGGGGATGAAGGGCCAGAAGCTAGGGTTTCGGCAAAAACGAAGAAGAAAGAAAGAGAGAGAGAGAGAGAGAGAGAAGGAGAGGGAGTGATCGGAAGAGAGGAGGCTGTAGATCCGGCCGGAGGAGAAGAAGAAGGCCGGAGGACAGGCCGGATGCGAGGGTTTCGGTGGAGATGAAGGAGAGAACGAGAGAGAGGAAGAGATCGGAAGAGAGAGAGGGGAACAAGGAGACGAAGAGGCGGAAGCTTCTGGAAGGGAGGAAAAATCCTGATAACGGATTCATGGGTCGAATCTGAATCCGAACACGCAACCCGTTAGGCCTAAAAATCGAAATGGGTTAGGTGAACCCAATTAAACCGAGCCCAATCTGTTTGGACGAGCCCAAATGATGAATTGAGTGGAATCTGAACGCAATTGAACCCAATTTAAGCCAGGTCCGAGCCCAATTAAGTATGTGGGTCTTAGCAGACCTAATTGAATATGAATCAGGCCCAATTCAAGCCCATTTCATTTAATTTGAGGCCAAATAGGCCACAGGCTGACCTTGGCACAGGCCCAAATGGACCACATTGACCTTAAACCCAAAATTTAACTTGGGATTAAGACTATTGACCAAATTAGAAGGCTCCAACGTGGGTAAATTGGACTTGGGCCAAATCCTTGGATGAGATCCAAATAAATAAACTTATAATTTAAACTGAAAAGTTATGTATTAAACAAACGGAGAATAATGTGATACCTATAATGTTGTGCAAGGTGATTAAGGATCCGTTATCTGGATTGGTCAAATGTGGGAAAGCAAATTTCTGTAAGTAACTTGTCTTAATCTTATTGTGGATCATGAATATACTTTCTTACCTAAATTATAAGTGTAAGTAACCTGTCCTAATCTTTTATGACTCACGCATGTAAGTAATCTGTCTTAATCTTATTATAGATCATGTATCATAAGAATGAGTGTTATTCAGACAATTTAAATTTGCATATATGATTTGTGAAAAATGAAAGCAATATGTTCTAATCATCATGGATCATGTATACAAGTGGTATGTTTTAGTTATAGAAATTATGGTTATGCATACATCATGCTTATACAGATTTTAAATATTATGCATATAAGATGATTGGGATTTCGTACCATAATTGCACTTAATATAGTAATTATGGTATAAGTATAAAATAAGATGATGAATTGCTTTTAGCTAAGTATACCACTTGCAAGAAGTACTATGTATGGACTCTTAGATGCTATGGGTTGAAAGCAACTGAGCTCGCCCCGCCAGTGGCCGTAGAATAACTGAGCTCGCCCCGCCAGTGGCCGTACAATAACTGAGCTCGCCCTGCCAGTGGCCGATAATGACTCCGCCATAGTATCGGAGGGTGTAAACCACGGCATGCCGATGTACGGTCTTACCGTGTATATTTATATGAAGATTTTTGATAGCACACATAACATGATTATTGATTCAGTATGAATATTTTATCATGATGAGTTGTTAAGTAAGGTGCATGTTAACTTCTCAAACCCTGCATGAACATGTTTAGTACTATACTAGATCCGGTAAGATTATGTAGGATTACTTACTGAGCCGTGTAGCTCATACCATTTTATTGGTATTTTCTTTCAGATTCTCACCACTAACAGCAGTTAGAGACATTCCTATTTTGTATCAGGGCTTCTCTCTTTTGGGGTAAAGCAAACATACTTTTGTATACATAAACTGTATAGAAGCTCTGTGTTTTGTACCACTCAGTGTGTTGTAATAGAACTGCTTTAATATATGAAAGTTCGAATGGTTTGACTACCCTATTTACCCATGTATGAGGCTTCGTGCTATTGTGGGTGGTAGTCGGCAATAGCACGGCCGTGTCACGGATCTAGGTCCGGGGCGTGACAGTTGCTGTCCAAATAAATATAAGCCACTCTAAAATATATCACTTTTTTATGGCCAACCGAACATGCAAAAACCAATTTTTCATACATCTTATATCTGGGGATTAGCTTTTCAAAAAAATATATTTTAATAAAATAATTTTTTTCACGGACCAAACAATTCCACCAGTTCACCATCTTTATTGCATACAATTGGGTTCAGACTCCCACCACACCACAAGGAAAGATGTAGTTAAAAAACATTAGCAAAGGTAAGATCCCAAGTCCCATTAGAAATATCAATGTCATGTCACCCTTTTATACTTTTCTTGCTCTTTTAAATACACCCCCGCATGGATCCTCACATACTTCCCCTATTCAAGCCCTGATATCTTCATCAGATTAAGGTTCAAATTTATTCAAATCTAATCACAAGCACCATGATTAGCTCGTGGTCGGCCTCTAGGAATCCATGGTCGGAGGTATTTTTTTGATTCTTTAATTCTATATATGTACCCAAGATATTCTCGGCGAATAACCGATGTGGGATTAAACACATGCCCGTACAGTTTATATAAGCACCCAAGATCTTCTCGGTGACTAACTGATGTGGGACTAAATACACACCTGCACAGGTCCTTACACAACCCCTCGTCACTTGCCAATATTTTCATAAAATGTGGTGCTACAGGCCATGTCTGATGTCTGTAAGCTTTTTGATAAATTGGCCCACAGGAATTTCTTGACTTGGACTGCATCGATCACCGGCTATGTTCACAATTCCCAACCACACCGCGCGATCGAAGTGTTTGTTCAGCTATTGGAATCAGGGGTCCACCCAACTAATTACACGTCAGGTGCTGTTCGAAGTGCCTGCTGCGCTTTGTATTCTATCGAGCCTAGCGAGCAAGTTCATGGGTACATGATCAAGTATGGAATTGAGACCAATACGAGCATGGGGAACTCCATCTGCACTCTGCAGCTTGTCCTCCAAATGTGGGAGCTTGGAGTCTGCGATGAGGGCCTTTCTGGATGGAAATGTTTTCTCACGTACGGCAGTCATATCAGCTTGAGGTGATCATGGGGATGCTGAGCTGAGGTTAGACTGTCTGTCAACAGCTCAAGGAAAACGTCAGACTGAATGAGTACAGACGAGTGCCTTAAGGTTGTATTGTGTGGCCAGCACAAGATCTTACTCTTGGAAAGCAACTCCACTCCTTCTGTGTCAAATTTGGATGTGAATCAGATGTTCCTGTGACAAAGTCAATCGTGTACTTGTATCTGAAATGTGGGGAGATTGGCAGGGCGAGGAGATTGTTCAACGAAATAGACTGTTAACCTAATAACATGGAATGCAGTTGTATGTGATCCATGCCCAGACTGTCAAGATCACTAGGTTTCTGTCTGATGTGATTATGAGCAGAGCATTGGTGAAGATGTATAACAAGTGTGGATTTGTTGAGAAGGCAACAAATGGAAGGACTTGTGTAGGCGTGTGTTTAGTTATACATCGATTATTCGCTGAATAGATCTTGTATACTTATACAAGTTCAAAGAATTTAAATAAAACATTATGGCTTGCCTTTTTGGATAAGATTCTAATTGTTACAAATAGTATCAGAGCAGACTCCGCCCACGATCTATATAGACTAGGGAACACTATAATATGGGTCTATTTAAACTGACCATAAGCTGATAGTAATGTTTGTGATTAAATTTGAATGGATTTGGACCTTTAGCTTAGCGAGGATTCCGAAATTTATGAGGAGAGTATGCGAGGATCCGTGCCGCCGTGTGTTTAGTCCCTCGTTGATTATTTGCTCGATAGATCTTGCGTACTTACACAAAATCAAAGAATTCAAATAATATCTTTTGGCTAGCTTTTTTAGGTGAGATCTTGTATGACAACAAAAGCCTTTTGTAGAGATGTGAGCAAAGACTATGATGCCCTAGACTTCCATGATCAAGGACTACTCTCAGCATGGTTGGTCTAGGGAAGCAATACAGCTATTTGAGGACACGAGATTGGCTGGAATGAGGCCAAACCAAGTCACCTTTGTTGGAGTTCTCTCAGCCTGCAGCCATGCTGGTATGGTTGACAAGGCCGTGTACTATTTCAACATGATGAAGACTTGAGTATGGGATCAAGCCCACCATGGACCATATTGCAGACATGGTTTATATGTTTGTGAGGTTGGGACAGTTGGAGGATGCATTTGCTTTGGCGAAGAAGATGGAATTCGATTCCCATGAGATCATATTGTCTATTTTAATTGTAGGATGCTGGAGCCATGTGAATATGTGATTGGGTTTCTGTGCTGCTAAGAGGTTGCTAGTACTGAAGCCTAAAGAGCTTGAAACCTATGTGTTGTTGTTGAACATGTACATATCGGAAGAGAGATTGCAGGAAGTAACAAGGGTGAGGAAGCTCATGAAAGATGAGAAAATTGGAAGCTTTAGGGGTAGAAGTTGGATTAGTATCAAAGATAAGATTTATTTTTCAGACTGATGATAGGTCCAACCCTCAGAGTTCTGAAATGTATGAAAATTGTTGGAAAACTTAGTTGAAAACTCAAAAGGTCTGGGATATGTTCCCTATTAAAGTATAGAGATGCCTGATGATGAGGATGGAAGGAAGACAGTTGGTTCGACTACTAATTACCATAGTCAGTGACAAATTGACTCTTGCTTTTGGGTTGATAAACATGACAGAGGGTGCATCCATACGAGCTGTCAAGAATATGACTATGTACAGGGGCTGCCATAGCTCAGTGAAGTTCTTTTTACTACTGACAAAAAGAGAAATCAGTCCTGGATAGCAAGTGGCTTCACAAGTTCATGGATGGACAATGTTCTTGTGGAGATGCTGGTGCTTTTTTATGACACTAGTGATTTGTATTTCTGATTTAAATTTCAAATTACCTTCTGAGAATTAGATCCCAAGGCTCATTTTTTCTCAGCCAGACCTCACCCATACTTCATGAACTTCTAACAGCTTTTCAGAGTGATGAATAATCATTGGATTTCCTGATCTGCTTGTTTTGACTGAAATGATTGTGAATGTTGCAAATGGCATTAGCAAAACCATGAACTTGATCATTATGCTTTTGAAATATATGATTTGATTTTCTTCAAGTGATCAAGATCTATATATTCATTTCAGAACATATGAAGCTTGAAGAATATTTAATGTTGTTATAATTATGAATCCTCGAGGAGTAAGCATTTTTAACGTTTTGTTAGCAGAAAATAGAAAGTAACCGTGACATGAATCCATTGTTCATCCAATTGAGCACAATATACTGATCAAATTAATACCATGTATAAAGTCATAGGGGAAGTAAGGAAGACCACTTCCAGTGCGAGCTCTTTAAGGACAATGCCAGCTTAATTATGAAGTCTTAAGAGAGATCTGGCTGCCCCGCGAATTGTATTTGAAAGCACTGCTTCACACCCTGATGGATTTCCTACTGGTTTCTTTGGCTGGGTTTGGTGAATTGTTAAGGAGTATATCATTACTGCAGTGAAGCATTTCTTTTTTTTTTTTGGTCAAAAATAGGAGGGGAGGGGGAGGGACCAGCCCACCCGCGTAGCAGCCCCATTACTGAGTCCCCCTTCCACTAGGGAATGTTCGATACAGGTCGCAGGTTTCGCGTGCCTTCCCCGACCCGTGGGCTCACCCCACTGGGTTCACCGCCTCACGTGTGGGTACGTCACCCCAGTGCCACCTTGGTACAAGTGGAAGGAAAGCATAACCGCCAACAAGCCAGCCGAGCGTGGGGCATCCGGTCCCCTAATTTAATCGACGCCCGTGCGTTTCGAACCCGGGCAACTTGGGCGGAATTATCGCCCCCTTACCACCAGGCTACTACCTTGGTGGCCAGTGAAGCATTTCTTCAAGGTAGGGCATTTCCACACCAGAACCTATTGTTTCCCCTGATCCAAGAATTGGTAGCACCTATGGTGAAAACTTTTTACACTCTTGGTGAATATACTTCATGGTCTATTAATAAACTCACTCTCATTTGTTAAAGATTTTTGTTCTATTACCTTCTGGCATGTAACTGGAAGTGTTTGGAGGCAAAGAATTGGCTGATCATGATTAAGAACTCTTATCCAAAATGATCGCTAAGAATTAGTTTGCTTTCCTGCTTCCTAGATAGTGAGACCTAGACAAAGAAGATTCTATCCCTAGTGAACTTTTCCTATGCAAATCAATAAATAAAGGGGTGTTTTACTTCACTAGTAAGTGAAGACTAGACCAACTCTTGATACCAACTTAAGCAAGCATTAACAGGGTCGATGAGTAGACCTAGTCTTCGGCTATCATTTTAGTGCTTAAAAGTCATGGGATGCCAAATTGGCAATGGAACCCTGTTGTTCTTTCTTGCATTTGAAAATGACCTTGTGTCAATGTCTATGAGCATTGCTTGTTGTTTTACCACACATCAGCTATCACATTCAAAACAACTTTCTTTAAGATATCTAACCCCCCTCAGGTCAGACACAAGGCTACAATAAAAGACACAATGACAGAGCCATCTCCCCTCCAGTTAAGTAGAGAATACTGGGTACAAAGGGGACAGCAGATCAGAGCCCTGCCATAAAGTGTTAAAGAAGACTTCTGCTTCCATAGTCTCAAATGATTGCCAATGATGTCTTCCACCACTGAATGGCTTCTATGGTTGGGCCTGGTCTTTCTCAAATGGTCCCGTAAAGCATTAAGCTATCACCTTTTTTCCTTGTCTTGCCTTTTATTGCCTTCTTCCTCTATGCAAAACTTCCTTTTGACTCTCCCATGCATACCATGAATCCTCTGGACGTGTTGATTCTTGCAGTGAAATTCACTTATTCAACAAAGCAAACGCAATGTAGTTACTTCAGGTGGGTGGCAGTATTGAAACCTTGCCCATTCCTAATGTAGTGGCTTCCCCACATCTGCATGCTTCCTGGTAGAGGTATGAATAAAGAGTGAGTCTAATGAATGCTTTGTGCGCAAATTAGTTATGTTACACTAGCATATATTGGGCGAGATGCACAGATTAAGGTTTTCTAACTTTTATTGAATTGCAACGTAACAATGTAACAAATTATAATAAATAGAAGATTTCAATAGCCAAATTTTTGTTGCATATTAAGCAATGAATTTTAATAACGGCAGGGCAGAAGATCTTGTTATTATTACTAGCATTATTAGGACCTACACCCACATGGCGAGCAGAGAACTTTGGATAGGCCGAGACTCCATAAAAAAAACTTTGGTCATTAATACTGGCATTATGAATATCGAACAATCTATGGGATATAGTTTTTTCTTCATTCCTAGATGTACTTGAAGTGCAATGTGACAATTTAAGAAATTATAATAGTTAAAAGGCTTCAATAATCAAGTTTTTGTTGCACATTAAGCAATAAGCTTTATTGATGAAGTAGAATATCTCGTCATTAATACTGGTATCCACATAGTGAATAGAAAACTCTACACAAGAGACTCTAATATAGAAACTCCAATTATTAATACTAGCATCAATAATATCGGCCTCATGCAACGTGTAGGTATATATATTTTTTTCTTTTTTTAACTGTTCTTAAAATATAATATAATAGTTTGATAAATTATGATAAATAAAAATCTTTAATAGTCAAATTTATGTTGTATATTAAGCAATGAGTTTTAAGGGTAGCCGAACATATGAAACCAACATCATTAATATTCATTGTATATTAAGTAAGAAATTTTAAATGGTGGTTGAGCATATTAATCCCAGCATCATTAAAATTGGCATCCACAAACCATATGGAGAGCACAAGCTGAGCCTCCATTTTAGTTATATATAATATATTATAGGAAAAACCAGTTCTTGCTTATCAATCAACAATCCTTAACTTGGAGATTCCAAGACTTTCATTACATTCGACATAGGAAATTGTTTGAATGTTTTAATTTCCAAGGAAAATTAGAATATTATTATATGCATTTTATATTTTAAAAATATGTCTTGTCCATCCAAACTTTAAGTATAATTTGTAAAACACTCGTGGCCACCATTGAAAACACAAAAGATAAAAATTCAAAGATTTTGATGGACCATTAGTTGGTTATGCATTTTCCATATGCAATTGAGTACGATGTCATTCACACAAATAATATTAGGTATAGACCATTCAATTGTTTAGGTCCTATAATTCGAGTATATGACTGATTTTAATTGAAAAGTTATCTTACGAAAAACTAAAATATCTCTCTTTAGAATCAAAAGGCTACAAGCGGTTGATCAGCCTCACATCCATATAAGCATATTTTATCTCACAATTCTATCTCAACGGTCACAGACTAACTCCGGCGGGGTACATATCCTCCTCCTTTGTTTCACCATAAAGAAATAGTTTGGAAGTATAATCAGTTAGCAAGAAATACAACAAAAAATATACCAACTTTCAACCAGCATATGAAAATCCCCCCACACCATCCATCTCATAAATATAGGGCTGAAACTAAAT
Source organism: Phoenix dactylifera (assembly GCF_009389715.1). NCBI lineage: Eukaryota > Viridiplantae > Streptophyta > Magnoliopsida > Arecales > Arecaceae > Phoenix > Phoenix dactylifera. The sequence continues at coordinate 9,416,951 of NC_052401.1, read as the reverse complement.
CGAATATGGATTGGATATTAATATATTTATATCTATATTTATTTTATTTGATAAATACAGATATTAGCCGAATACCATAATTAATTTTTATATTTGTTTTAAATAGATGCAGATATAAATTGGATTCTTAAAGTTTGGATACAAATACTGATATAAGTCAGAAAATTAAACTTAATTATCATAAAATTAAAAATATTACTAAGTGGATGGTAAATCAAATTGCTAGTATGTTAATATGATTATATATTTTTTTTAAAAAATTAAGACTGTTATATAAAATTAAATAAAATTATAAATAGAGTCAAATGTTTGGATAAAAATTAGATATAGATTATAAATGGATGCTTAAATTTTTATTTAAGTTTTCAGACGTTCACAACACAAATTTTTCCTCCTTTCCTATGACCCCACCAAAATGGCAATTAACCCACCCCTGTGACCGTATCTCTGAATTAACTCCCTTCCATCTATGTCTCAGCTGTTTCACGCTCTAGCATTCCTTTCCATTCTCTCTCTTCCCAGTCTGGAATGAGGAGGGTCTCTTGTTCTTAGGCATGGGATCTTGGACCTCTGTTCACAACTCCAAGTACAGCCTTCACCGGTCTTCAGTCTTTTTCTTTTTTTATTTTTAGTCACTCTCTTTTTCTCTGTTCCTACCTTTTCATAATTTTCTTACCTGTCTTTTTTTTTCCCTCTCTGTAAATTTCCACAAAGATCAGAGCTTCTAAGACTCTGGGTCTGAAGGACTCTGTTCCTCTTAATTGCCATGGGTTCTTGCGTCTCCACCCATAAAGACCGTTCCGATTCTTCCATGGGGTCTCGATCGACAAAGTGGAGTCTCAATGGGAAGGACTCGGCCGGGGAATTGAGTTCCAAGAGCAAGCCGGCGGAAATCGGTATGGTTTTCTATTTGACATATTGGGTTTTCTTTTTGTTTGTTTCTTGAATTGTTGGGTTCTTGATGCCATTCTGTTCGGAGAAAATATGTCATACTGGCGAAAGATATAGATTTAGTTTACTTAGATTTGATGAATAATTCAGCCTATATATTTAGAATTCTGAGTTGATACATTTTAATATCCTCTCTGCTTGCATGTTTTTTTTATAAATAATCTCCAGAAGAAAAGATGAAATGTTATGAAGAATGAATTTATTTGATTTGTTACTAGTTATATTATGATGATGTCTTTTTTATTTATTTGAGTGATGTCACTAGAAGTCAGATTCTATGTGAGGACTCACAATCATGTCTTTAATCCCATATCCGTTATGCATTGGGTAGGCCTTGGCTAGCCTTTTTTAGGTGAGCACCTAGGTTGTTACATTTTTGGTGCATATTCTCTTAGTCAAAGTAAATTTTGTTACTCTGCATAATTATATATCAAGATGGTGAATTATCAAATAATCATAATACTTTGCTGTGAAATGTGGTTTGCTAATGAGATTTCAGCATTTATCAGGATGTGTAACTTAATTTTCTTTTAGTTTTGATGATGCTTTTCATTGGTGCGGATTTTTTTTCATTTAAAAAAATTAAGATTTCATGTAGAGGGTGGTGGATGGTAATTAACATATGACAACTTCGGAACTATATTCAAGTTATTACCGTCACACCCCAAATCCGGAACATAACATTGCCATTCTACCGAGGGGTATAGCCCATGATAACATGCAGCCAACCATTCCATTTTAGCTTCCAAATCCGTCACAAACAAAATATGGTAAAATAATCTAATTTTATCATCCATTATGTAATAAAGCAAACACCAGTTCAGAGTATCTAAACCAAATAAAAATATCAAAATCCATAATCCTCAAAATTTTAAAACTTACTAACTGCAAATTCGTAGTTAATTAAAATACTAAAATTCTTCTACATAATCCCCAAGCTTGCTAGCACGAACTCTAAGCTTGGATCATGCTTCATTCCTAGTGACCCTATTTATCTGAAAAGAGAAAAAAATAAAAGAAAGATATAAACTACATAGCTCAGTAAGTAAAATTTACACTATCTTACCATATTAAGCATAAGTTTTTTCATGACAATACATCATTTGAAGAAAATAATAAATATTATAAAAATAGAGCATTTCATAATACAATATGATAAAATAAGTCATAAAGCAAATCATGTATACACAAATCATTCATATTTCATAAACATGGTTTCAAGTTTATTTTACAAATAAATTCATAAATTATTCTTCTACCATTTAGCAACATCATAGTTCAAAATATTGTTTTTAGATATTTGTGCTAAAGTCACTTTATATCCATGACAGAGCTCGTATTCGTAATCGCTAAATATTCATGTTTCGTATACTAGCATTATACCCGCTGGCAGGGCCTATGTTCGTATGGATACTAGTTTTGGGCATCAATTTTTGCTAATTCTAGAGGTCATACATAGCTATCTGAGAGTTTTTAAAATATTCATATCTTTTTCGTAAATATAGATATAAGTCGAAAAAAATACTAAATGACATGATAAAATTCATGTTTCATGTCCATGCTATATTCATTAAAAATATCCATGGAGCTACTTTTCATAATAAGGCATAATTTTTATAACACATATATTGATCCATAATATTAAGAAAAAATATGATATTTTCACTGACAAATCATATACATGAAAAACATGATAATTTTAAAAAAATAATGAGTGTAAGATATTTTTCGTAAAATATTCATATACTAAATGGCATGATAAAATTCGTGTTTCATATCCATGCTATTTTCATGAAAAATATGTGTGGAACCACTTTTCATAATGAAGCATGATTTTTATAACACATATGCTGATCCATAATTTTAAGAAAAATATGATATCTTCACTAGCAAACCATATGCATGGAAAACATGACAATTTGAAAAATAATAAGGAGTATAAGATCTACTTAAAAGTTTGAAAACGAGTATGGAGTATAGTTTAGTTACTTTTTTCGCCTTAGGCATTCAAACTTCACTAGGCAAATCTGCAAAATCTTGGTTCCAGCCATGCATGTTCTTCGGCCTCGATTTTCAATGGGGACAATGCTAGGGAATGGTGAGTTCGAAGAAAAAAAGAGGGACAAAGAAGAGAGGAGGTGCAGTGCTTGTGGTGGAGGGCAGCGATGGAAAGGGGCTTCCTATTTATAGAGGTGACCTAGGGTTCTAGTGACCCTAGGAGTGCTCTAGTGGCCCTAGGTCTCCTATTTCTAATAGGAGTACCTTGCTTTCGATGGAAAAGCAGACTCCTATCAAGAGTCTATTACTGCTCATCGCCTGCGATGCATGCATTGGTCCAACATCCTTGTCAGGCTAGTCTAGTGGATTGGGCCCTGCCTAGGCCATCACAATTACAGAAGATAGAAAACATGCTTCATAATTGGTACTTATATTTATTGTAATGTCATTTCTATGTCCATGGTCACAACATGCAAAACATTGTATAAGTGATTATAGTTGATCTTTAGATTTATTGGATTATATGTTGATATTAGTTTTTGCATTTGATATTCCTTGGTGGTATTTTGTATCTATGGTTGATCCATGGGTTCTTTGGCAGTTTTGATTCTATCGTCTCAGGTTAGACATAACATGTTCATGAATGAAAGTGCTACATATATTTTTGTAAATTATGATTATCAATGATATACATGTCTGACAGATTAGAGGGAGTATAAGTTCATGAGGCTTAAATTTATGATGCCAAAGTTGTAATGACCTCTTGTTATGGAAGAATCATACTTGATGGTGGCTTGTATCATTGATTTGATGTTCAGTCCTTGGTCATTATTGAAGGACAAACTAAAATTTATTTATTTGGTGATATTAATGATCTATTGGCATATGTGATAATTGTATTTGCATATTTTAATGACATTCTGAGATCAGAACACTGTAAAGTTTGCTGTATAAGATTTTCCAAGCAAATTGATTTTTTAGCTACCTGTTTCAGAAATTAGACATGTAGCTCCTTTTGTTGTTGAAAAATTCTATATTTTTTGTACTTATTTCAGTTTCTCTACTAACTGGCTTCAAATAGATATTTTATCTAAAATTCTTTTCATTTGCTTCTGTTTTTGTGAAATTTCTTCCCTTACTTCAAACAGGATTCACTCATAGGTCAGCATACAGTTTATATGGAAGAGGATATCTTTGCTGCAAAATCTTTGACAGTGTCAGGTGTTGGTAGTAAACATTACAGGTGACCTTAGAAAACAAACCTGTGCTTCTGGATTGGTAAACTATATGTTGCATAAGTTGATTTTTTGAGTTTTGATAATTCCTAAGGGAGGGTTCCCTTCATTGTAGCAGGATGCATGAAATAGTAATACAAGAGAAAACTTGGCTATATCAAGTGCCTTAACTTAACCTGAACATGCAATCGAAAGCAGTTATATTACTTGGATAGAATTTTGCAAGGGGATTCTAGGTGATCCATCTTCCTTATCAGGTTAATACAATATGAATGTAAATTACTTCTCCGAATAAATGTAATAATACTTGGATCGACTGAGTTGATGCAGAGGAACTCAATCCAGGTGATTGCACATTGCAGTTGCAACTGAGTGCAAGCATCATTTTTTATAAACAAAAACCTGATAACATGTTGTACATTACTTGTTTGCTGGATTTGATTTGAAGAATTCTGTTAATTCTGTATTCCTTCTATAATTATGTGAGGCAATATCGGCAAAGTTCATGCAGCTTACCAAAGCCCCTTTTTGTTGCTGGAGACATGGGAATGTCAGGTGTTAATAGCTCAGGATAATTCTTCTATTATAAAAGCTCATAACTTAAGTTAGCTTTTGGATTTTACAACCAAGGCTGTCATGCAAGTGGCTTTGATATTCTGTTGAAATTAGGGAAACACTCAGGCTTGGCTGAGTCTGTGGGTTCCAGATTTGGCCAATTTGAAGTACTGTAACTCCCTATTGGATGTGATAACTCTTATCAGGTTACAAGTTGCAAGGTGCCAAGTGCCAATGCTTGTATTACTAAATCAAAGTACACTAGCAAGGTTTTGTCGACTTTTAGGTGCAAGATGGCAACACTTCAGGGAGCAAGTCCACTGAAAGCATTGCTTTAAGAAAGAGAACTATTCTTCCCAACCAGAAAACATTATCTCATCTTTCAGTTAAGTAAGGGCACTCTTAAGAGTGACGGTTCATGATCCTGATGATTGATGAAAGTGGTCGTTCATCGTACTGTGATGTTGTTGGTTTGAAACAGAATGCCCATTTTAGTTGCATTTCAAAGATTAGAATGGAATAGCGAAGAATAATGAACGACCACTCTGGAAAAAATTACGATCGAGTTTGTTTGAGGAAATATCATTTAAAGAAAACATAGCTTTATGAGATGGCAATACTATCATGATAATCTGCAAAATGCATAGGATGTTTCCCTGGAAACCCTACAAATTCCCATTCCAACAATTCAACAGTATAAATTAATTTTGTTAAAAAATTAATTTGTTTAAAGAAGCTGCCAACTTCATGAATTTGATGGATATCAATGTGTTTTGGCCTTTGGGTGATGTTTTTTATCGTCTTAAACTTTACAATTAACATATTTGGATGCATGAGAAACTGTATGCCTCTTAAGAAGATATGCCCTTTGTAACCTGTCAATTTCCATCAGCACATTGCATAGCTGGTGTAGAGCTTTTCGAGAGAAATAATCTTGGAAATTCAGCCAAACTGTTTGATTGTTGTGTAATGCTTGGGTGCCCTAAACTTAACACAATTATCCATTCCATGTATTTATGTTTCTCTAGTTAATCTATTCCATGAATTTATGTTCCTCTGGTTAATTCAAAATCCATTACTTTTCTTTTGAATGATGCTAGATTTTTGCTTTTCGCAGGCAGTGAAGAGGAAACCTTCTTTGACTCACATGCATGGTTAGATTCTGACAGTGAAGATGATTTTGTCAGTGTTAATGGAGGCAAGATCATGAACCTCAAAAAAAATATGACTACAACTGCAAGAGATCCACAATTTCTATATTATCTGAAGTGCATTTTTGAGTAATGGTTTGTGAATTCTTTGACACAGATTTCACTCCTTCACAAGGTAGTACTCCAAACTATCAGATCAACAACCAAGGGACACCACAGCTGAATAAAGCCTCCTCTGTTGACACATTTCCTGACACCAAATCCAAACCTTCTCTGATTGATAGAAAAAAGAGACTTTATGAACTTATCCAGGAGGACGAGCAAGGTGAACAAGAGGGGATGGAGCAATATGCTGGAAATGGGAAGCTCAAAACCAATGGAAAACCAGAAAATTTTAAACTTGATGCTGATCAGCTTCCAAGATCACTGAATGGAACTCCCTATCAATCTGGAACTAACTCTGCTTGCAGTAGTCACTTGCCTCCTAATAGAGATCTGAAACACCACAAAGAGGAAACTGTAAAATCTAAACAAAGTTACATGCTAACCTTGATACAGAGTACTAGATTCAGCAACAGGATGAAGAAGAAGAAGAAGAGCCCCGCATGCTGAACCAAATGATCAGACTATAAGTGATCATCATGTTTAGATCAGAAGGTATACATGTGGCACACCTTGAGGAATCATGTTGTATATGAGTGACTTATGAAATTCCAACTGCACTTGAAAGTTTTCTCCTTGCTGTGGTTTATATCATAAAGAACCATGGAAAAAACAAAGATTGCTGCGAGGTTTGTATGGGTGGATGGCTTGATGGTGGTGGTTTACAACTTACAAGGCCATACTTTTTAACTGCTTGCTTGATCAAGTTCCAAGACATAATTTAAGGTGTATTTGCTAGCTCTGTAAAGCATTTCTACCATTCTGAGGCATCGAAAGATGCACAGGAACTGATTGGGCACATGGAAAGGTGCATTTTATTGTATTCATTGTTAAAATTTCTTCATGTTCCTATCATCTTCAAGTTTACAGGATATTTCCTTGTGGAATGACTTGCTGTGTGCTTTTTTTTTCTTTGAGGATTCATACTAAAATCTCAAGTACTTATGCTGGATTTTGCTTTAAGTTGTCTTCTTAACTACTCCCTATAGCTAATTTGAATAGTGATGTGACATTTTGGGTACTTAAATCTCCTGAGATCTGGTAAACAACTTGCTTTGTTCCTACATTTGAGATCACAGGAATTTGTTGCCTCAGAAATTCCAGTCAGTGGATCAAAATAGACACTGCCTCTATATGAAGCACAAAAAACAACGCTTATATCACTGTCATTCATGGGATTAAGCATAAGCAGAGTAGGCATAGCAGGTTGAAAGGAAGGCGTGCTTGCCTTGCAGCTAATAACATGCATGCGGTTGTTGTAGTTGAATCTTATGGATGTGTATTCCACTCTGTTGGTCATTCTGGACCCACTTATTAGCTCATGTGTACTCCATTTTGTCTTGGAATCTTTCAGCTTTAGGATTGAGTTAGCTTTGTCTCCTTAAGCATGATACGGTCACCTGTAGTCTTTAAAAAGGATCCATGGTGTTTTCATGCATGGTGTCAAGCCTCAAATTCAGGACCTAATATAACCGTGCTGCTGAGAGGTATAGTTCATGATAACATGAAGCCAACAATCATAATCTCAAATAAAAATAAAAGATTTAAATCCATCATCTATTTAATAATTAAATAAGTGTTGGTTCAGAATGACTAAATCTAAATTTAAATGCCAAACTCTATAACTTCAACATTCAGAAGTCATCAACTACAAATTTATAGTTAATTAAAGAATTAAAATTCTGCTACAAAATCGCTAAGCTTGCTATCGCAAATTCCAAGCCTGAATCATTTTTCATTTTTAGTAATCCTATTCCTCTAAAAAAAGAAAATAAATAGAGATATCAGATATACAGCTCTGTAAACAAATCTTACACTATTTTATCAGATCAAGCATAAATTTTTACATACATCAATAGATCATTTAGAGAAAATAACTACATTAGAAAATAGAATATTTCACAATAACAATACAATCATAAATCAATCATGCTCTTGTATATGCATAAATTATGCAAATTAGATAAATATGGTTTTGAGTGGACAAACAAAATCGTAAATCATGCTAACTTTATAAAGTCATAAATCATTATCATTTTGCCATATCATAATTCATAATGATTTTCTCAAACTATATACTAAGGTCACCTTATATCTGTGATAAGACTGTAATCGATATCATACCAACTAATATAATCATAGGTGGAATCCGTATGCTAAGCTACAATAACCTAGTAGCAAGGGCCATATACTAAGCTATTGTAACCTCCTTGCAAGGGCCGTATGTCAAGCTACTATAACCCACTAGCGAGGGCCATAAACGAATTACTATAACTTGTTCGCAGGGCCATACATAACTATATGAGAGTCTGTAGTCATATTTTCTTAAGTCATAATTTGTTAAAATATATGTTCTCATATAATAAATAAATAAGTTGAAAGACATCACACGGCTTTATATACTTCATAAATCATTAATAGTGGAACAATCATGTAATTAAACTTTTCAAAACAAAAATGAAGATTTCATAAGTATGGAGTTTATAGTTCATAAACAAAATATTAATATCAAAATATACATTAAAATATCAATGAAACCATACTTTTCATGACAATATATAATTTGCATAATATCATGTGCTTGACCCTTAATTTAAGAAAACATAGAATTATCAATATCAAATATTCTTTTTATATTTCATAAAGTTTTAAGCAGCTGAAAATTCTAAAATTAGTAAGGGGTGCTAGAGTTACTTACTTCTTTCACTTTTGAACCTTCAATGTTCAACTATGTGAATCTACTGAACCTATTCAAAGCTATTAAAATCTATCATCAACAACTGCAAAATCCAAAAGAACTGGGGAAGGTTAAAATTGGGCAAAACTATCTTGTTTGAGATACTGCAGACTGTATGGCTTCATACTCGAGGGTAGAAGAAGAACAAGGTCGAGGCAGCAGTGCCCAGTTGCCCAGATTGGTCCGAACAAGGTGAACTCAATTGGTCCTGATCAACTATGTTTTAGGCGACCAAATTCTAGAGGTATCCTTACAAGTGCCAGGACGATGGATCGGTATGCTACCTGGGTATAAGGGTGGTTCAGAGCCTTCCCATTGTGGTCAAATTAGATTCATAGCAAAGGGAGATGGGATCCTTCACTGGGTCCATAGGTCTGCTAAAAAGAGAGAGGGAGATGAGAATGAAAGAAGAGAGAGAGAGGAAGAGAGAAATGAGAGAGAGAAATTCAGAAAGAGAGAGTCTTTGTCTCTTCTAGAAGAGGAAGGGGAGGCTAGGATCATCAAAGACCATGCCGGGGGGCATGGTCAATGGCTGGAGGCAGTGGTCAGCCGATGATGGTGACCGGCTAAATGAAAAAGCCCAAAATGAAGGGGAACCAGATCTTTTTCTCATTTTTGTCCGTTGGCCGCTTATCGGCGGCCATGGCTCCACCAGAAAGGGTCGAAGGGAGGCCAAAAAACTTGTCCAAGGGTCAAGTGTTTAGAGGCAGAGGCGTCAGTGGTCAGAAAGGAAAAGGAAAAGGCAAAGAAGAAGGTTTCTTGGTCAATTTCTGATAGAATAGGGGGCTTTCTTGGTCAATTTCTGATCGATTTGTTGATAGAATCCGGCTGGCAACTGCATAGTGGAGAAAGGAAAAGGCAAAGAAGAAGGTTCAGGGCTTAATTGGGCTATGACGGCATCTACAGCCGAATTTTCCGGCAGGTGTAGTTAAAGTAAACCCAAAAAGTAGGGAGAAAGAGGGAGAAAGAAAGAAGAGGAGGCATTGTACTCCTCGAAGGAGGGTCCTGGAGGGAAGGGGTGGCCATTTTATAGAGGATCCCTAGGATCCCGGAAACCCTAGGACTCTAGCTTCTTTCTAGAGTCGCTGGAGAGGAGGAAGATACGTCTAGGAGTCTTCCATGCCGGTCATGCACAGAACACACGCGACTAGCTTGATGGGCCAAGCATGGGCCGACCAAGTGGACCGAGCCGGGCCTTCACACGTGGATACTTTGGGTTACGGTGTTTTATTGATGAAAAACAGATTATGCACTTTTAGAATGTAATGCTTGTTGATATGATCACTGCATGCGTGAATTGGTAGATTTGTTATCGTTAGTCTTGAGTGGCATTTTTCAATATACTATTTCTAGAAGAGGTTCTTTTGAGAGGATGGATATATATACAACTTTGGTATAAATACATCGATAGGAGATAGAGGATGGGAGTTTCTATAGTTGGGAAAGAATAAAAAGAATAGAGTCTCACAGAGTTCTCCCAATGTGATTAGCCACGTAGGTGGACAACCCAATCAATCGCACTACTCGATTCCTTGCAGACATTGGTTGCCTAAAATCTATTCAAGGTGGCTTCCATCCTTTGTATGTCTTAGGGTAGGAGATGCTAATGTGGTTTCCAGGTTTGATGACCAATTAACCACATTTTTTGAATACGACTAGGGTTGCCCTTAGTGCCCTTATAATATGGTAGAGCTCTACCCACGCTCCATGCATTTGCCACTAGAATAGTAACACCAAATATTTTACCATCAGTGACTCCAAATGATGAAGCTAGCTCCTTGAGGAGCTCGATCATAAAGTACATTGCCATCAAAGTTAATCTTGAGGAAGCAAGAGATGGTATCTCTCAGGTAAAAATAAATCACTTGAGGAGATATGGAAGCTGCAGTACAAAACCATAGATCTCCCTTACTGTCAAAGACTCTCCGGTGGGAACAACCTGAATGAATTTTGAAGCATGAATAGAGAATTTCAACAAGATCAATCTAGAGCTTAGGAGGGTACTTTAAAAAATGTGCTCATTCCTAGAAAGTCAAATATAGTAGGCAATGTAACACATATAAAAAATCTCATTTTTATCTTTGCTTCTTGGAGCTCCCTCCTTTAGATGTTGAAGAAAGGCATCTAATGTGAAGGATGAGATACTAGCTGCATTAGGGATAGGGCCAATATCTAGGATCCCAACTCTCTGGGCTAATGAGCTGGCCTGAAGAGGTTAGGCCCATTTAGCCTTTGGTTGTGGTCGACTGATCGTGGGAGGTAGAGAAGAAAACTCCCAACTTCTTCGATCTTGCCGAACTCTGAGAGTCCGAGGTGATCCAACCACCGGCCGGATAAGGCCGGGATCCCTTCTATTTAAGATCTCCTTCTCTGATGAATCCAACACAAATCCCTCGAAGGAAGCCGTTGGTTTCAATATCTTTCCGAGTTTCTCCCTCGATGTGTCACCGAAAAGAGACACTGGATCACCTCGCTAGACCAAGGCAAGTGTCCTACTTCTTCTTCTCTTTCTTCTCTAGTATATCAGACCTTGTTCATCTTAATTTAGGCCGACGAATCGACAAAAAACCGTCTGAAATAGGGGTGCCCTATTTCGGTCTCTTCTTCCTGTGCTCGCCACCATCGGCTGCTGGACTAGGCTGGGCTTTGACTTGGTTGGGCCCTCTGTGACTGTGCAGGTGTTGGCCTAGGTGATCGATTGTGATCTTGGCCGAGATTGGTGTGGATCTCTTCTTTATTTTTTTTATTTCTTCCTCTTTTTTCCTTTCATTGGTCGACCACCATCGCCGGCAATGATTGTTGCTGTGGGCCATCATGTTTGCCACAGTCGGGGCTAGGTTGTCCTTGGTCCCTGCCAACTAGATAGGGGTCGGGTCGTCCTTGGCCACTGCCAGCTAGATCCTCTGTTTCTCCATCGCGAGGAAGAGAGAGTGGGAGAGGGAGAGCTTCTACAACTCTCTTATTTTCTCTCTTCTCTCTCTTCTTTCTATTGCTCTTTTGTCTTTCTTCCTTTTTTCCCTATCATGGTTTCTGTCTCTCTCTAATTGACCCGAAAAAGTAGTAGAAGGGACTTGGGGGACCTAGTGATGGACCCCTGGGGGATGCCAGTAGGCAGTCTAGGCTACTAGTCTACTATATATATATTTTTTTGATAATCGAGTTTGATTCCATAGGAGAAGAGTCATTTGCATGAGAAAGTTTTGATTGGGGTACTTAGTATCCTAGCTCGTAAATTATGAAGTGGGTTAGTGATTATTGTATTTAGTCAATCTTCGGTAGAAGTAAGGATCTACGTACTTGGTTATCATTATAAATATATACATGTTATTGATTTGTACTGTTAGATTTGCATTGTGAGTTTTACATCGATAAATTTGGTTTAACATGTGATGATATATTTTATATGATTTTCAATATGAATATACTTGTATGGATATTATATGCATCAAAGTTGATTATGTGAACAATGATTTGAATTTTAGAGAAATGCACTGTGTAGGTGAAAATTGATTTGATAAGAGTAACATATAAATCAGAGAGATAAAATATAGTTTGGACTAACCTTGTCATAGGATAGCCTCCACGAGCTTATGCATGAGATAATATCCACAAGTTTATGTGTAGGATAGCCTCCACGAGCTTATATGTGAGATAGCTTCCATGAGCTTATGCATGAAATTTTGTAATAGCTTTGGATTTGGTTATGATCTTGGTTAGTCCAAAGCCAAAAAAATATTGCTATAAAATCTGAAAATCGAGTTAATGAGAAACGGATGACATGATATAAAAAACTGTTGTTGAATAATTAGTTAAATTTGATGCTTTGGTAAGGTGATAATGAGGGCTTATGTGCATGTTATTTGTATGAGCTTTTCGAGTATCGATATGGTATTTATTTTATCTAGTATTGTTCATTTGATTATTACTTATGGTGTAGCGATTCAGAATTCTTACTAGCTAGAAAAATCTCATGTCCTTGCATTTTTTTCAGTAACAAGAGGTGTAGTTTGGAATGGGAGGGATGAGGAGTTTGTGCAACTAGTAGTTAGTTAGTTTGTTATCTCTTTTATTTTACTGATACTGATGGACATTTGAAACTTTATAATTGAACTAGTTGATTATTTAATGTTAGTGATTTTATTGGATTGATTTGATTATTATTGGTTTTACATGATCTCTAGGGCTTCGCTTTAAGAATTATGTGGCTGTGTCACGTGTTCGACTTGGGTGATAGGTTTAGGGCATGATAGAAGTGGTATCAGAGCTTAAGGTTCTCGTATTGTAAGGTTTAGGTATTTCATGTTTTAATGTTGAGGAAGTATGTTTGAGACTCGAATCATGTGGTAAAGTATGAGCCATTGTGTCTTTATGCGGACTTGACCTACGAAGAGCACCCAGTGCGGATTGTGGATACAAAGGATCATGTGCTGTGGCATCGGATCATTCCATATGGAAAGGTGCAATGGAGCAATCATTCAAAAACAGAGGCTATCTGGGAGCTTGAGGAAGAGATGAGACCAAGCATCCTCAACTTTTTGAAATTCTAGGTTTGTTAATTCGAGGACGAAATTATTTTTAGGGGGAGGAATGTAATAGCCCAACTCTCTGGGCTAATGGGTCATCCTGAACAGGCCAAGTCCATTTGGCCTTTGATCGTGGTTGACTGATCGTGGTTGACCGATCGTGGGAGGTGGAGAAGCAAACTCCCAACCTCTCCGATTTTGCGAGACTCTGAGAGTTCGAGGTGATCCAACCACCGGCTAGATAAGGCTGAGATCCCTTCTATTTAAGATCTCCTTTTCCTCTAATGAATCCATCGCAAATCCCTCAAAGCAAGCTGCCAGTTTCAAGCTCTTCTTTCCAAGTTTCTCCCTCAATTCGTAGCCAAAAAGCGACACCGTACCACCTCACCGAATTGAGAAAAGTGTTCTACATCTTCTTCTCTTTCTTCTCTAGTGTATCAAACCTCGTTCACCTTAATTTGGGCCGGTGAATCACCGAGAAACCATCTGAAATAGGGGTGCCTTGTTTCGGTCTCGTTTTCTTGTGCTCCCCGGCACTGGCCACCGGATTAGGTTGCGCTTCGACTCGGTTGGGTCCCCTGTGACCGTGCAGGTGTTGGCCTAGGTGATTGGTTGTGATATTGGCTAAGATTGGTGTGGATCTCTGCTTTATTTTTTTCTGTTTCTTCTTCTCTTTTTCTTGCATTGATCGGCCATCGTCTCTAGTAATGATCGTTGCTTGGGTCGCCGTGGTCACCACTGCCAGGGCCGGGTTGTCCTTAGCCATTGCCGGCTAGATAGGGGTCAGGTTGTCCTTAGTTGTTGCTGGCTAGATCCTCTGTTCTCGCCATCGTGTGGAAGAGACGTGGGAGAGGAAGAGCTTCTACAACTCTCTTATTTTCTCTTTCTTCTCTCTTCTTTCTACTTCTCTTTTGTCTTTCTTCCTCTTTTCCCTATCATGGTTTCTGTCTCTATCTCTAGTTGATCCGAGAAAGTAGTAGAAGGGACTCGAGGGACCTAGTGATGGACCCTTGATGGATGCCGGTAGGCGGTCTAGTTTACTAGTCCCTGTATGTTTTTCTTCTGATAATCTAGTTTGATTTTGTAAGGAGAGGTCATCTATGCAAGAAGGTTCTGATTGGGGTACTTTATATCCTAGCTCGTAGATCATGAAGTGGATCAGTGATTGCTGTGTTTAGTCATCCTCCGATAGAGGTAAGGATCTCTATACTTGATTACCATTATAAATATATATACATGTTATTGATTTGTACTGCTGGATTTGCATCGTGAGTTTTATATCAATAAATTTGGTTTAGCATGTGATGGTGTTGCCCAGATAGACAACCCAAGAGGGGGGGTGAATTGGGTTTTAAAATAATTTTGCAATTAAAACGTTTGAGGATGACTAATTAATACTTTTGCAAGATGATTAATTAGTTGCTATGTGCTGTGAGTGAAATGAGAGTGAGAGAGAGAGACACAAGCAATCACAAACACAATGTTTATAGTAGTTCGGAGCTAACCCTTGCTCCTACGTCCACTCCCCAAGTCTCACTTGGGAATTCACTATAACCCCTTGGATTACAGCCGGTTGTTTTATAAGCTCACAACCCAACTTGTTGTTTTACGAGCTCACAACGAACTCGGTCGGTTTTCCCAGGCTCACCGACTAGAACCACCCCGATTGTTTTCCCGGGATCACAATCGAACCCTTACACGTTGGTTTTACCCTCGGCTCACCAACCAACCTCTACACTCTTGATTCAATCCCTTGATTGAATCAAGCAAAGACAAGATGGAAAGAACAAGGACAAACAGAAAAACAGAGTTTCTAAAAAACAGATATACAGCAATATAAACTAGAGAGAAGTTAAGAGCCCTTAAACACGTTTGAGTTGGAGTAGAGTAGGGCTTCTTGAACTGTGAGTCTCCTCTTGAATGTCTGGTCGACTTGAAGGCAGGAGGAGACTTCTTTTAAATGCTGGGAAGAGGTAGCTGGATGGAGTTAATGGCGCTCTTCCTTCTTTTCTGTTGAAAACCAGTTGGCAGAGATAGGATGCTTGATTTCTTTGAGTGGAATAGTGCTTCTCTGCCTTGCTACAGTCCTCTGTGGCTATTTAAGCCATCCCCCACGGAAACTAGCCGTTAGACACCTTTTTCTGCCCGTTCTGCACACTCTGCACATCCTGACAATATGTCCGTTGGGGTTGGAGTCGACTCGCGCGATCTGGAGTCGACTCGGCTGTAGCGTCGACTCATGCTTTTCTGGAGTCGGCTCGGCAACTGTTCCGGATTTGAATTAAAGTGACCTCCGCGACTGGGAGTCGACTCGACTTAACCCGGAGTCGACTCGCCAACTTCTGGAGCTGACTTGCCATTTTCGGAGTCGGCTCATCCCATGAAGTCCATGGAGCTAATTTTTCAACTTGGCCCACTCGAGTCGACTCGACAATCCTGAGAGTCGACTCGGCGCTCAGAGCCCGAACTCCCGATCTTCTGTCTTTTGGCTCATCCAGTCTTGGAGTCGACTCGAACTTTTTCGGAGTCAACTCGGCTCTCAGTTTCCGAAACACAGCCTTCTGCCTTTTTGATGTAGCGCTGCCTTGGAGTCGACTCGAGCTGTCTGGGAGTCGACTTGGCTCTCAGAGACAATAATTCGGTCTTCTGTCTTTTTGGGGTCGCACTGTCTCAGAGTCGACTCGCGCATTGCGGGAGTCGACTCGAATCTCAGAGTCCGAAAACTGCTCTCTGACTTTTGCCTTGTGTACCACTGAGAGTCGACTCTCGCTTTCTTTGGAGTCGACCTGCCAACCATCGAAGTCGACTCGCATTCCTGCCAACCATCGGAGTCGACTCGCGTTCCACAGGAGTCGACTCGAATCTTAGGGTCGAAAATCGCTCTCTGACTTTTCTGTCTGTAACTCCTTGGAGTCGACTCATACTACTCCGGAGTCGACTCGGTAATCATCGGAGTCGACTCGCGCACTTCAGGAGTCGACTTGCTGACAGGTTTTGAGTTGAGTCTTTCTGTTCGTCTGTCAGTTCTCAGTCGGAGTCGACTCGTAATGATCCGGAGTCGACTCAAGCCCGTGCCAGTGATTCTGATACGCTTGGAGTCGACTCGTAATATTCCGGAGTCGACTCGAGTCTCAGACTTTGGTTCAAACTGACTTCTTAACTTATCCAAAATATCTTGAACCAAGTCTAGAAACACTTAGACAAGATTTTTACTGAAACACTCAATTGAATTCATTAGTAAACAAAAGATATACTCAATTGTTTGAGCTCATCAAAATCAAATAGGGTTTTAATCAATCACTCCACAATCTTCCCCTTTTTGATGATGACAAAACATTGAGTATATGTAAAGTGAATTGCTCAATAAACAAGGAAATGAAATCTATAAATGAATTCAAGTGTCTGGTTTTTTAATTTATCCAAACTTGAAAGGTGTGAAACAATAAATTTTGGAGTTAAAGCTCCCCCTTTCATTTGGAATTATATAAGCCTTCATGCACTCAATTGTTTGGCTTATATATATTTAATGATTTGACTTTCTTAAAAATTCAGATTCTCTCCCTCAACATATGCATTCTACTTTGTTTTGATTCTCTGAATTTTCTTTTAATGCATTGAAGTTTTTGAACTGAAATTTTTGATTTTTAGAGGAAAAATCTGTCAATTTGTTCTTGAGTAGGATTCAACTAATCTCCGAATATCCCTTGAATAGATTCTGAAGATTACTCCATTAGAAGCCCCAACAGAGAGATAATGAGCCTCGAGGTACCAAATCCACTAAGAACAAATTATGTTTTAATTTTTGATTTCTTTTATGTTGATTCCATTTATATATCTATTAAATATTTCTCCTCCTTTTTGTCATCGTATCAAAAAGAAAGTGAGTATAACACGCAATCAATTAGAGAGCAAATTGCACAAAATTGAAGAGAATATGTCTACTCATTGTATTGATGTGTATGTAAATACATTTGTGAATATAATAAGTAAAGCAAAAAGAATACATGTCAAAATACAAAAAGATATCTAAGGCTTCCTCGAGGAGGATGCGGCTCCCCGGGGCATGCGCTCTGCAAGTAGTGTGACTGCATTGGTGACGTGCTCGAGCTGTCGGATAATGGCCGAGGTGGCCCTGCTATGTGTCGTATCGAGCTCGGTCACCGACTGCTGAAGTGTGTCAAGCTTGGCGATGAGCACATTCGCCAAGCGCTCGGCCCCCTGGGTAGTGGTGCCCATGTCGTGTCGCATGTCATCGCGCATCTTCCGAGTGGTGCTCGTGATTTCGCTCATGCTGTGGAACTGGGCTTGGATCAGGCTCCTTACATTGTAGATCTCTTCCCGCACATGGGCCGTCATCTCAGTCACGGCTGATAGGAAAGGGACCAACGCTGAAGAAGGTGCAGGAGAGGGAGCAGGCACTGAACCTCGGAGCTCCCTAAGCAGGTCGTCCCGGAGATCTCTAACTATCTCCTGCCGCAACTCCCGGAGCTGCTCAGGAGAGATCCGGACCTCCATGGGCTGAGTAGGTGGAGCTGAGGAGGAGGGTCCGGCAGAGGTCGTGGGAGCAGAGGTGGAGGGAAAGGTAGGATAGTCTGAGTCTGGGTCAGGACTGGGGGAATGTCTGGTGGTATGTGTGGAGGTGGATGATTTCCTAACCCAGGTTCCCTCGACCTTCCGAAACCCCATCCTGTGTAGGGTTCCCGGACGCATGCGATCTGTCCATCGCAATGCGCGAGAGGGTTCCCCCTCAGGAATGGGAATCTCGGCCTCCCTAAATAGAAGAGTGAACATCATGCCATAGGGGAGGGTGAGCCTAGGTCTATCTAGTGGCTCACATAGATATCTATACATCATCTTGGGAAAGTTGATTGGGGTGTCCTGGAGGATGTAGAACATAAGAGCTAGGTCTCTCTCAGATACAAAATCGAAGCGGCCAGTCTTCGGGAAGAGGGACCTAGAGATGATACTCAAGAAGAGCCGCATCTCAACTGAAAGTGAGCTAGCGGACACCTCATCTAAGGGGGACTGAGGTGGATGTCCTAGAATGGCCATAAGGGCCTCAGTCCTATCCTCGGGGTGTGTGGGAGCCACCCCTACTTGTGGAAGATGGAGGACCTGAGCAATGATATCCTCCGAAATGAACAATGGGACACCGGCTACCATGCCCTCGATACCCCCATCGCCCCTATGTACAGTACCGTAGAACTCCCTAACTAGGCCAGGGTATGTGGGGAGATCTAGGGAACAAAAATACTCTAAGCCCTGGGCCCGCAGTCTCTCTCCTATAGTAAAGCCCTTCCGGAAGAGATAGTCGAAATCGACGTATCTCCCAGTGGAGACCGCCTTCCCGGCGCACGGCCTCGAGGGAACCTCCCTCGGCGGGGAACGAGCCGGAGGTTGTGGCCTCGCGGGATCGTTCCGAGCCTTGGAACGCCGCTCGGCACCGGTCGCGGGTTGGGGTCTCTTCCAGACAACGGCTTTACGAGGCATTTTGACCTAGGGAAGAGGAAGGAACCTAAAGAAGCGAGGAAGATGGATGGAAAAAAAAACCTTAAAGTCGGCCGGAGACGCTCTAGGAGTCGGCTCTAGGGCTTGTGAACAGTGGCGGCGGTGAATAGAAGTGTTGAGTAAACGATGAAGTTAGGGTTAAAAAATGGGATCCCGACTGCGAGTCGACTCCTCTGAGTCGCGAGTCGACTCGACCTCGAGTCGACTCCAAAGTATGCGCGAGTCGACTCTCCTTATGCGCCTATTGACCTCGAGTCGACTCCCGACTGTATGCGAGTCGACTCTCCGTTACGAGCCAACTCTGAAACTTGCTCGAGTCGTCTCGAACTCTGGCACGCACCTAAAAATCATCCTATGTTCGTGCCGAATGAGGGAAAATCACTAAGTTATGATCTGATTTGATGATCATTGTAAAGAAACTCTAAATTAGCCACAATCTAATTATCAAAATCAATGAACTAGTGGAAAATACCACTAGGATGGATCAATCACTCCCAATCCCCTCCTAAGCACACTAAATCTCTCTTCACTTAAGGGTTTGGTAAAAATGTCAGCTAATTGATCATCAGTGCAAACAAATTGAAGTGTCACATCACCATTCAGTACATGATCTCTTATGAAGTGATGTCTTATCTCAATATGTTTAGTTCTTGAATGCTGAATTGGATTTTTAGTTAGATTAATGGCACTTGTATTATCACAATTAATGGAAATTTTATCTTGTTTAATGCCATAATCTTCCAATTGTTGTTTGATCCACAAGATTTGAGCACAACAACTCCCGGCTGCAACATATTCAGCTTCAGCAGTAGATAATGCAACCGAGTTTTGTTTCTTGCTAAACCATGAGATTAAGTTTTCTCCTAGGAATTGACATGACCTGCTGGTGCTTTTTCTATCAAGTTTACATCCAGCAAAGTCTGAATCTGTGTATCCTATTAAGTTTAGGCTAGATTCTTTAGAATACCATAACCCTATATTCTTTGTTCCTATTAGGTATTTAAAGATTCTCTTGACTGCAATTAGATGAGATTTCTTCGGATTAGACTGATATTTAGCACACATGCAAACACTAAACATGATATCAGGTCTACTTGCAGTAAGATACAATAAAGATCCTATCATACCTCTATATAGTTTCTGATCTACAGATTTACCTGATTCATCTTGGTCTAATTTGCATGATGAGCTCATGGGGGTGCTGATTGACTTGTTCCCCTCCATATCAAACTTCTTAAGCATCTCCTTGATGTATTTAGCTTGATTGATGAAGATGCCTTCTTCAGATTGTTTGATTTGAAGCCCGAGAAAATAATTCAGCTCTCCCATCATGCTCATTTCAAATTCCCTCTGCATCAAGTCAGCAAATTCTTCGCAGAGGCGATTGTTAGTAGCACCGAAAATAATATCATCAACATAAATCTGCACTAACAACATATCTTTGTTTTTCTTCTTTAGAAACAATGTTGTATCTACATTACCCCTAGAAAACTCATGTTCTAATAGGAATTTGCTAAGCCTCTCATACCATGCTCTAGGTGCTTGTTTCAAACCATAAAGTGCCTTGTTCAATTTATATACATGATTAGGGTATTGATGATTTTCAAAACCAGGAGGTTGTTCTACATATACCTCCTCATTAATATACATATTTAAGAATGCACTTTTTACATCCATTTGAAATAATTTGAAGTCCTTAGAGCATGCAAATGCTAGTAAAAGTCTAATTGCCTCAAGTCTAGCTACAGGAGCAAAGGTTTCATCAAAATCTATACCTTCTTCTTGATTATAACCCTTTGCTACTAGTCTAGCCTTATTCCTTATTACAATTCTATTTTCATCAAGTTTATTTTTATAAATCCATTTGGTACCTATAATTGAATATTCAGTAGGTCTTTCAACTAGATTCCATACTTTGTTTCTAGTAAATTGGTTTAATTCTTCTTGCATTGCATTTATCCAATTTACATCTTTTTTAGCTTCTTCTATGTGTTTGGGCTCAAAATGTGAAACGAAAGCTAGATGATTGTTTAAGTTCCTAAGAGATGCTCTAGTCCTAACAGGTTGAGATGGATCATCTAGAATTAATTCCTTAGGATGCCCGTGAGCAAACCTCCAAGCCTTAGTCAGCCCATGATCTATAATAGCCTCTTGGCTTGATGATGCATTTCCAATTAATTTTTGATTATCATCTTGTAATGTCATCTCATCTATCTTCTCTTCAAGAATTTCACCATCATCATCAAAATTAACTCTCTTGCTAGAAGAGATATCACTAAAATCATCAAAAACAACATGTATGGATTCTTCTATAACTAGGGTTCTTTTATTAAAGATTCTATAGGCTTTACTAGTTGTGGAGTACCCCAAGAATATACCCTCATCAGATTTAGAGTCAAATTTTCCTAGATTATCTTTCTCATTATTATGAACAAAATACCTACATCCAAAAATATGAAAATAGTTCACTTTTGGTTTTCTGTTTTTCCAAAGTTCATAAGGTGTTTTCTTTATGATGGGTCTTAATAAAACTCTATTTAATATATGACAAGAAGTATTGACGGCTTCTCCCCAAAAGTACTTAGAGAGGTTACTTTCACACAACATAGTTCTAGCCATTTTCTCTAGAGTTCTATTTTTCCTCTCCACAACTCCATTTTGTTGTGGTGTCCTAGGTGCAGAAAAATTGTGTGTTATCCCCTTTTTACTACAAAACTCATCAAATAAATGATTTTCAAATTCGGTACTATGGTCACTTCTAATAGCTATTACTGAAGTATCTCTAGCATTTGTTACTTCTTTATGAAATTTCTTGAAAATTGAAAATGCTTGATCCTTATGGCCTAAGAACATGACCCAAGTATATCTAAAATAATCATCTACGATAACTAGACCATATTTATTTCCACCTAGACTTGTGGTTCTAGTTGGTCCGAATAGGTCCATGTGTAGTAGTTCTAGAGGTCTAGAGGTAGAGACACAATTTATAGATTTAAAGGAGTTCCTTGATTGTTTGCCAAATTGACATGCTTCACATATTTTATTCTTTTCAAACTTTAATTTTGACAAACCTATCACAGAATCTCTTTTAACTAGTTTAGATATGGTGTCCATGCTTGCATGACCTAACTTACGGTGCCATAACCAACTAGCATCATTATCCTTAGTTTCATTAACAACTAAACATGGGTTGTGTTTGGCAAGATCCTCAAGGTCTACAACATACACATTTCCACGTCTTATTCCTTTAAAAACTAAACTATTGTCATTTGGATTTGTTATGATGCATAGTGATGGTTTAAACATAACATTATAACCTCTATCACATAATTGACTAATGCTTAATAAATTATGCTTAAGACCATCAACATATCGAACATTATCAATAAAAGTTGAAGGAGTAATTTGTACTTTACCTATACCAATGATGTGACCTTGGTTATTGTCTCCAAAAGTCACAACACCTCCCTTCTTAGCTTCAAGGGTGAAGAATTGATCCTTGTCACCCGTCATGTGTCTTGAGCAGCCACTATCCAAGTACCAACAATTTTTGTCGACCTTGGCTGCAAGACACTCCTACACAAGCAAATCATATAATCTTAGGTACCCAAGTTTTCTTGGGTCCTTCATGGTTAGTAATGTTGGTTCCTTTTGGAACCCAAACCCTCTTAATTTTTCTTTTAGTTTTCCCTTTCCTATAATTACACACATTTGCTTTATGTCCTAAAGTTCCACAACAAAAGCAGGTTATTTTCTTAGTTTTACTTTTCCCTGCTTTAACAAAGAAGTTACTAAGAAGTTTTTGCTTATGTTTAGGTTTATACCCTAAACCGCTCTATTGAATACCGCTCGTTGACTATTAAGTATCATATTCAATTTTTCAGAACTATATGTAAATTTTTCAACCAAGGGTTTGTATTTTTCAAGTTATTTAGTTAGTGTTTGTTTTTCTGCTTTTAGATCATTTAGTTCTTTTGTGAGACTCTCATTTATATGTTTATTGTTTTTGGGTTCTAATGTTTCTTTGTTCAGCCTTTCATTTTCTTTAGTTAAGGTATTATTCTTTTGTATCAAGATTTGGTTGCTTGTTTTAAGTTCTGCATTTTCTTTGATAAGAACATCTTTATCCTTAACTAATGAATCATACTTACGGAGATGAGTTTGGTTAGTTACTTTTAGTTCTTTGTTTTTAACGTTTATTGTTTTGTATTCATCCATTAATTCATTGAAAGCATCATATAATTCATTGAAATCTAAATGTGGTGCGGATGTTACCTCATTTTCATTGGCCATGAAGCAGAAATTGGCCTTTTCTCCTTGTTCCTCATCCGATGATGATGATGATGTGTTGGAGTCCGATAGGGTGGTGATAAGGGCTTTCTTTTTCTTGTACTTGCTCCCCTTCTTCAGTAAAGGACACTCAGCTCTGATGTGTCCCGGCTTCTTGCACTCATAACATCCAATCCCCTCATTTTCCCTTTCCTTACCTTTATCCTTTCGATAGAAATTTGAGGGGCCTCTCCTTTGATGAAAGGACTTCTTTTGGTTGATGAATCTTCTGAACTTACGTACGAGAAGAGCCTCATCATCCTCTCCCTCATGATCTTCTTCTTCACTGCTGCTACTGCAAGACAAGTCTTTGTTAGATGATGTAGATTTGAGAGCTATTACCTTTTTCTTATGGGAGGACTCTTCTTCGCTGTGTTGCTTCATTGTTAGCTCGTGCGTCATTAGGGATCCAAGAAGCTCCTCAAGTGGTAGCTTGTTCAAGTCCTTGGCTTCTTGGATTGCCGTCACCTTGGCTTCCTATGACCTTGGTAGACAGCGAAGAATCTTCCTGACAAGATCACTGTTAGTATAGTTTTTGCCAAGGCTTTTTAGGCCATTGACAATGTCAGTAAATCTAGTGAACATGCAAGTGATTGTTTCATTAGAATCCATCTTAAATAGTTCATACTTATGAACCAATATGTTTATTTTGGATTCTTTGACTTGATTCGTGCCCTCATGGGTCACTTCAAGTCTATCCCAAATCTCTTTTGCAGAATTGCAAGTAGAGACTCTATTGAATTCATTCCTATCTAATGCACAGTAAAGCACATTCATTGCTTTGGAATTGAGTTGTGCCTTTCTCATGTCATGGTCATCCCAATCCTTTTCGAGTTTGGGTGCAGTGACACCCTCTACATAGATGGATGGGATGTATGGTCCATTTACTACAATGGTCCACATCTCATAGTCTTGGGCTTGGATAAAGATTCTCATCCTAGCCTTCCAATATGAGTAGTCGGATCCATTAAAGAATGGGGGTCTTTGGGTGGACTGACCCTCAATGTGGGAAGATCCAAATGGGGTTGTCATTTTGATCTTTTACTCTTAGGGTAGAAGAGTTTAGGCTCTGATACCACTTGTTGCCCAGATAGACAACCCAAGAGGGGGGGTGAATTGGGTTTTAAAATAATTTTGCAATTAAAACGTTTGAGGATGACTAATTAATACTTTTGCAAGATGATTAATTAGTTGCTATGTGCTGTGAGTGAAATGAGAGTGAGAGAGAGACACAAGCAATCACAAACACAATATTTATAGTGGTTCGGAGCTAACCCTTGCTCCTACGTCCACTCCCCAAGTCTCACTTGGAAATTCACTATAACCCCTTGGATTACAGCCGGTTGTTTTACAAGCTCACAACCCAACTTGTTGTTTTACGAGCTCACAATGAACTCGATCGGTTTTCCCAGGCTCACCGACTAGAACCACCCCGATTGTTTTTCCGGGATCACAATCGAACCCTTACACGTTGGTTTTACCCTCGGCTCACCAACCAACCTCTACACTCTTGATTCAATCCCCTGATTGAATCAAGCAAAGACAAGATGAAAAGAACAAGGACAAACAGAAAAACAGAGTTTCTAAAAAATAGATATACAGCAATATAAACTAGAGAGAAGTTAAGAGCCCTCAAACACGTTTGAGTTGGAGTAGAGTAGGGCTTCTTGAACTGTGAGTCTCCTCTTGAATGTCTGGTCGACTTGAAGGCAGGAGGAGACTTCTTTTAAATGCTGGGAAGAGGTAGCTGGATGGAGTTAATGGCGCTCTTCCTTCTTTTCTGTTGAAAACCAGTTGGCAGAGATAGGATGCTTGATTTCTTTGAGTGAAATAGTGCTTCTCTGCCTTGCTACAGTCCTCTGTGGCTATTTAAGCCATCCCCCACGGAAACTAGCCGTTAGACACCTTTTTCTACCCGTTCTGCACACTCTGCACATCCTGACAATATGTCCGTTGGGGTCGGAGTCGACTCGCGCGATCTGGAGTCGACTCGGCTGTAGCGGGACTCGACTCATGCTTTTCTGGAGTCGGCTCGGCAACTGTTCCGGATTTGAATTAAAGTGACCTCCGCGACTGGGAGTCGACTCGACTTAACCCGGAGTCGACTCGCCAACTTCTGGAGCTGACTTGCCATTTTCGGAGTCGGCTCATCCCATGAAGTCCATGGAGCTAATTTTTCAACTTGGCCCACTCGAGTCGACTCGACAATCCTGGGAGTCGACTCGGCGCTTAGAGCCCGAACTCCCGATCTTCTGTCTTTTGGCTCGTCCAGTCTTGGAGTCGACTCGAACTGTTCCGGAGTCGACTCGGCTCTCAGTTTCCGAAACACAGCCTTCTGCCTTTTTGATGTAGCGCTGCCTTGGAGTCGACTCGAGCTGTCTGGGAGTCGACTCGGCTCTCAGAGACAATAATTCGGTCTTCTGTCTTTTTGGGGTCGCGCTGTCTCGGAGTCGACTCGCGCATTGCAGGAGTCGACTCGGATCTTAGAGTCCGAAAACTGCTATCTGACTTTTGCCTTGTGTACCACTGAGAGTCGACTCTCGCTTTCTTTGGAGTCGACCTGCCAACCATCGGAGTCGACTCGCGTTCCACAGGAGTCGACTCGAATCTCAGGATCGAAAATCGCTCTTTGACTTTTCTGTCTGTAACTCCTTGGAGTCGACTCATACTACTCCGGAGTCGACTCGGTAATCATCGGAGTCAACTCGCGCACTTCAGGAGTCGACTTGCTGACAGGTTTTGAGTTGAGTCTTTCTGTTCGTCTGTCAGTTCTCAGTCGGAGTCGACTCGTAATGATCCGAAGTCGACTCGAGCCCGTGCCAGTGATTCTGATACGCTTGGAGTCGACTCGTAATATCCCGGAATCGACTCGAGTCTCAGACTTTGGTTCAAACTGACTTCTTAACTTATCCAAAATATCTTGAACCAAGTCTAGAAACACTTAGACAAGATTTTCACTGAAACACTCAATTGAATTCATTAGTAAACAAAAGATATACTCAATTGTTTGAGCTCATCAAAATCAAATAGGGTTTTAATCAATCACTCCACAGATGGTATGTCTTATATGTTTCCAATATGAATATACTTGTATGGATATTAGATGTATCAGTTATTGAAAATCGATTATGTGAACAATGATATCTTAAATTTGAGAGAAATACACTATCTAAGTAGAAATTGATTTGGTAAGAATAACATATAAATTAGATAGATGAGACATAGTTTGGACTATCTTTGTCATGGATAGCCTCCACGAGCTTATGGTTGAGATAGCTACCACCGCTTATGCATGAGATTTTGTATCGGTCTTAGACTGGGTTATGATTTTGGTTAGTCCAAAGCCAAAAAGTATTTTTATGAAACTTGACAATCAAGTTAATGAAAAATGGATGACATGACATAAGAAATTATTGTTAAACAATTGGTTAAATTATATATATATATATATTATATATATATATATATATATATATATGTATGCTTCTTTTGTAAGGTGATAATGAGGCCTTATGTGCATGTTATTTGCATGAACTTTCTAAGTATTGAAATGGTATTTATTTTATATGGTATTGTTCATTTGATTATTACTTATGGTGTAGCGATTTGATTATTATCTCTTTTATTTTGCTGATATTGATAGATATTTGAATTTTTTTAATTGAACTAGTTGATTATTTAATGTTAGTGATTTTATTGGATTGATTTGATTATTATTGATTTTATGTGGATATTGTTCATTTTAAGCCTTACATGATCTCTAGGGCTTTACTTTAGAGATTATTTACTTTAGAGATTATGTGGCCATCTCACGTGTTCGACCTCAGTGATGGGTTCAAGGCGTGACACAACCTGCACAACCGCGTGGCCATTTGGCATTCTATGATGACATGTGCAATGAATTTCTCAATATCTAGACAAAGATCACAGTGAGAGGATATGCACAAGTCATACTGGTATAGAATGCCATGACAGAGAAGATGGTTCCATGAAGCTTTCAAAAGGAACAGTGCAATCCTTGGGTGGGTATCAATATTCCAAGCCCATGCAGCACTCTAGGTTACAGAAGGCTTGGATTGAAAAGCCTGTAAAAATCCCTCGCTTTAATATCTGAACATGAGGATGTAACCCACATAGTTTTATTAGGGCCATCAAAAATCGAGACTGCCAATGACAAAACTCCGGTTGCTGGGGCTTCACTAAAAGCTTGATGAATGAGCGTAATGATCCACCTCGTCCCTCTTGGCACAAGAAGGCCATTGACTCATAGGTCATTCAAAGCATCAACATCGATCTACCAACACTGGCTAATAGGCAAGCATACTGGAGGATATTCATGGATCATAAATAAACTTTATAGAGGAAATCCATGAAAGATGTTTTTAATCCTTTTTTCATGGTAGGTACCTTGAAACTTCAAAATTTATTGCATTGTATCAGAATGTATTGTTTCCACTTTGAAGGATTATTACAAGGTTCGAAAGGGGAATTGTTGTTGTCATCTTGTAAGTATGTGGAAATTTTATAGAACTGAAATAATAGCACCAAAACTTGATACAATGCCAAACAATGAACTGGGAATCTTAATTGCATTCCCTTTGAGTCTATCAAAATCTACCATGAATCTAAGTTGTGGGAATTTCTTATAAATTCGATTGCACAATATTGGTTGCTCAAATGATGTGGCCTGATGCTACTTGTTCTAAAACAAGGAATTGCTGCTGTAAAAGCCCTACATGTTCTTTTGGTTTAAAAAAAATGCTTTGGAATTATTGCCATCAGCAGCCCTACATGTTGGGTTTGCCTTATGGATGGTGGGATGATGGATTCTGAGGATCTTCATAGTACTTGCAGCAAAAGATAAGGATCTTTTTTATGATATTATCATACTAAAAAAATATGAGCAAGGGTTAAAATAATTTATTCTTGTTCGTGGTGATGAATCTGATGCCGATTTTCATGTTTTTAGTAGACGTTGAGACCGTGAAAATCGGAGCATGGACTAAAATGGTAGCAGTAGTAATTCTTTGAGGGTTACATGCTTTTGCAGCCTCAACATCTCTTGGGAATATGAAGATTTGCATTAGATTTATATTACCATGGGCAGGTATAATTTATTCTTACACTTATTCATACTTATTTATGTAGTACTTATTTATGTAGTAATTGTCATGCTCCAGATTCGGAGCATGACATGGCCATACTACCGAGAGGTATAACCCATGATAACACGAAGTCAATATTACATTTAGATTTCAAATCTATCACATATATAATAAAATAAATAGAAATCCAAGTTTATTATTTATTAAATAAAACTAATATTAGTTTAGAGCATATAAATCCAAACATAAATACTGAACCCATAATTCTTACTATTTAGAAAATCACTAACTACAAATTCATAATGAACTAAAGAACTAAAGTTTTACTTTGCTATATAGATCGCCAAGCTTGCTAGCATAAACTCCAAGCCTTGACTATCTTTTATTTCTATCGATCCTATTTGTCTGGGGAGAGAAAAAAATAAAGATATATGAGTGACATAGCTTAGTAAGTAAACTTTTCACTACTTTATCGGATCAAGAATAAGTTTTTGCATGCCAATACATCATTTAAAGAAAAATAACATATATTACAAAATAAAGAATTTCTTAGTACAGTATATTAAAATATATCATAAATCCAATCATACATTCATAAATCATTCAATTTCATAAACATAATTCCAAGTTTATTTTTGCAAATAAATACATAACTCATTCTTCAGCCATTTAGCCATATCATAGTTCAAATATTGTTCACAGATATTCGTGCTATGGTCACTTTATACTCGTGATAGGGCTAGTGCTCGTAGTCGACGTAGATTTATGTTCTGCATGCCAACTTTATATCCATTGGCAGGGCAGTGTTCGTATGGATGCTGGCTTTGGATGTTGATTTTTTCAATTTTAGAAATCATACATAGCTATTTGAGAACCTTTAGAAAACTTATATCTTTTTTTATAAAATATACATATAAATAGATAAAAACACTAAATGGCATGATCTGATTCATATTTCATAATAAAGTTATTTTCATCAAATCATTAATAAAATTATTTTTCATAATAAAGTACGATTTTCACAATATATATGTTGATCCATAATTTTAAGAGAAGATGATATTCCACAAGCACATTTAAAAGATAATAAGGAGTGCAAAATCTACTTACAAGTTTAAAAACTAGTAAGAAATATAAAATTTACTTACAAGTTCAAAAACTAGTAAGAAGTATACAATTTACTTACAAATTCAAAAATTAGTAAGGAATACAAGATTTACTTAACTCTTTTATCTTAGACCGTCAAACTTCACTAGGCTATTCAGTTAACCCTATAAAAATATTAAAAGCAAAATTAAGTTTTTGTTTGACAATTTTAATCGAATTAAAATAGTAAGATACAGGGACGAGCGTTCGACGATTCTGAATAGGTCAGGCCTGAGCGATTCAATCAATAAATCATAGGACATAGACTCGATCATGCCCAAGGTTAATCAATATAGTTCATTAATGAAGGTTTCTAGAATATTCAACAGAGCCGAGGTGATCGGTCCAGTACGTGACTCGAGCACCAAAGCGGATCGCGCCCCTTACAGGGGTCAATTTGTGTTCGTAGATCAGGTCGACAAAATCGGATACTAAGTTTCTTAGATCTTCTAGAGAGAAAAAGTAGCGAGAGGAGAGAGAAAGTAGAGAGAGGAGAGAGAATAAGAGAGAGAAAGAGAGGGGTGGTTCTCTCTCCTCCTCCTCTTCTTCTTGTTTCTTTCTTTCTTGCTAAACAGGGGAGAAAAGGGAGGTGGGCTAGTGGCTACCGTGGTCATGGTCCGACGAAGTAGCAGCCAACAGTGGTGATGGCTAGTGGCAGTGGTCGACCAGTGATAAAATTCAATGAAAAAGCCCGAAAAATAGGGAAATCGGACCTTTTCTTGATTTCTGGCCATTGATCGCTCACCGGTAGCCTTGAATCCATCGTGCAAGAGAGTAGGAAGGCCGGAGGTCTGGCACCAAGAGACGGCAATGCTGGTAGCTGGAAAGAGGAAGAAAAAATCGGCCAAAATAGAGAAAAACAGGGTCTCCTTTTGTCGATCGATTTTTGGCCAATTTCTCAATCGACGACCATGAATCGTAGTTGTGGGAAGAAGAAGAAGAAAAGAAGAGGAGGGACAGGGTTTTACCTCGGCTCCTGTGGCATTTGACGGCCCAAATTTTCGACGAACATGAAGACGGGCAGCTACGAGTTCAAGGGAAGAAAAGAGAGAGGAACGAGCTCGATGATGTTTTGGTGGAGGGCCATGAGAGGTGGGGAGGGCCTTATATAGAAGTGGAAGCTAGGCTTATCCTAGCCTCTGACGGATTTTGTGGTAGAGAAGAACTCTTCCTCCTCCACCGAGTTCTATCAGGGCTCCGCGTAGTTTTTGATTTGAATCAGACCTTTGGGCCACTATTTTCGCTCGGGGCCGAGCCAACAGGCCGGCCCAGTAAGGTTGGGCCTCACAATAATATCATGAACAAAGGTTCTTATCCTCCAATGCTAGTACTCCTACGATCCTCAGGATTTTATCATATACAACTGACCATATTTAACATTTAAACTTTACAAAATTGTAACTCAATATGCTTTATTCTATGCTATACAAATGTGACAACCAAATTGAAAATGATTTTATATGAGTCTGATGATTTTCTAGTTGTAACATGAAAATCCAATTCATGATATTTTTCCAAGCTCTCGACCAACCCAGTTCACCAAACATGACTTGTGAACCCCCTAACCAAACCTAACACAACTCCACTTAACTAAACCATTATCTATAGGTTTAAAGATATAAAACTCAGTCATGAATGGGTTAGAGGGAGCCTTGTTTCAGTTAGCATAGGTTGGACTATGATTGGACACTTTTACTGGCCTAGAAGGCCTTGATTAGCTTGTGGCTTAAGCCCATAAAATAGATTACAACTATTGACACATCAGGGCCAGGATCTGTCTCTCCATTTTTCATTCTTTTGATATATCTAGTTGTCAATTTACAGATAATGAATTCTACTGACCATTAACACGACTTCCACTTGTCTAAATTCTGTGAGGTCCCCATGTTACTTGATCATTTTCTCCATTCTTACGATCTTGTTACGGATGCGTGTTTTGAAAGGTGACACTTGGAACTCTAGGGTTGAGGAAAAAGTGCGTCCACTCGATTCAAGATACAATTGATGATTGTTATTCCATCCTTTCTCTCTCACATGCAGGTATCTCAATAACATTTGGGTTTCTCATGAACTCAATCAAATTCTTTCTTGACAAACTGCAACAATGATAATAAGATCTCACTATCTTATCCTGATGTAAGGGGTGATTTTTTGTTGGTCTATTGAGATAGATTTTAGTAGAGCAATCTAAATCTTAGCATTAACATGGAAAAAGTACAATGCACACTTAATTTAATGCAATGAGACATATAGCTATGGTGTAAACAACGTCCTCAATGCAAGGTAATGCACGTTTTCTAGTCCATATATTGACAACACTCTCATGGAGTATGTATTATCCTGATGTTTGGAAGGAGCGCAATGGCAGACCTTCAAAACAAAAACACATTGCCCTTTTCTAATTTTCTATATGTCTACATGCATAGAAAAATTATTTTGGCAGTTTAGTTGATGGGAGATTTTCTATATGTCTACATGCATAGAAAAATTATTTTGGCAGTTTAGTTGATGGGAGCTAATAATATGTTTAGATTAATAATACCTTTTCTCCAACTTGTTTACTTAACAAATTGTTTCTAATTCTTCCTTAAAGTCCACCATAATTCCGAAGTCATTCAAGTCACATTAAATCAACAGCAACAATGGATAAAACTATCAAGAACTCCATGATGCAAAGACTCTTCATAAAATTTTCTTGGGAAAATTCCATTAGTTTGTGTTTATGTAGGGCAGAAGACATTTAAAGCTGTATGCAGATTGGAAAGAAGTCACACGAGCAAGCACTTGTACTGGGTTCTAGTTCACAACCCAAGCTTCCATAACAGTAAGCAAATCAATGCCCCCAATTCTCAACCATGCTTCCAGGATAACAAGATTAACAAGTTGGTTGCAAATCCATCAAGTGGAATCAAAGGAACTAGCTAGCTCTATATTTCACACTTTTGCTATGGATAACTGCCGCTGGCTATCATTGAAAAGGAGGAAGAATGAACATGGAAAGACCCTATTAACACAACAAACCCTAATTACAGCAGAAGTTGAAGAGCGAAAATCTGGAAGGGCAAGGCTATTTTCCACACAAACATCATATACTACAATTATTGCTTTGATAATAGATGGTAGTTGTTCCATATTTGGCTTGGGACTTCCTTGAAATGTGGGTCTTCAAGAAACCAAAATTAACAGTATCTCTATCAGTTAGGAAATTAAGAGAAGGTAGAAAACTCATAGAATGTCTGCTAACCGGTATTATTAAAGATTTATCAAAATCATGAAGTTTGTTGGGTCCATGAGGAATTTATGGTAAGGAAGCAGTGCCATCTAACTCAGATCAATCTGATGAGAGTTGAATTCTAGGGGAATTCAATGTGATTGTAGTAAACAAAGATAAAAAGGACAGAGCGAAGTGGACAAAGGGTCCCAAAAATCCTGCTTTTTCTCTGCGGCCTCTTTGGCTTGGGCTTTCAGTGAGTGATCTCGGTTTCAAGGGGTTTTGAGCGGGGTTTGGATTCATTGCTCTGTTTTGGGTTTGGATTGGGTTACTGAAGGTGAGAGGAAGGATGGGCATGGGAAGTGGCTAATGAACTGACTTTGAATTAAGGCTGCAAATCGACCAAGTTGTTCATAAAACAGGTGAGGTTCGAGTGGAATGCGCCTGTTTTATTAGAAAATGAGCCAAGCTTAAACTCAACTTAAGAGCTAAACTCAAAGAGATAATCACATTGAATAAAAATGAAGAATGCATAAGAAAGAAGAACCTCTTCTTGGCAACGGGATAGTTTGCCGATGGTCAAAATCACAGGGGCATCGACCCACCTTCAAATGTATTTCACAAAAAGATCAACTTGTAATGAGTTTTGGGTGGTGCAACTCCAAATACTTGGACCTAAGTAATTACCGTGTGGATAAATCTTGCTCCTCATCTCTCGAAAAGGAAAAAAATTTCCATATATCAAGTGATTATATTTTGATGGACTCTCTCTTGGTTAGATTAGGAATAAGGAAGAAATTCTATCAACTTGCTTGACTTCAATCTCTTTAAAGAAAATTTAGAAAATAGAAAAATTAGTGAAAGTAGGGTCTAAATTCTCTTTTGTTTCATTAATGAGTCATAAAACTAAGTCATAAAGCTTTTATTTATATAATTAAGAATCGTGGAAATGTTCACCAAAAAAGAGGTTACATCTTTCCCAAAATTAATATATGACTAGTGAAAATGATCACCAAAAAAGTTAAAATCCTACAAGTAGTAGATCTTAACTTCTAAATCAACTTTATCTTTAGCCGCTTTGTTTCAGGGTAGCTCGTCACTCGGCATGCCGCACTTTATAAGATGGCTCCATATTGTAGAGCTCAAAAAGGTACCCTTTTTTTATATAAAAAAAAGTCACCTCAATGAGACAAGCTTATAGACCTTCCAATTTTTTTAGTAGCTTGGCAGACAATTCTGCTACTCGATGCGGCGGTTTTACTCATGGACCTTGTACAATCCTCTCTATTATGATCAAGATAGTCTATATCAATTATGGTGATCCTCCTACATCACTTGTTTTTGTACCCGATTAGTAATTACAGTGCATCCTCTAGCTACATGCTTTCTTTCCTCTACCTCTCTTGGCATCACATTCAGATAAATTATAATCTCATATAATGGAGGACCACTTGGAATAGAACATACAGTGCCGGCACTAAGAGCTTTTTTTTCATTTTTTTTTTCCATACAATATGTATACCTCATTAACTCATACTTTAATTTTTTTATATCTTTTTTTTAAAAAAAAATCACTAGTGTTATTTCAAATGATTCTTCTGCACTTCATGGTGATTCATGACTATTGGACTTATTATCATCAGCCAAACATTTAAGACTTCAACATAGGAGACTACCACCATGATCAGCGTACCATTTGTTCAAGGCAGTATAATTATTCAAGTCTTGCTCAAATGTCTGAGTGAGACGTCCCAACTTATTCTACCATTTGAATTCATGTTAGTTTTTACTGTCATCATATACTTTACATGCCCCTATTCCATCTTCTTATTGCATAGTGCATTCTGTGGATTCTTTCTATGCTAGTTCTCCTACGTATACATCATAACATGGATGTGCCACTGAACATGCAGCACCACTGAAATAGTCTATGAACTTGTCACACTGAGAAAAAGAACAGGAAAATGGAGATACTTTAGTAAGAAAAGCAGAACTACAAGTCTTGCACTCTATATGCAAACTGTTGTTTGGTATCTTCTTGATAACATAATATGAAGCTGAGGTTTTACAGGCTGTGGATTATATTTGACCATTCTCATGAGAAACAAAGAATGGCAGTAGTAGTAACAAAAATTTCTCAAAGTATAACGAATGATCATAATTCCCTGCAAACTGAATATTTTGACTAGGAATTGGTACTTTCACTTTTCTCCTTTTTCGGCCAAATGAGGGAAGGCACCCAAGATGTTGTGGGCTCTGAGATCCTGCCTGGTTAGAATGCCTACAACAGGCGATATCTACAGAATCAAAACCAAACAGCTAATTCAGTGGAAAAAAATTTCCACACTAGTTGTTGCTCACTTTTGCTTCTATATTTGAGTATATACAGCAAATGTAGTTTGTAAAGATCAGTGCTGAACTGCATCTTTCTTCTTGGAACAATATGCTATTTGTGAACTTGGGTGATCTGCTACGCTTTTTTGGTCTTGTACTTGGTACAGACACATATGGTCTGTGAACTAGCTTTTGGTACAACATGTATATTATCATAAATTAGTATGCATGAAATATAGATATTTGTGCATGAAGAAAATAATGTTAAACTATAGGGTGGATAATTATATCTTTTAAACAGTTGTCTGTCTTAATTTTTGTTAAAGGCTTTACATGGTTTGAGTTAAACTGTCCCATCAGCTTTTGAAATTTTTCTAGTCCTTTTTCAGTGTTGTGGCTTGTGTGGACTGAGCAAGAGTGCACCAAGCATATTAAGTCATGGAGAAAAAAGGAGGAATTGAACTCACCCCTGCTCCTTGGTACTTGGGAATAATCAGCAAATGCCTCAGAGCAACCTGTCGAAAAAGCACCACAGCCTTTGCAACTGACATGGTCTCCACCACTGTATATGGTGTTGTATTTGTGAAGGGGTGTAGATCAATGTACATATCCATCTCATCCTCCGTTAGCACCATCTCTTCTAATTTTGGCCCCTTCTTTCGTGCTAGATCCACTGATGTAAACTTTTCCCTCACTTCCCATTCTTCAGTTCTCCTCCTCTCTTTCAGGAACCACTTCTTCCTCAGCACTGCAATGAGGTGCGACCTCAGGACCAGACCATGCAATTCCACTGCTCCTTCAGGCATCCCTATGGGTGATGCCACTCCTTGATCAACAACAGGGAAGCCATTGTGTTTGGTGGATTTCAATACCTCGACAACGTGAGACACCTTCTCGATGCCTCGAAGGTTTACAACACTGGGCTTAGCTGCTGCAAGCTCTCCTACAGTAAGATTCCTCATCCATGGTTCTGGATTTGCTTCCAAGAATGGCAGTCCCTTGAGCTCAAGTATGATCTCATATATGCTTGGGTTAAAAGCATCACCAACGGTCTTGGCGATTAGCAATACAAACATCATTATGGGTAGGAGGTGAAGGTTGTTTGTGAGCTCTAGGAAGATGACACAGAGGGACACAGTCATTCTCATTGAGCCGGACATAAGAGCTGCGGCGCCCAACACTGCGTAGAGACCCTGATCAATGTAGGTATAAGATCCCATCACTAGGCCAAGCAGGCGGCCGTAAGCAGAGCCCATGAGGATGATGGGGAGGAAGAGACCCGAGGGGACGGCGATGCCAAAGGTGAAGAGGCCCAGAATACAGTAGAGAGCAAAGAAGATGAGCAGAGAGATGGGGCGGAACTCGGTCGGGGTGCTCGTGGAGAATATGTTGCGCACTGCATCATCATTGGTGGCATGGAGGAGGCTTGCCAAGTCATTGTAGTAGCCATTCGGGCAGTTGAATTGCTTGAAGTTCCCGCTTTGCCCGACGGTCGGGCAGGCGACATCCAGGGTGGGATCGCATGGTGTGCATGGCGCGACAAATGGAAGAAGGTATAGGCAGATGGAAGTGAAGAGAGAAACTCCTAGGCTGAGCAGCAGCTTGGCCATTCGGCCTTTTCTGTAATTCAAGAGCAAGTGCAATAGAATCAGCAATAACAGGAACTACTCATCTTGAAAACATGGCAAGAGAATGCTCTGGGCAAGCTTCGTATTATGGAAGATTGTGGCATTAAGGTTTCAAAGTAAATGCTCTATACATATGATTACTGAGCAATAGAAATGGTTGATCAGAAGACTGAGGTTGCCTTACTCATTAATTAGGCTATAGAACCTAAGAATCTTGTGCAAAAAATGGTTGTACAGACTTCCGAGGACTCCTCCGATTATGCCGATAAGTGCGACAGGAAGAAAATCATTTGCATGATAAGTCACAGAAACTGAGCTGACATCAAAGAGAATTAGTCCTCCTTTTCCAAACAAGCCACATTTTCCAGAGTTGCAATACTCCATGAATCCCCTCAGCACCACAACAACGATGGCGGTGCTGAAAAATGTTCTCCATAAAAGAGCACTCCTCCACCAGGATGCAATCTCTTCAAGAGCGAAGAGAACACCCCCGATGGGTGCTCTGAAGGCAGCGCAGACACCGGAAGATGCACCACATGTGATGAGGTCCCTGCGGTCCCTGTCATTCTGGAAGTATTGAAGCCATCTCCACTTGAGGAAGTAGTTGTCTGATCCACCTTGGCCTAGCAACGATGCGAGGCAGGCTCCGATGTGCACCAGTGGCCCTTCTTTTCCAAGATCTAGCCCTGCAGATACAGCTCCAATGCTTCCAATGATCTGTAGAAGCAGAAAGTAGGAAAAGGAATCACAAAAATCAGAAATGATGTTTCTGAATGGGTTGAAGTTTTCACTACATTGTTTGAGCTTAAGATGCATATGGAGCCAAGCCTCAGAGGCTTGTAAACTGGGAGCTCGACTGCTCCAGTGCATACCTAAATTAAGACATCAATTATATCAACTGAATCAAATTAGATAGATTAGTCCATGAAATATTACTGTTGTTTAGATATTTTCATAGGAAGCAGGTCTTGCATATCTATCCTGATGGAATGATTTATTTGGAAAGATGATTCTTTGAACAAATTCTTTGTCTAAAGCAAATCTCTTGGTGAGTTGATCTCAAAAATTATGATTTGATTGCAGAAATTCTTCATTGATTAAATGCATTTAGCTAGATGGATTTAATGATCTCAATTCTGTATCAGAAATCAAATGGTGCCATTCTGCTAGTTTCTAACTCTGCAACTTCTGTTTTCAGGAAAAAAGAAAGCGTGACGATGATTGATAGTCTATTTTCACCTAAATGAGGGATATCAATGGAAAGAAACATGTGAATTTTGATGAAATGATTCACTTAGGAAAATGGTTCTATGAATAAATTTTGTGAACAAATTCTCTTGGTGAGTTCATCTCTCTCTCTCTCTCTCTCTCTCTCTGGAGAAAAGCTGTGTGCTTATCTGATTTGTTTATCAGTAACCAAAATGATATTATCATATTGCTTTAAAAAAAAAACTCAAACTCATCTTATCATGTAAATCACAACACAGGAAGGTGATTCATAATTCACCTCACCTTGACGATCAACGTGGATGCACCAAACATATTGGGAGTATCAACTCCATTGAGATAAGCTTTGATCTCCGGTATTCCTGGCCCTGCTGCAGTCGGAGCAAACACCACACAAAGAGTCGCAGAAACTATGGTTAGAGCAAAATTTGCCCCTGTGAAGTAGGCAAACCCAGTTAAATACCTGCACCACCACCCAAAGAGACCTTTCCAATCTCAGGTTTACAAATTCTAGATCAACAACTGCTTACAGTTCAGTTCTTGAGCAATCTAAAACTCAACTTTTTTCATTCACAAGACGCCCCACAAGTAGCATCTTGAAGCCAGCAATGTTTTCGATAGCCAGGTTGATGAGGGAAGCAATGACACCAGTCAGGAGCCCGACGAGAAACACCAAAGTCCATTTCAAGAAGACGTACTGCAGTACCTGAACACTGGATCTGCTCCTCCAGTCATGCTTAAATAGATCATTCTCATTGATCCTGCACCGAAGAGCAAACCATAACAAAGTAGGAAAAGGTACTCAATTGGATCTTTCATTGTTAGACAGGAAAGAGTTCAAAGGTTGATGGTAAGGACATACTCATAGTCCAAGCTCTCTATATGGGAGACCTTTGCTCCAACCATGGCTAGATGATTGGTGGTGAGTGTTGGGGTTCTCCCGAGCAGTCGCTGATGCAGAGAGTTGCTTTCTGGATCTTGTTCATCTTCTTCATCTACTTCCAAATCAGCTACTGCTGTTGTTGGCTCTGGGATTAGTTTTGAGGTCTCTTCCATTAGCTCTGTGCCTGCTTCCAATGATATAGGGTCAGTATTCTCAGGTTCCTCTGGTATCCAAGTCTGAAACTGGGAAAATTGGAAAGGAAACTGACTCTGAGAGTTCACCAGTTTAAAAGATGTTTTAAACTGGTCTCCTCTTCTTCTTTTTTTTTTGCCACTTTCTATGAGTTTTTGCCAAGAGATAATGAGATGCAGATGTACATTGAAGGCACCGATATTTATCCCTGCTCTGTCACTACATAGAAACAGGGCAAGAAAGGATCTTCCAGTGACTTGGGGGAATATATTAATGAGCAACTTTCCCCATTTTGATGCCTTAATAGACTGATGCTGCTATAGTTTGATTGTAAATGTGTAGCTGGTAGGGTTTTAGGTGTACAATGGTAACAGACGTGTCTTTCGTGCAGGAATTTAATATTTCTTGGCATAGATTGGTGAGGAGCTCCACCACTGTTTAGACTTTGAATGAAAGGATGGTTTTGATTTCTTGTCTACATCAAAGTCTCCAATTTTGGTACTAAACTCCATAACAATACCATGACGATACAATATCGGTATGCCCAATATAAAGGTTGATTTTATATACCGAGATGCTCCTCAGACTAAGTGTTGGTTCGATATCAGTATAGTATGATATGTCTGTTACGAGATGGTATAGCGAACTTTTTCTGCATGAATTATAGGTTTTAACCCTTATATTTCTTGCTCGCAGACCTCTTACATTTTAATGGGCCCTTGATAAGTAGGAGGGGCGGTAGCTCACGCGGGGTGGAGACAATGAAATTCGGAAGCGTGTACATACAGCATTCCTGGATTTCAGTTCAAGATAACAAGATTAATCAAACTTTCAGATGAGCATGAGGCAAATAAAAAAAAAGGGAAACCTTGAATAATATATAGAAAGGATACTGAAGTTGTTTGTCTCATTGCAAAAGGTAAGTTGTAGCTATTGTCTGGCCCTCCTCTAGTCCTTTAGGGGGCATTTGGACTCTGGATTACCATGAGTTATGAAGAGGATCATGCTGGGGTAGTTGAATCATTTAAAAAAGGTTTAAGGCTCAGATAATGATACTAGTATATGGTTTGAACAAAGTGCTTGCATCTCATTCATAATACTATATGTGAAATATCTTTTGTTAAAATAAAATATGATGGTGACACGTCACTGACACCTAGAATTTTAGAGGGATAACTAGTTCTATTATCATATCCTTCTCTTCCTGAAAAAAATATTGTCAATTCTTTCCTAGCTCAAGAAATAATGCCCACCATGTTATTTGGACATGGCAGAATAGACATCCCACACCCTCTAATGGTATCGAAAACCTAGCAATTAGCTTCTGACTAATATCCAAGTCTTCACAATATTTCTACCGAAGACGAAATCTAAACTCATTGTGTCAATGACAACCTTTTATTGCTTAATAACTTTAGAACACAATCCTCTCATTTACATAATAGATGTAAGTAGCCTTGCTTAACAGGAAAGGAAATGATTTTGCATCACAGAGATCTCTGACCCAGAATGTCACACAGCAGATTTGGAACTTCTCAATTGTTCTAAATCTGACAAAAGGTGCCTGTTCACAAAGAAAAAAAAATTTATGACAGGATATTCTGATCAATTCATTAAGTTGCTGAGATTTATCCGATCTCGAATAGTTAGGATAAGACTGAAAAATTATGATCATGGTCCAGGACCACTTTTGGCACAGGCTGCCCCACTTGCAACCCTAAAAGAAGCCGGTCCAACTTGCATGCATCCTTGTGGGTTTAGATCTAGGTGAAAAATTTTCTCAAGCACGTTAATACCTGATGGAGACGACGACAAATGTCATCATCCCATGAATTATCTAAGCAAGATGGATGGATAAGAAGAACCGGCCGTTCGAGGTTCCAAGAGCCACTTTATCCAACTCACATGTCCTTTTTTTTATCAGCTTAATTTAT
This sequence comes from Phoenix dactylifera, assembly GCF_009389715.1. NCBI lineage: Eukaryota > Viridiplantae > Streptophyta > Magnoliopsida > Arecales > Arecaceae > Phoenix > Phoenix dactylifera. Next base: position 9,376,142 of record NC_052401.1, on the reverse strand, counting down.
GCATATATGTATGATAGAGCAGAAGACAATTGGCTGGAATTATTGCATCTGGCCAGCAAAACAGTCCAATGTAAACAAGCAACAACATGGGTGTTTGTTCTGAGGCTACCATTCAGAATTCCAAGGGTCAGCAGCATGAATAACAATTTTCCCAAGATAAGTGAGTTGAGGAAGTCATGTGGTTAACACTTGGATCACCTCTTTTCCTTACATGGGACAAGCTTTGGTGGCCTCAACTCTTCTTTTATACATGAAAAGACCGTCGTATTTCATTAGCTACCTGGTGGGTATTTGCATTGAATTTTCATGCACTCATATTTTTAATCTTGTCCACAAGCAATTGAAGGAAGCCATTGCCCCTAGGTTAAATAGATCTAAACACTTCCTTTACAAATATGTTTTTCTTTAAAAAAAAGAGACTAACTATGGCATGTGTGGTCCCCATTAATTCTTTGATGTGTGGCCTACCCACATTATTAGGGGGAATGATGTTGTTCATTTCATGGTGGTATGTAATTGGATGTCAATTTTTTGCGTGTTGGTATAGCTATAGCATGATTTTGTTGCTTTTGGATCTATATTTCAATACTTGTCCATCTAAATCAAGCATTCACTAATCTAATAAGGATTGTTTTACGAAGATTTTTATTCGGTTAAAATCTGAAAAATGTGTGTATACGAATACACGGGTTCGAGAAGTTAAGCTGTCGAAATCCATCTTTCTGTAATTACAAGGAAGAAATTAAAGCAAAAGAAGCAGAATATATATTTGCTGCAGTTGAATTTATCAAGAAAAAAAAATAAAGTTTTGGCTGCAGGTCATCTGTTTTGGAGGCAAAGGCATGTCTAACAATATTGTACAAGAACGTTGGACATATTGTACAAAATGTGTGGATTCACAAGGAGAGTTAGGTGCTTCCAAAAATGAAGATGCAGTCACCTTGAGAGTTCCCTGAAAAATTGGTGATATTTTGCTGTTAATCATCAAGAGTTGGACTACTCACCGATGCTTTAGCGATAATAATCGAAAATCAAGTATCAAGATGGCAAGTGTATTTGGCGAGATCGAGTAATATTAATTATGTTTTGAGTGATGTGAATACTCTTGTATGAAAAAATAGTCAGTTATTGTATCTAGCCAGATTATTGTAGATTATTGCAATCCAATGGGCCTTCTGAACCAAAAAAGAAAAATTAGAGGAAATCATCTACTTTTGACTTCAGTTATTTGAGTAGAGCCTGCAACTGTTAAAAAATTGGGCTAGAATAGAGTGGAAAGGAAGACAATGGAAGATGACAATATTATAAAGAATACATTTAGTCAGAGAAAGCATAGTAACAAAAGTGCTTCATTTAAGATAGTGATTTCACTACTATATATACAGAGAGATTTGTGAAAATCCTATCTCCATTATATAACGCCTAACATTTTCAAGATTTCTAAGGGTTGCACTCCCCAAAAATTTTGGGTTTAAATGAGAAAAAACCAGAATAACCTGAACATAGGAATACGTTTCGTTGTCTGTTGTGTGAAATAGAATTTTCTATATGCTCTACTCTCTTTATGCACCTGAGTTTTTGAAAACAGAGGGATGCAAAATGTGATTTTTCAATATTGAATAGTCATAAGAAACAACTGTTCACTAGAATAATTTAAACTAGAAAATTTGAATTTTTAAAAGGAGTGGACATGAATAAATTTAGTCTCATTAATACCTTCCATATTTATACTAAAAATTAATAAATCATCTACATAAAGAGCAGGCAAGACTTTATAAATTTCAGTAACTATATGTAATATACAACTCTCGATTTTGTTGCTTTGAAACCAAAATTTTTATTTCTTATTTGTGAGATCTGTGCTTGCATAATTCTAGCTAGATTATTTTTATAGTTAAAAGAGAATACAATTTTTCAAAATATATATAGCAATGAAAATATTCATGAAAAAAATAAAATTCTATATGAGATAGATTTTGATTTCTACATCGATTTTCCACTTCGTTTAATATTTTTCATATTCGAAGATATACCCCATCAAATTATTTTCTGAAAAAGAATATTTTTTTTGCTTGACCGAACAATCTAATCATGCATCACAAGAGTAGATGGATAGAATTTATGATATCCAAGATTTATATCATAAAAAGTTTATATATATTATTTAAATATATAAATTATATAAGGTATTCTTTTAAAAAGTCCCAGCATGAGTCAAGCTCATGGGATTTGAAAGAAAACTAGAGATAACCTCAGATAGGAATGCTTGGTGACCAAAAATTCATGTAGCCTACTCTGCATGGTTGGGACACTGGCTTGATGGTTATAATTTCAATACTAAAACTAGAATATTTTGATTTCAAGTTTAATTGAATGTGACATCCAATTATTATTTATGCTTCAAGAACTTTGATCTAGAATTGTAATTTAGCATGGCACAGTGAAGAGCCATGAGACTAGTGCTCCGGCCCTCAAAGTAAAGCATCCACTCGGCTGTTCCAGTTCCCCTGTCAGCATATATTGCCTAGGCTCCTTTTCAATAATATTGTATCTGGTGCAAATGTCGTTTCCAACTTATATTACACTAATGCAACCACTCATCCAATAATGACAGTAAGCAATACAAAGCTTAAGAGAGCCAATATAGAAAAATAATTGCAGCCATTATATGATCAAATCAAGAGAATCATAACTTAAATGGAGTTGAAACCACATCAGCAGTTCACACATCACTACAGGAAGGTAAATGAGTCTAGTCTAAATTGCAACCTCAATAGAAAAAGCAATCTAACATCACCTTTAGCAGCAGCACACTAAAAAACAACAGCTAATCCATTGAACCTTCAAAAGACTTCAAGCCTTGATTGTCACGCTGCACAAACACAAACCAGAAGGCTTGAGTGAAGATGTTTGCCATTCTGATCCCACTGGAGCATTTGGATCATACAGCAGTGTCTGGTACCCAGGCTCTTCCTCCAGCGAAAAAAGCAACAGTTTGCCATCAAGTATCCCGAAGCGAAACCCTATGGCCGAACTACCAGTAAGTGGCACTGGGACCTTCTGCCATGAGCTGTCGACCGGATTAAATATCGCCAGCTTCCGCTGGTTTTTCCACTCCATACAGAATAGTTTCTTGCCAAGCACAGCATGTGAGGTGACCATCACGCACCCATTCTTCATCTCACACCAAGAGTGTTGTTCAGGGTTGTACACATCGACAAACCTCGAATTGCCTATTGTGAAGCTTGACCGTCCACCCATGACATAGAGCTTGCCTTCAAAGCCGCAGGCGAAGCAGCCCCACCTTGGGCGGCGAAGGCTTTCAATTAGGGTCCACTTGTTTTTGTCAGGGTCATAAACTTCAGCACTTGATAAGCTCTCGCCATCAGAGCCATAGCCACCTACAGCATATATTGCACCATTGACCTCAGCACAGCCAAAGTCATAGCGGGCAACATTCATCTTGGCTAGCATGCTCCATCTGCCATCAAAGAGTATTATTATTTATATTGCATAAATCTCAAGTTGAAAGAAAAGCATCATTTTCAAAAGTACCAGGGTAAAAGGAAAGCGAGGTAAATACCAACAGCCTAGAGACTGAGGTGCAAGGCCTGAGCTTAAAGCTCAGTGCAACGTAGGAACTGAGATTCACCAAATAGTTAATGACAAGTTTGAAATATAGGTAATACCAATTATTCTGAGGGCATACAATCACGTGCAAGTGCATCAATTATTATTTATTTGGCTTGTTATAAGCATTCCATTACAGATTTTTAAAAACAAGGTGCTGCCTCATAAAACCAGTGACCAAAAGGTGATTAAAAGATGGAACCACCTGTTTCTTAACTAGATAAATACCCTCCGTACATCTACAGAAAAAAAAAAAAGAAATACCATGCATCACCATACCAACTCAACCTCAAATCCTAACAGTCCCACATCAAATAACACACTCGCCCTCATGACGAACAGTCAGGGTGTGATAAACAGCAACACCATAGTGGTGGGATGGCCTGTTGATTATGAAGTAATCCTCAAAGATCATTGCATTCAGTTCAATAAAAAATAGAACAATAGATCGTGGTAACAAATCATATCTGATATTTGTTATTTACACTAAAGAAATCATATGAAATGACGATTATGCAACCATGATGGTTTTTTACTTTCAACATACTGGAGTGAGAAGTTTCACCAATTGATGGTCTGATGGATGCCAAGCTACTCCTCGAGTACTGGAAGGAGAAACAAATTTCTCATATCTACAGGTAGGCAACTGAAACATCAAATGGGAACCGAAGTGAGGCACCAGCTCGCAGCATCATCTGCTGCAACTGGAGAAGTGTCTAACAATCTAATCTAGATTGTTGTGGAGGATATGTCTGCAGGCTGACATACCAGGGGATTGTTAATTCTACTCCAGTTTTGGTGCCAATGAAAGAAAGATAATAGTTTTAATATTACAAAGGTAAAGGAGGAATGGAGCTTCATGTTTACTACCTTTTGATTGTTATATCAGGAGGGTCCATTTATGCATTTAGAACTAAGTACATAAATAACAGGCTAAGCTGTTTTGACTAAAACTCACTAGTATTGGATACATGATGCTTTGATGTAAGTTTATCCACAAAGAAAAGGAGTGCACTAATCAACTTACTTTCAAGCTAACAGTCTATTCTATAACATCTAAGATCCAATTTTACAAAAAAAATTGACATGAACTCTTTTACAACCAGAAGATATGATTCACCCTTTAGAACATCGGATTCATTGACCCTGGTCGTTAGATAACAGAACAGGCGTTTCTTTTTTCCTTTAGTTGGAATGAGGAAACATTGCCAAGTACCATTTCATATCTGAATCTTACATGGGTGTGAATGAGTTTCATGTTCAGTTCAGAAAGGCAATCCCAATAAGTTGGCATCCTAAAGTTTCGCCCTCCAAAAAAACCTCCTTGTTTTCTTTCTTTTAAAGAAAAGGTAGACATTTTCCATGGCCTACGCATTTTTTGATAAGATTCATCTTTTTGCAACAATTAAGTTTGGATAAAATTTCTTTTGAATCTACAAAAGTTTTACCAAAGTGAAAAAAAGAAACCACTTAACTAATTAGCTACCGACGCACCTTTCGACAATACCAGCAGATGCAAGTCATAACTCAGCAGGAAGCTCAAAAAGGAAAAGAAGGCCAATTACACAAGTTCAAGCCAGCATTAGATGAATGTTGATACCAATGTCTGGTTCAGGGAGCCATATTGGTCGGTGACCGATGTTGTATGGTACCAGTTCGTACCATATCGATATATGATACGCTATGATATACTGGTTTAGTATTAGTACACCTTTTTTTTATCTTTTTAACATTTTCTTTTTCCAATTGCTTTGTTTTAAGGGATTATTTTAATGCTATTTTGATGTTTTGAGGAATTATTTTAATAATTATGGTTGTTCAATTTATGATTTCAATGCTATCTTAATCTTTTTTTTTTATGTCATATTAGTCATAATCAAGGTCCGCCGTACCGGTACCGGTCGGCGTACCGGTGGCCGGCCGGACCGGTACGGTACCGGTCCGGTCCGGTCCGGTACGGTACCGGTCCGGTCCGGTACGTACCGGCCGGTACCGGTACGGTACGCGGTGGTTTCAAAAACCACAGCGCGCGGTGCTGTGGTTCTAAAAAAAAAAAAAATCGTACCGGTGCGAACCGGCCGGTTCGCACCGGTACGAGGCCGGTACCGGCCGGTACGGGCACCGAACCGGCCGGTACGGGCTCCGAACCGGCCGGTACGGATAAAAAACCGGGAATACCCGTTTTTTTGCCGTTCCGGTACCGGACCAGTACGTACCGGCCCGTACCGGCCGGTACGGCATTCCATGGTCACAATAGACCGTATAATCAATTAATGTATGCAATTATAATATAATTGATATAGAGAATGCATGAGTACATATAATTGAAAATATGTATATCAAATCAATTTGAAGCATATAATACATATCAACATCTAGTTCCTTTTCTCCTTGAAAAAAAAATAAAGAAGAGGAGGCAAAGAAGGAACGGAAAGCCTTCTTTACCTCTCGCTCCAATTATTGAGGCAGTATGGGCCTCCAACGGAGCACAATTGGGTGTTCTGCTCAGTTTAGGCTAGTTCAGGCTGGTTCGTTTCCGATACTCACCCGAATAGCCACCCCATCCTAGTAACTAACTGGTTCAAGTCGGTCTATCCCAAACTATGCAATTCGGGATGGTTCGGCCATCCTTGGTTGAGAGAGGTTTTTGGCCCCCCTATATGAAAATAATAACAACGATATGTACTATTGACAACAACATACATTACAAATATTAAAATTTATAAGCGATAGAAACCATATTGTCAATCTATTGGAACAAGACCAACCTTCAACAACTACAAATACACTTAAGAAAATTTGACAAAATATCCCTCATTTCAAAGGGCTAATATGAAAGCATCTTGCTTATGTAACAATAATCCCATGCCACAAAAAGGAAGTTAGCAGATGCTATACCTGAAAGTACCTTCACTTACAGATCACTAATTCAACACCACTCCTAGCCAATTATTGAGAATAAAAGGCCTTAAAGAAAGCAAAAAGAGAGAGAGAGAGAGAGAGAGAGACAGAGAGAGAGAGAACGAAAAGAGCAACATGCTACATACCTGTTAAGCCGAGAATCATATTGATAGACATCATCTGAAACACGCCCTGTTCCAGCATCAACTGAATATCCAGCTATTACAAAAAGCTTGCCACCAAGAACCACAACTCCAAAACCAGCTTTTACAGGACCAGGCATTGGTGGCAACAGCTGGTGTTTTTCCCCAAGGCAGCCTAAGACCTCCCAATGACTCCCTTTTCCTTCTGCATCACCAGTTAAGATATAGAGCCACTCCTCAAGCTTGCCAGCCTCTTTCCTTACAGTGGTGAACTCCTTGCTTTGGATAAATGACATCCATCTCTTGCAGACAGCACCCATGACAGGGAAGTAACAACGGGGAACAAGTGCAAGGCAATACTTTGCCACATCGTCAGGTAATCCAGGTAATAAAGGGCAATACCTATCTTGTGGTGCTTGTATGGTAAGCCTAGAGGAAACTTTCAAATGGGTTGCAAAATTATTTTGCATTGTAGTGCTGAGATACATTTCTGACTCAGCAAACAATTTACTGACACCAAGTTCAGGCATTGCTTAACTTCACTATTAAAATAATTTTCAATATATGCACAAATCCCTTATTGTCCCAACCAAATGTTCCTCTTCGACTACTGGAAATGAAGTTTTGGGTGTATTATAAATGACAGTAATTGAACAGTGATTCATGATATCCATCACTTATAGGGATTTTAAGAGACAAGGGCCTGAAGGATGACAACGCTCGGGGTGCGAATGTTAATGATGTTTTGGAAATTGCCCACACTGTTTGAAATGCCATTCCAGATTGGCTGCTCTTAGAATGGATTCTCCCAATTGATCTGCAGAAACTGAGCTCTTGATCGTTGTTGTTGAACTTGTTCTCTTCCCAAAACATGACACCAATATCTATATAGTCTCAAGAGAATCGAAAGAAAAAGAGTCAACAACTCCCACAATATCTATGAAAATAAAATATGCGCACATGGAGAGAGAGAGAGAGAACATACCAAAGGCCATAGAACTCTGAGTATGCTTAGCCCCCTATAACCTCCATTTTCTGAAAATAACAAGGATGAAAAAAAAAAGCAGATTATCAACATCAAAGCTCAGTTGCATACATTTGTTGTCGGATTTTTTAGTTTCTTGAAGATTTTAAGTTGTTTGGGAAATTTTAGACTACAAATAGTCATGACGGTGTTGCATTTAATCAACACCAACCTGGCATGACACGCTTAAATTTCCTTTGGTCAATTAATTTCAGAAATTTGTACCTCCAAACATCTGATTACCAAATGATGCATTCCAGGTAACACAAATTAGTCCTTTTCTTTGTTGAAAGAAAAGGACTTCATCAGATGAAGGGAAAAGTGACTATCATGCAAACATTAAAATATGATCTTTCCGAAACCAACAAGTAACACTGGCAGTCCGCTTGATGTGTATTTGGTTCAAACTCTATGCTTGGATATTTTTGAACAAGAAAGAGGCATTCAAATAAGCCAGAAGATAAGATTCCTTCTTGGAGTTTGGACCAAGGAAACCAACCTGAAGACTAGAAGTCTAGAAGAGATATGGATGTCCTTATCAAGGAGTAAGATATCACAAGGCTCAAACTCTAACTCTTGCACCCTCCCATCAACCATGCATGAGCCTGGTTTTTGCTTGGGGATACTTCCTTGGGTGTTCTTTTCATTATGTCAATAAAATGTCTATCATTCTCTTGCCCCAAGCTAAAAATAAACTAAAGAAAAAAGGGAAACCATTGTGTAACACAAGTATATCAACAGCTTTCTACCATTCTGGAACTAAAGAGTCTCAAATAACTAACATTAACACCAGAGAGTTCCTGCAATGGACACTTCAAGAGATACTACAAGTCTTATCAACATGATTTATGGAAAGCTGAGTTTTTTTTTCAGGCAGTTCCAATGGTAGCCATCTTTATAACTATGACTGATGCCATATCAAACCCACATACTTCATAGATAGTCTCCCTTATCGCCATCAATGGGCAAACTCTACAAAAGAGAAAAGGAGACTCACAACTTCTATATGGATCATTTTCCTTCTCTATGACATAGTAGGTAGATATAAGATATCTAGATGGATATGCATACATTTTATTTTTTACCATCGAAATGCCCACAATAGAACAAATAATACTGCTTTACCGAAAATTGGTTTCTTGCAAATTTTTAAAACCAATCCTGCATTGGCAATTTAGATCAGACAACTGAAACAAAATTTACAGATCTAATTCCAATAAAAATATATCATTATAACTGCAATTTCATGATTCAATCTAATGATGGAAAAATACAGATATATATTTGACCAAGAGATACAGGTGTTCTATGGCTTGTTAATGGTTTGGACTTAAATAAACTAGAGGTCGATGTAATGGTTTTATCAAACTTCAACAATTATCATTCAGAAAATTATAATGTGAAATAGAGTGAAATGTAGATAATTCCCTGGAACATATAATAGAGAGAAATATGATTTGATGTATGACACTGAACACCAAATTACAGAACGGTGATTAGCAAAAAACAAACAGGCTGGAACTCCTTAGAATGAAGAAAATAAAAAGGAAAAACAACATAAAGAAACTCAATAAACATTGCGATACTTACAGATCCAGGTATATACCCACAAAAGGATAAAACGAAATAATCCAACTTCAAAAGAAGGCTAAAAATAAGTTATAAGGGTGAAATTAGGTCTAATATTGGAAGCATTTCAAATTAGTCCAGCATTAGAAAACTATAATCCATTATCTATTCATTCAGATTGAAACAAAGCTGAAAATCTCCACACAAGATATCCAGTCATTCCCTAATAGTCGCATGTAGACAAAGTATAATTTCATACAAACCTACTTAAAGAATCCAGCATTGCATGAATATAAAGTTGTCTGCAAATATTTTAGGAAGCTCATAGATTCTTTTATTAAAAAAACAGCTTCACAGGAAAATGATTTAAGAAATAAAAATAAAGAAAAGCATGTATTCTTTTCTTTTCCAATTGTATTCTCCAGGGCAAGGCGGAAAGGAAGAAGGAAAGGAAAACAGAAGATCTTGGAATCTCATAGCCGCTAAGAGGACAATAAAAATCTCCGCTTTCCTTCCTGATGTCGAACTAAGAAATCAAACATAGCAGCAAAATAACTAAAACCAAAACAAAAGAGAAAAAGACAAAGAAACTTCATTCAAAGCATATCTCGATCTTCTCAACTGGTGTGAGCAATAAGGATAAAATTGAAACGTAATCCAATTACCGGAAGAAAAACAAGCAGATTTATTCAATTAATTCAAAAAAATTGCAACAAGTACCTTAAAAATAAAAAACCTTCAAAGAATCGGATAGAACTCCGCCGCAAGCCGCCGAACTGGAGATCTCCGGTGAAAAACCAACTACAGACACCAAAATAATAGAATTTTTCGGCTTGAAAAATGGATTTTGTTCGTAAATTCCTAGCAAAAGCGGAAATTTAATATAAGAGTCTGCTTGGAAGATTAGAGGGCTCCGATCTGCGAGAAAACAGATAGATTTTCACAAAATCTTGAAGAAATTGACACAGAAAAATAGGGATAAGGAGATGATGAAGAATACCTAAAAATAGTATTTTTATCCGGCCAGCGTCAGAAGGAGAGGTTAATGACTACATAAAAGGGAAAGAGATATTGAAGAGGATGGAGGTAGGGACGGAGCGGAGAATACAGAGAGGGGAGTGAGAGAAGGGATAAATTTCCTAAAAATAGAAGGAAGGGATAGAAACAGCCGCCAAAGTAGCCGCCACGACGACCATACAAAAACACAATTTTTTTGTTATTATGTCTTCTATCCAAGAACAAGGGGAAAATATTATCTTGTCTTTCTAATATTAGGTTATGCTGAAAACACTGCCATGCAAAATTTTCCACTGGCAGATTTATAAAGTTTATAATGATAATGATGCCCGCACAGGAAGATAATAAAAATATAAATAATTTATATGGAATATAATAATAAATATTTTTTCAAAAATAGAATGAGAAAAAAAAATTATAAGCTAAATATATTTATTAATTAATGATTATTTTTGTTCAAAAGTATCAATAATAAAAACATCAATAATTATAAAAAATAAAATTATTTGATAAAATAATTAAATATTTGTAGTAGAATAAATAAATATTTATTTATGTTATATATCTTATTTTTCGATTACTATGACTCACATCTGAAATATAGAAAAAAATAACGACAAAATTATTTTTGGCCTCATGATCACCATGTTACATTAAATGCAAGAAGTTTTGATTTTTTTTTTGGGCATCTTGGCACCACGTCAAATATAGAAAAAAATAGAGACGAGCTTTTAAATACTTTCTAAAATAACTTTACATAGATAAGATATTTTTTCTTGAAAATTTTCTATTTGAATTCGACTTCCTAAAATAATTAATAACTTTTTTAAAAAATCTCTAAATTTGATTATTTTTAAAAATAATTAAAAAGAGTCCTGCACAAATTTAAAATTTATTTTGAATTTTATTTTTCTCTACACGCATGGAGAGGAATATTCTTAAACAAAAATATTTTTCCTCCATAGGTGGAGAAAAAAATATTTAAAAAATAAATTTTTGCAATTAACATCTTCTTAAAATAATTTAGACTTTCTAAAATAACTCTAAATTTTTAAAAATAATCTTTGTATGTGTGGACTCTAAATGGTCAACATTTTTTTCTAAAAATATTAAGAAAAGTCCTACGCAAAAATTCTTCTTCTACATATGTGGAATTAGTTAACTATTTATCAAAATAACTCTTTTTTTTTTCTGTACATGGGTGCTAAACAACCAATACTTTTTTCCTAAGATAATTAAAAAGGGTCTTACTCAAATTCTAACTTATTTTGAATTTTTTTATTTTTCTTCTGCATGTATTGAATTAGTTAACAGCTTTATAAAATAATTCTAAACTTGTTTTTTTTGCATGAACTTTAAATGGTCAATAATTTTTTAAAAAAATAGTTAAGAAGTGGAGGATAATATTTCTAACAAGAAATTTATTTTAATTAGCTTCAACCTGACTTTCTAAAATTTAATTAACAACTTTCTAATAGAATTATAAATTAATTTTTTTAAAAATAATTAAGAAGGATCCCACTCAAAATCAAAATTTATTTTGTCATACCAATATTTTCCTTCACGTATCCAATAGTGCCTTCGAAAATTGGAATCAGATAGCTTATTCTTCGGAACATTCTTCCAAAAAAAATTTGACTCTCCTCAAAATGACAGAAATAGAGGACATAATTACTTCTTTCGCCTAAACCTAAAAAAAAACTTGAACTCGAAAATAAGGTCCAAGTGATATGGTCCGAATTTGATGCCCATCAAAATTGTAATTGCCAGCTCGGCCAACACGTGGTGGCGTGATCTTAGAGTAGCAGATAAAGAAGAGTGTGACAACTCGTTTGAAGATTCTATAGACAAATCATAATAGACCCTTGCCCTCCCGTCTATATAAATTAGGTTAGGAAATTCTAGATGTATAATCTTTCACTCACTCATAGCCCGTAGTTCATATTTTTTGGCTCTCATTTTTTTTTAATTTTGTTTCATCAAAATTTTGTCAAACTCAAGCATCGAAAGATTCTTGCTAAATAAGCTCCGGCAACCCTAACTATTTTTCTGTTTGTAGGTTGCATTGCACACCAAGCAGAATTATCCGCGCCGACCAACCATCACCAGCGTCAAACTCCACCTACCCCGCGAGATTAGGTGTTGGGCGGCAACGAGAGCCATGAGCCATACCAACCAGTGATAAAGATTTATCACTGAATGTAAACACGTGCATCCTTGAATATTTTTTTTATTAGAGAAGAGGTGCATCATTGATCGAGGTTTTAAAGCCGCACCATCTTTTAACAAGCAAGCCGGCCAACTAAGGTACATTGGGATGTTGGGAAAGTTATAATTTAAAAGAGTTTCCCCAGGAATTTAATTTGCCTGGTGCAAAATGTTTGTTGCCTTCCCAATTTCTGAAATATATTGGTATGCGTTCATGGATATATGGGCTCCCGATATGTATGTATTAATCAGAAGTGGCCATCATTAGGAACGCTTTCCATCCTAACATTGTGACACCCTTGTTGGGGGCATGGACTAACATAAGGGAAGAGTAACAAACTTATTGTAATAGGGAATCCACTCTTTGATCATGTATATGAATATCTCAGCTGATACAATTTGTACAGAAACAAGGACATCAATCATCACTTAAAAACTATTGTTTTATGCGTCAAAAGAAACATAGCTAATGGATTAAACTGTAATTTCATGCTGTTATTCCAAGACACTATCTGACTTAAGCATCAAATGAGGCTCGATCAGAGTCACCTCGGTGGGTCTTTCTCTTCTCGTTGTGTGTACATCTGCGACTCTCCACAGCAGTTGATAAGGGTACAAATAGGTCGGATCAGAACGAGTCATGAGTGATCCTGATCCAACCCAGTTCCTTGTTCGAGTTCTAATGTTGGACCTAAACCCAACCCACTAGAAGATCAGATGGGACAGGTTGGGTCCACGGCTACAATTTTTGACCCAGTGGATCATTCGAGTTAGGTCGGGTCTATGTATAACCCAGTTCCAACCCAAAAAATTCGTAGGTCCAAGTCGAGTCCAGTTTGGGTTCGGTTAAGGATATAAGCCAATACTCTAATGACTTTGCTGACGCCACAAATATTTGTTTTGCTGAAATCAGTAGCTTCCATTCTTTTACCAAGTTGTTCTCAGCTTTAGATGCCTCCTTTTTCTTCTAAGATGGAATCACAACCATCTTTCATATGTTTTATTTTATCGAGTGTTCTTCCTCCATCCATCTTAACTTAGGCTTGCTCGTCATCTTAACTATTTTTGATGCTTTAGCACCCTTTCTCTTCTCTATTATTTCAGCATCAAATGTGATGATCATCCACGGTCAGGTCCCTCCATCCCTTCTATGAGTTAGTAACATTCTTTGGTTATGTGACCTCATATGTTTAGTGTTGCTATTTTCAGTGGTAATCTTGGATGGTTTCCAAACCCATGACCATGAGACTATAGTTTCTCTCTTGGGAAATAGATATAAGAAAATGGTACATGAAAAAAAATCTAATCTAGTTAGTGCTTAGAATTATTAATTGCCGACATGAGAAAATAATGTCATAAGGTTATTAGTTGTATTAAAAGAAAATTTTCTTTGACAATATGAGATGAGAAACCCCATGGATATGCTATAGAAAACTAGGGAACTTACTATAATTTCAAGATCATTTTTTAAAAGTAGAAAAATAGAAAGGAAATGCTATGATCTATGCCATTTAGAGGTGGTGTGGAGATGTCAACCAACTGGGTTTATGATTCTAACAATTCTAATGGTCAATTTGTATACATTTTCCTGTCAGAGTAAGCAAATTCCAATCTGGTTCAATTTAAATAAGCAGTGTAGCATCATGACACTACTACTTCCTAAAGATTGCACCCTTTTTGGAAAAAGTAGGCTCCCATTGTTAAAACGTCTTCTCAATTATAGGTTGACAACTATTTTCTTCTCCTAAATTTTAGCTCATAGTAATAGAAGTCAACACATGCCTGGTTGATAGTGATTTTAAGAGTGTAGTAGCATATATCCCTGCATTCCATGTTGCAGGCAACTAGCTAGGCAGCTGGGCTTGCACCCTTACAGCCCGTGGGCCCAAATAGTTTAGCATGTTCGGGTCAGGTCGTAGGGTTAGAAATCCAAAATTGTCCAAATTTCAAACGGATCGGGTCCAAATTCAGAAAACCTAGACTTGACCTTGAAAATGGAATGGATTAAATTTTAGAACCCAATCCGACTCTACGGGTCTTTTAAAACGAGTCAGATCGGGTCATGTCACTAATCAACCCAACCTATTTGCATCTTTAACAGTTGGTGCTCCATTTTCCACCATCGTGGATCGAGTAGATTGATCTACGCCTCTTATGCCTCCAAATCATCAAAATATGGTCGGGCAGAATTTGGACATAAAAAAATATCAATGATAATAATAATTATACACTTAATTATAGTTGAAAAAAATTATCTCCGTTTACTCACCAACCCCACTTCCACTATTGGATATCGTATAATTGCTTATAGGGTGATGGCAGCTTACCTCTTCCTAAGGTAGCATTACTCCACCTTGTGCGTATATGTGTATGCATATTTATGTTTGCCTTTGGTACTTGTTTTAGTAGGTTTTTGCAGTATCTCAAAAAAATCTCTTCCTTCTCACCTTTTGGTATTAATTGATTTTTTCTTTTCTTCTATAGATATCTCTTGAGGGGCTTGTGCTAAGATTTTCATATCTTCTAGGCTCTATCATTAATCATTTTGTAAATCATCTATGATACTGCATAGATCTATATGTCAAAAATAAATAAAATTAAGACTTCAATACTTTTGAAGTGCAAATAAATGGTGATCTAATGAGGCTATCATAAATTTTAATTCTTTGGTAAGTTATGTGGAAGAAATTCACTTAAGAATTAAGAAAAATACTAGTTATTTAACATGTAGGGTGAAATCCAGTTGATGGTGTCCCCATTATAATTCCTCATCGAGGAAGAGTTAAACATCTAACGAAACCTAAAGAGAATCATCTAGGTCAGGAAGAGATTCATTTAATTATTTTTAGAAAATGCTACACGACATAGGTTAATTACGTATACAAGTGACACTAGGATGGTACATTTTGATTTAATCAACTCCTCAAGAACCGGTCCAACTCCTATAGGTGGAACTAATCCCCTCATTGTACATGAAATTAGTATAAATTATTTGTCCAAGCAAAATCGATCTTATTTGATTACTATATTCATACTATTTAATATTGTAGTGTGGTAATCCGATTGGATGAATTATTAAAGGAAATAAACGGTGAAATCAACAAGAGTTATGAATTGTTAATTGGAGGCATCACACAATCTTATAAAACTTCATCTTGTATAAGAGTGCACGCACCACGCGTTTGTCACAATTTTTTAAATTGCTTTAAAAAAAGGAAAGCAACTTAATTGACCTTTCTCGGATAAAGGGGCGTGAGGCTGGTCTCATGCTGACTTCTAGTTTACTGGATTCCATAAAGTCGTTGGAAGAGTGAAATGATAATATTGCCCTCTGAAAATATCATGTGATAGTTGTGGTATAATATATAGACCTGGAAATTAGACTAATTTAATGGAAACTAGCTAGAGCAACCAATGCTTTAGGTTGAGTTCTAGCTGGAAACTTTTTAACCTGCCTCGAAGTTTCATAGTTCAGTTCGCTCGAGCAATCCAACCTAGCCCAATAGCCAACCCAGATTCGCATAACAAGATTATTAGTGCTAATCTAGATAGGTATGCTTATCGTAATAATGAATTTTCAAACCAATCCAATCCAAACACTACACGAGTTTCGGAATTGTCGATGCTTTTTAATGTATATACCGACGTTTATAGCATCGGTATTTTTATTTCCGACATCGCAAAAGCATCGACTATATAGGCGTCGGAAATCAAATTAAAAGCGTCGCTAATTGCCGATGCTTAGAAACGTCGGAAATTTTATAAGTATCAGTAATGCTTCTTTTAATAACGTTTTAAAGCGTCATAAGAGTTAATTTTAAAATCAGCTGAGTTAGGCACCTAGCTCAAGTGAGCCAACCCAAGTTTCACTATTAGTGGGCTTTGCTTCAAGGGTAGTTGGTGAGCTACCCCAAGGAGAACCAAACAGCAGATTTCTTGGCAACCAGAGAGCATTGGAAGGTGATTTAATGATCGAAGAAGGCGGTCAGGTTTAGCCTGCTCTTGCTCAGATCCTTCAAGCTGATGGTTTTGGTACAATGTTTCTTAGGCTTGTGAATTCAGCTTTGCTAGGTTTGTTGTTATGTTTTCGGACTTTAATTTTCAGCCTTGATCTCCCCCATGTACCAAAATAATATATATATATAGGGGCAAGGATAAGATAAGCCTATGGTCTAGTTTATTTTACCTATAATTTTTTAATTAATTTTGTAGTCAAGAGACAAGTGACACTTCCTTAGATAAGAATCATAATGGATGAGAGCCACTTGCTCCAGCTAAGTCAACACATTATTTTACCCCTAAAAGAATGGTTCTAAACGGGCTGCCCGGAGAGGTGGGGACCGGCAATGATAAAGATGGAATTGCCGGCCTAACTTTTTTTTTTTCTTTTCCTTTGTCTTTCTATTTGTCGGTTCACCTACCACACCACGAATTTAGAGTCAATATGTCATACTTTTAAAAATAAACAAAATATAATTTTAGTCGTATCCCGAGAAATGCTTAAAATACCCAATTCTAATGTAAAGAAAAATTTTAATTAGCAGAAATATTAAGGCAGTTAATGACATTAAAAAGTCATTTAATCATCCTTTATGTTTAATAATAAATGGAATTAAATACAAATATATTCTATAGGAAATATTTAACGAGTGATAATGCTTTCTATGTTTTGTTAGTGATGTTTTAAAAATCAGAACTCCTACTGAACCGAAAAATGATCCAGTAATTCGACCATCGGGTTAACTGAAAATGAACCGAGACATCATCATAATATACTAAATATATTAATTATTAATTAATTTTAAAAATATATGTGTATTATAATTTTGGCATGAATAATATTATTTTTAGCACTCTTCCAAACACATTTCATAATAGAGGTTTATAATATGGTGATACTGTCAAGAATATTCTTCATAATTAACTATTAACTAAATTAGAAATAGATAATTTTAAAAAAAAGGGAAATAGAACTTCTAGAAATGCATAGCTGACTGATTACTGAAGATGATCTAACAAACACGCTTCATTAAAAATTATAAAATTTCAAAAATACATGTGATCAACAGAAAACCCATTAAGTTAGACTAAACTGAATCGCTAAATAAAATAATTTTCTTCAAAAAATGAAGATTGTTTACTTGACATAACCTGGAAAAAAAAAATAGGATCATGAGTCTGGAAGCCTTTCTCCTGAAATCATTTGCTCCTTTCTTTCCCCTCCACTCTTTTTTTTTTTTTTTTTTTGGTGAAAACGGCAATTTCATATAACTCTAACGTGAGTACACCTTGCCATATCAGAAGAAAGCAAAAAATACAGTGGGGGCGGGAGCCCTGCCGTGGAAGTCCAACAAAAGTCTCCTGAATGTCGAGCAACGTAAGAGGCGACCCAGTCTGCCACACTGTTCGCCTTCCGGAACACATGTACTGCCTCGAAGTCGTCCATCTCCAGGGCCATCCTGCGGGTCTCCCGAATGAGAGGATGTCCATCACCATATCTGTCCGCACCCTGAATCCAGTCGATCACTATAGAGGAATCCCCCTCGAGGTGCACCCGCCTAGCGCCAAGCACCCGCCTCGCATAGGACACACCCTCCCAAGCTGCCTGTAGCTCAGCTCCCACTACTGTGAGTCCAGGCGTATATCGGCCACCCGCCACTACCAGCCGTCCAAAATGATCTCTGATGATAAATCCAACCCCGCTGGACCTGCCCTCTAAAGCTACACTACCATCAAAACTCACATTGAGATAGCCGGGGGGTGGGGGCACCCAAGAAGCAAATACAAACCTGGGCGCTAGAACAGCACAATGAGTACCCCAGATGTCCCTGGCCGTCCCGAGGGGATACAAGTCAAGGCTGGAAGAAACCTCCCCAGCCTGAAGTACAGCTCTGTCCACCACCATCCTCGTCGTGAGCCTCCTGCCCTCAAACAGACGTGCATTCCGATCCAACCAAATATGGTAGGCCAGATAAGCTCTAAGTATACCCGCCTGGGCGAACCTAGGGCTCCGCATGGAAGCCCGCAGCAAATGTAACAGATCCTGTGCCGACTCCACTGAACAAGGAAGAGGAACAGGAGACCTCCTCCATATCTCCCTAGCCCTGGGACACTGCAGGAGGACATGCTCAATGGTCTCCACGACGTCTGTGCACAACACACAAAACTGAGGGATCCGCACTCCCCGCCTGACTAGCACACTTCTGGTAGGTAGGCAACCCCAGGCCACCTTTCAGATAAAAAGTGCCACCCGCGGATGGATACGCATCCTCCAAATCCATCCCCCCTCAATCTGCCTGACTGGCTCCCCACTGAAAAGTACCATAAGATCCCTAGCCCGCACCTGTGACCGCCCCGATGATCCCCTCCACTCTTTGCTTTGTTTAATCATACAAAGAACAAAAAGAAAGGAAAAAAGAAAAAAAAGTTATGTATCCATAAATTATTTTGGTCAAAAATAGTGTCCTAAAATAGATAAGAATATCAACAATCTTCAAGATAAGAATAGAGGAGGAGCAAAAAGTAGAAGATTTTTGAAACATAAAAAGATGCTTGAAAGCCGACTATGGGGCTTGGCAATTAGTTATTGGGGTTGTTGCCGCTGAGAACTGGCCTGTTCTAGGCCTTTTGATGAAAAACAAGACGACGCTGGAGAGCTCAATGGTCAGCTGCTTCGATTGGGATTGGAGAGAGCGAGCGGCATGCGGTGGCTGCCATGTCCTTTTTGGATGACCAAACTCCGACCTAAAATAGCACAAACGAAGAAATCCTCTAGTCGAAGTGTATCCGACAGAGACCCTCCGATGCCTAAATCAGGATAGTGCTCAAGAAATAGGAGGTTTTTTCTCAGTCTAGTAGGGCGTCTTGTATGTGTGTCTCACCTTCTGAGTTTTTCTTCCTTTTGATTGAGTGGGTGGAGGAGCTTACCTACCACCGAAGAATTAGGGCACGTGGGCCGACCAGAAATAACTGGCTTGGGTATGGCCTGGATATCATACATGAATGTTTCACACGCGGATAACATCTCGCCTGTCACATCGGTTGGATTTCGGTGATCATTGAGACCTTCGATTAGGATGCGGCCAATCATGGGAAACTCATAATTTGCGAGTTTGGCCGCACAACGTTGGGCATGCCAGGTGGCCGCTCCTAATCAACCACGTATTGACATCGTGGCGAATGCTAATTGGCTAGTCCTTCTGATTAGGAGGCACATCAGACTCATGATCCAGGTGGCCGATTTGGAGGCACATCAGGGGCTAATGGTGGGGAGATGGCAGTAGGAAAACATAATCTCGATCTTGGTTCACGGAAGTAGAGCGAGATGGGAGCTTGGAGACTATTGTTCATCTCCCAATTAGTTGTGTTCCGATTACTTTTACACCTGATGTAAACATGGTTTCCTTCTGCATTTTACTTACCTTTTTCTTAACACGTACGACGTACCAAAGGAAAGATACCATGAGTCATTGTTAAAAAAGATCCTTAATATTGTTGTGATCAAACAGATGTATCCTCTGTCGGAGGAAGCATAAAATGAAATTATCAGGAGAGACAACATAAATGAAAATATAAATTCAAAACTTATGTTTTGGTATATAATAAAAATTCCTTTAGTTGTATCAGGTTTGCGTAAGAATCCTTTTGCATGCCCACCTAACAGTTGAAATTATTATGCATGAATATATTCTGTATAAATTATTTTTAAGTGGAGATAAATTGTTTTGATTTTGCATGAATCATGACTATATTTTGATAAGCATAATGTGTACAACTGATTAAGATGAAGTAGAATATGGTATGATTTAGTAGTTAATAAAAGAAAAAAGGTATTGGACTACCACATTAATTGCGAATGGTCTTATTACGGATAGAAATGTGACGTTGTGGATAGCCTCATTATAGATAGGAACATGACACTTTGGATAGCTTTAGTCTAAATAGGACCTCACAATATGGATAACCTCCCTACGGGCAGAAAACGTGGTATTATAGTTCGCTGCTTATGAGCTGAAGCATAGCAATAGCTAGTTTAAAACCATAAGAGAATTGGAAATTCTGGTCGTGAAAACCTTGATAATTGGATGCTATTAAAATTTTATTTCAATCACTGATAAGATAAATTGCTATAGGTGGTATATGATTGATGGATTGTGCCTAATGATTGTTTGATCCATATTTAAATCCTGATTAATTTTGGAGTATGCATGTTATGACTATTTTATTTTCTTCGATGTGATTTTAACGGTCATATTGTGGGGATTTTGCTTTATGTCCAAGTGTAGTTGGTGGGTAAATAAGAGATTAAGACATGTGGTGGAGATGAGAACAGAAGGATAAGGGCCATTCAGTCCACAGCTAAGCCGCCCGGAGTTGTATGGACTGGGGAAGGCTCTATCAGGAATTTGATTCTCTTTTCCTCTTTCTTTTGTTTTGGTCTTTGTACCCACCATACCAAATTTTTCTTTTTCTTTTTTGAAGGAATGGAATCCGCCATAACAAATTATTGACAAGATCAAGAGATTGAAAAAGAGGGTTTACACATGGATTTGGATCCGTTTCTTAGCCAATGGAAAATATAAGAGTAGGATGTTAAGTTGTTGGAACTTCTGATTCATTCAAAACTTATTTATTTATATAATACTCATAAATATATTGTGATGGGTTGTTTTATTCATGCTTTAAAGATGTTTAGACTAACATCTTTATTACACCAAAAAATTTGTTTAACTTCAATTGCAATAATTTTCTTTATTTTTGGTAGCAAATATTGAAAATATTTTTTTATTTGATGTATGTTTCCAATTGAAAAGCTTTGATTTTGCAAAATTTTCTATAAAAATTAATAATTAGAAATGGAAAATGGTTATTATGATGGAATATATTGAACTCTCGAGCTATGCTTGAGATATTGGAGGAGATCACACCAAAAGGTAAGACATAAATCTTTATCATGTAAAACCAAGTGATTTCCAAAACTAAACAACTATATTTTTAGATATTTCTAATTATTCTTCCTTTCACTATCTCTTTCTTTTTAAAGCATCCTATTTTTTTTGGTAAAAAAAAAAAATCAATCTTCCCTCCATGTTTTAACTGAGAACAAAATAACAATTCATTATTTTTCCCCCACCTTTCTATACTCTCATTGATAGATTAGCCACCGTCGAGCAGAGAAACATTTAAATTTTGATGAGTTGGAACATGTTTTAGAAAACTATTCACCACGCTTTACAAGACAATTTGCCACATCATTTTAATTTTTTCCCTTAATTACCTTGCCTGCTAGAAGAAGTCAAGATTCAAGCTTTAAAAGAGAGGCTCTTTTAATGAAAAAGATTAATATATTCTTAATTATTTGGAAAGAGATATTGTATTAGCCATTTTCCTCTCATTGAAGATACTTCCAAGAATTATTTTTAGTTGAGGCTTCCTATACTATTTATGATAAAAATTATTGTCATCGTATGTTAGTTAAATTTGTTACAAATTATTACTTAAATTTACTTATTACTTAACTTTTTGAGTTTGATATTTATAGGGTTGGAAATAGACTAGGCCAGCTTGAGCCACACTCCTACTTGAGCCTAGCTAGAATTTTTTGTTTGTTCTTAGAGCTAAGCTTATGCCCAAAATTTTTGGAAGAATCAAGCCTTGAATCCAACATGAACCCAAGTTTGAGTGTGACTCAAGCCCATCGATTCAAATTAACCTACTTGGGCATTTCGTAAAGCATCTCGATGGCTTTGGAGATGAGTCTTGCAGCAGCAAAGCGGCAGAGGTAAACTAGTCGGCGATGAGTTCAGGTTGGGATGTCACGATGCATCTTGTTGACAACAGCCCAAGCGGTGTGGCAGGCATTGGGGGAGAGGAGTTAGCTGGAATTCAAACGGAGTTAGAAATGAAACTTACATTACAAATAAATATTTTTTTTTCAAAATTATTAATAAAACCATGATTAAGATGAAATTTTGCCTTTTACTTTAGTTACTAAATTTGTTCTAGATTTAAATGTCTAGATTGGTACATGATGTATATTTTTCTAAAAAAAAAGCTTTCTTATTTCTCAATAAGTTGTTAATTTATGTGCCCAAGACAAACCTCAATATTGGTCTGATTGAAAAGCCTTTTGTTTAATCAATATTCACATTTTTTGATATTCTAAAAATTCTTACTTTGATTTTTCTTCCTTTGTTTAGAAAGTGTTTAGGATACCACACTATGGTTGGAACACTTGCCTCTCGACGCCAACCAGCTATCTCAAATCTAGAAAAATAAATTTTTTTGTGTTACCCATTTTATTCTTTCAAATTATTAGAACTCTTGAGTTTATTTTTCAATTATTTTCATAAGTACAAATATTTTGTTGCACAATTTATGAACTGCTTTATTATCTATCAAATTTCTAAAGAAAGTGATATGAAGATTTCAATTAATTGAATAATTAAATAATTAATTGACTATCTTGCACAAGCAATCCAAATCAAACAAATCATGGCCAAGCTCTTTATTCTTTTGCGAAATTATTATATTTGGTATGAAACTAAAAGTAAAAGTAATAAAGCAATAGAAAATAAAGAGAAAGAAAACACAAGAGAGCATGAGATATAAATGGCTCTTTTATTCTTTCTTACTTTTCACCTCACGATACAAGACTATATATCACCCATTTATAGGCCAAAGAAGAAAGATCAAAGGCCATAAGATTAAAGGCCATAAATATATTAATTCATCATTAATGATGAAATTGGAGGGTTATGAGAAGTTGAATAGTCATGGATGAATTCAGATGAATATCCATCTAGAGATGAAGATGAAAAGTCAAGATTTTATAACACTCCCCCTTGGATATTCATCTCTAAAGAATATGCCTCATTAAAACCTTACTAGAAAAAAACCCTGTAGGACAAAAATCCTAGTGAAGGAAAAAGAGTACAATATTCTCATTATACGCTTCTCAAACTGTCTCATTAAAAACCTTGCTAGGAAAACCTAATGGGACAAAACCTAGGCGAAGGAAAAAAGAGTACAGTGCGTATAAGCCTCCCCCTCATGTGAGCATGTCAACAAATGGCTCTGAGTTGACACATACCAATCTTATGTACTAGTTTCTTAAATGTTGCAGGCAATGCTTTGGTGAACAAGTCTGCTAGATTTTCACTTGAGCGAATCTGTCGAACATCTATTTCACCTTTCTTTTGAAGTTCATGTGTGAAAAAGAATTTTGGTGAGATGTGCTTGGTTCCATCACCTTTAATATATCCTCTTTCTATTTGAGCAATACATGCAGTATTATCCTCGTATATTATAGTTGACTTCTCGCTGATTGTTGGAAGATTACATTCTTCATAGATATGTTGAAGCAAAGATCTCAACCATACACATTCTCGACTTGCTTCATGAAGCGCAAGTATCTCAGCATAATTGGAAGAAGTGGCAGTGATAATTTGCTTTATAGATTGCCAAGATATAACAGTACCACCATATATGAATAAATATCCTGTTTGTGATCGCCTTTTATGTGGGTCAGACAAATATCCAGCATCTGCATATCCAACCAGTTCCGGTTTTGGTTGCTTTGAATATAATAATCCCAAATCAGTTGTTTCTTGAAGATAACGAAATATGTGTTTAACACCATTCCAATGTCTCTGTGTTGGTGTCGAACTATATTTTGCTAATAAATTAACAGAAAAAGCTATGTC
Source organism: Phoenix dactylifera (assembly GCF_009389715.1). Classification (NCBI taxonomy): domain Eukaryota; kingdom Viridiplantae; phylum Streptophyta; class Magnoliopsida; order Arecales; family Arecaceae; genus Phoenix; species Phoenix dactylifera. Next base: position 9,351,945 of record NC_052401.1, on the reverse strand, counting down.
CGGTCGTGTATAGTTAGCAAGATACATTAGTGCACTAATTGCGTAGAGATACGACACTTCAGGGCCAAGAATCTCTTCGTTATCTTCTCGAGGATGAAAAGGATCCTTCTTTATATCATAGGATCGAACAACCATTGGGGCACTCAATGGATGAGCTTTATCCATATAAAAACATTTTAACACCTTTTCTATGTAATTAGATTGATGAACAAATATTCCATCTGATAAATGCTCGATCTGCAGGCCAAGACAAAATTTTGTCTTTTCAAGATCTTTCATCTCAAATTCTCTATTTAAGTATATAACTGCTTCTGCAAGCTCTTCAGGAGTCCCGATGATGTTGAGATCATCAACATACACTGCAATAATAACAAACCTAGATTTTGATTTTTTTTATAAAAATACATGGGCTAATAGCTTTGTTAACATATCCTTCCTTCAGGAGGTATGTACTAAGATGATTATACCACATTCGTCCAGATTGCTTTAATCCATACAAAGATTTTTGTATCTTGATTGAATATATTTTTTGGGGTTTTGAACTACATGCTTCAGGCATTTTTAGTCCTTCTGGGACTTTCATATAAATATCATTATCAAGTGATCCATATAAATAAGCTGTGACTACATCCATAAAACGTATATGAAGTCCTTCAGAAATTGCCAGACTAATTAAAAACCTAAATGTAGTTGCATCCATTACAGGAGAATATGTCTCCTCATAATCAATTCCAGGTCTCTGTGAGAAACCTTATGCTACAAGTCATGCTTTGTATCTGACAACCTCATTATTCTCATTCCTTTTCTGTACAAACACCCACTTGTAGCCAATAGGTTGCACATTTTCAGGCGTTTGGACTACAGGTCTAAATACCTTTCGCTTTGCAAGTGAATTTAATTTGGCTTGGATTGCGTCTTTCCATTTTGGCCAATCATTTCTATGTCGACATTCTTGAATGGACTTCGGTTCAAGATCCTCGCTTTCTTTTATTAAATCAGTAGCTACTGCATATGCAAATATTTCATCAACCACAACTTTATTTCGGTTCCATCTTTTTTCTGTAGTGACATAACTTATTGAGATTTCTTCATTCTCAATGTTTGCAATTCTTTCATCATTTTTAGGTGCCTGACACTCTTCTGGAGTTGTTTCTTTAGTTATGTCTACTACTGGCTTTTGTGCCATAGCCTCTTTAGGAGGATCAAAAACTAAAGTAGTGCTAACTTATTTATTTTGCTCTCGTCTCTTTCTTGGATTTTTATCTTTGGAACCAAGAGGTCTACCACGCTTCTAGCGTGCAAGAGACTCATTTGCTAATGTGTTAGTAGTTTGTTCCTTTGGAACTTCAATTTGAGCAGGAGCATTTACAGCTGGTATATGTGACTTGGTCACTTTCTTAGCATCAGTGAATGCATCTGGTAATTGATTTGCAACCTTTTGCAAATGAATAATTTTCTGAACTTCTAATTCAGACTGATTTGTATGAGGATCAAAATGAGATATTGGTGATGCATTCCATGAGAGAACTTGTTTTTCCAGCTTTTGTTTTTCTCCCCCTAATCCGGGGAATATTGTTTCATCAAATTGATAATCAGCAAAACGTGCTGTAAAAACATCTCCAGTCAATGGTTCAAGATATTTAATAATTGACGGAGATTCAAATCCTATATAAATTCCCAGTCTCCTTTGTGGACCCATCTTTGTGCGATGTGGTGGGGCAATTGGAATGTATACTGTACAACCAAAGATTCTTAGATGGGATATATCTAGTTTTTTGCCAGAAACAAGCTGTAATGGGGAGTATTTATGATGAGCAGTTGACCTAGTTTGAATTAGTGCTGCAGCATGTAATATAGCATGTCCCCAAACAAAACTAGGCAACTTTGTTCGCATAAGTAATGGTCTAGCAATTAGTTGCAAGCGTTTAATCAGAGATTCTGCCAGACCATTTTGTGTATGCGTGGGGGCCACAGGATGCTCCACAGTAATCCCAATTGATATGCAATAATCATTAAAAGCTTGGGATGTAAATTCTCCTGCATTATCAAGACGAATTTTCTTGATTGTATAATTCGAAAATTGAGCTCTTAACCGGACTATTTGTGCAAGGAGTCTCGCAAATGCCACGTTACGGGTGGATAATAGACTAACGTGTGACCAACGTGTTGAGGCATCTATCAATACCATAAAATATCGAAATGGTCCACATGATGGAATAATAGGCCTACATATATCCTCTTGAATCCATTCTAAAAACGTAGGAGATTCAATCTCAATTTTAGTTGGGGATGGCCTAGCAATCAATTTTCCTTGAGCACAAGCAGCACATGATAATTCATTTGATAAAAGAATCTTCTGGTTCTTTAATGGGTGTCCATATGAATTTTCAATAATTCTTTTCATTATTATTGCACCTGGATGACCTAAGCGGTCATGCCAAAGAACAAAAGTCTTTGGATTGCTTAACTTCTGATTAATCACAACATTGGATTCTATTGGATTGATATAAGTATAATATAATCTAGAGGAGAATGATGGCAATTTTTCCGCTATATGCTTCTTGCCAGAGATAAGCGATGCAATATAGAGATATTCTTTATCATTCTCATTTATGGTTTCAATATGATAACCATTTCTACGTATATCTCTAAAACTTAGTGGGTTCCTTTGAGATCTACTACAAAACAAGGCATCGCTTATTGATAATACTGTTGCTCCAGGCAACACCATACAGGCTCTTCCGGAGCCTTCAATAAGATTTGCAATACCAGATATTGTATTAATATTTGCTTTAGCTAGTTTTAGCTGGGAAAAATATGCTTCACTTTTGAGAATGGTGTGTGTTGTTGCACTGTCTGAAAGACACAAATCTCCATCATTGATTCCAAATGAATCCATATTCTTCAAAAAAAATAAAAATAAAGTACGTATAAGCATTAAAGATGCATAAAACATAGAAGTTAGTAATTAAGAAAATGGAGCACCATATATATTTTATTACAAAAGAGTTCATCATACAAAAATTAAAGGTAACATGCTTCAAAGAAAACTAGATTTCTAAAAGGAAAAACAAGATTTAATCATATTGAACATTTCCATCACCACTCAGATATTCAAACTTTCCATCAGTATTCTCAAAAAAATCAGAGACATCTAAATTGGTGATGTTCAGTGGATCTTGATTTTCAACAAAATTTGTTTCTACATCATTTCCTTTTTCTTTCAGTGAAGCTTGGTAAAGGTCAACAAGGTGTTTGGCCGTACAGCAAGTACGTGGCCAATGTCCTTTCATGCCACATCGATAGCAATCACTTTCTTTATTTTTAGAGGAGTTCTATGGTTTCTCCTCCTTGTTTGCTGATTTCTTAAAGTTTATGCCGTGGTAGCCTCTACGATACCAATGCTTATTACGACCACGGCCATGACTACGTCCACGGCCACGTCCATGACTATGACCACGGTCATGTCTATGATGAACAGATGATGCAGCATTCACTTTAGGGAATGGATCTGAACCAGTTGGTCGTGATTGATGATTTTTCATCAGAAGTTTATTATTTTGCTCAGCAACAAATAGGCATGATATTAGCTCAGAATATCTTTTAAAACCCCGCTCTCGATACTGCTGCTGCATGAGCACATTCGAGGCATGAAAAGTAGAATATGTTTTTTCTAACATATCCTGTTCAGTAATTTTTTCTCCGCATAATTTTAACTGAGAGGTAATTCTGAATACTGCAGAATTATACTCGCTTACAATTTTAAAATTCTACAGCCGTAGGTGAATCCATTCGTAGTGGGCTTTTGGAAGGATCCTATATTTCTGATGATCATATCTCTCTTTCAAATTTGTCCACAGGACATATGAATCTTTTACTATAAGATATTCGGCTTTCAAGCTTTCATGGAGATGATGGCGAAGGAAAATCATTGTTTTGGCATGATCCTGCAGGGATGCGTCATTTTCTTCTTTTATAGTTTCTCCAAGATTCATTGCGTCCAAATGGACCTCGACATCAAGAGTCTATGACAAATAATTTTTGCCAGATATGTCAAGAGCTACAAATTCAAGTTTGGTGAGATTTGACATTATGAAATAAAAGGGAAGAAAAATATATTACCACAAATAAGTGAAGACCCTTAGTCGGTTAGAGCCTCGTGCTGATAACGTGGTATGAAACTAAAAGTAAAAGTAATAAGCAATAGAAAATAAAGAAAAAAAAAACACAAGAGAGCATGAGATATAAATGGCTCTTTTATTTTTTCTTACTTTTCACCTCACGATACAAGACTATATATCACCCATTTATAGGCCAAAGGAGAAAGATCAAAGGCCATAAGATTAAAGGCCATAAATATATTAATTCATCATTAATGATGAAATTGGAGGGTTTTGAGAAGTTGAATATGTTAGAAAACCCCGATCATGCCGCTGAAATTTAAAAAATTCAGATGCAGCGGAAGAGGCATGTGCGGGATCAACCGTTCATCGCATGAACGTTGTTTAAAAACCGTTCGTAGATAGATAAGGATTAAAAACTTTTAAATAACATTAGAAGATCAGATCTTCACCTTTGTGCGGGTAGATGATCACCGCAAACTGATGATCGTGGTTTAGGATGAAGGTTCGCTTGAAGCCATTCAAGTGCCCGGCCTCTACGGGTATCCACACGAAGCAGAAAACCGATCCAAGCTTTCTATCTCCCCGGGGTGCTAGCTCCCTTGCAGAGATAACTTTGATGGCTGATATCCTCCCTTTCAATCAATCCTTGATTGTGCTTGGGAGGAGGAAGAAGAAGGATGAAGAGAAGAAGAGGAACGAAGCCCTACAGCCTTCTTTTTCTTTCTTGCGTTGGAACCAAACGGTGGAGGAAGAAGGAGGCCACCAAGATCCTTTTCTTCCCTTTGTTGTTGGTGGCTGAAAAGAGAGGAGAGGAGGGTGGCCACGTGATGGAGAGGAGGAGGGCTTCACTTATCATTAGGGCACCTCCTTTCAAAGCCTTATAAAGGCATCTAGGGCTCCTATTTGGTTTAGTCCAAATCATGAATCAATTGGGTTCAATCTATGCAGTCCTAATCCAATTAGAACTTGAATGAACCATGACTCAATTGAACTCTTCAATCCTAATCCAATTAGGAGTCATGTTGATTCATTAGATTAATAATTAATTAGAACTTAAGAAATCCTAATCCAATTAGGACTTGTTTAATTCTAGTCCTAATCCAATTAGGACTCTAATTTGAATTCGAAGTCCTAATCCGATTAGGACTCTAGGAATCCTACTCCAAGTAGGAATCTAAATTTAATTCAAAACTCCTAATCTAATTAGGATTGTAGGAATCCTACTCCAAGTAGGAATCCCAGTCCTACTCCAAATAGGATTCCCAGTCCAAGTAGGAATCCCAGTCCAAGTAGGATTCCTAATCCTAATCCAATTAGGACTCTAGGAATCCTACTCCAAGTAGGACTCTTGTTTTAAATCCAATTAATTAATTCTCTTTGTTCCTTCTTCAGCTTATTATCAATTGAATTGATTACTTGTGATTCCTAATCACGATTCAACCGTCGGATCGGTCAATGCCTCTAGTGTGTGTGACCCCATAGGTTCTACTCTGACTGGTAGTGAGATATATTGTGATCACTATCACAATATCATTGAAAACTCCTTTCAATGGGTCGGAACGATTCCAACTCTACTCATTAGGGCTTATCGATCATCGAGATAATCCCTATGAGTCCCACCATCCACCAGTGACACCTAGCAGCATGTAGTGGCTACCCAGCAGAATAGAATGATGAACCTCTAGGTGCAGTTATCATGTGATACAGTCCTTCTATCGTGGATCCCTACAGGACGGAGGTCATGGATAACTCGTCAAACCCCTTCGTCTGTCATATGTCAAGATTTATTTGACTCGAGTTCGATAGTGGAAAACTCTTTCTCCACTTTATATTACTGCCCTGGCCAAGGTCTTAGAACTCAGTCTAACAAATCACATAGGATCACTCCACTTCTATCAAGGTCGATAGATTCCATGTAAGTGCATATCCTACTCCTACAGTGAACTTACTGCAACCAATCTACACTACAAGGACCCATATGACTAGAGGCCATGTATACGTGTAGTCAAACTACAATAACCTCACTGTGAGTAGCCGAAGCACCGCAGGTCAAAGGACCAGTCATACTACTGCAACATCAAGCAAGTCACTGACGAGTGGATAGACGTCCAAGTAACTTCTTGTCTTGGTCACGCTCAGTACCCTTGTTCTCTAACAAGCACCTGCACTATTACTTCAGTGTCCCTACACTGTGGACTCAAGTCTCGTCCATCCAGAAGGAAAGTGATCTGTGCACTGATCGGATCGATCACCGTCCTCGTGATGATCCATTGATCAGGAGCATTTAGAAATTAATCACCAATGATACATGGCTCAAATTCTCAACTCTTGAGAATATGCATCATCATCTTATTAATTTCTTAGACGATTCATAGACACATAATTAATATGAATAAAAAGATGCCTTTTATTTATTCAATAATAAATAGTCAAGTACAAAATTATGTCCCTAGAATTAACAATGTGTCAGCCAGATTGGCTTCTAGGGCATACATCTAACAATCTCCCACTTGCACTAAAGCCAATCAGTCATATATCTAAGCCCCATCTTCTCAAGGTGGGCTTCAGTCTTTTGCTGACTTAGCTGCTTAGTGAACGGGTCTGCCATGTTATCCGCGGAGTCTACTTTCTGCACCTCTACATATTTCTTCTCAATATAGTCGCGTATGAGGTGGAAGCGCCGCTCTATGTGCTTGGACTTCTGATGAGACCTTGGCTCTATAGCTAGTGCTATGGTGCCAATGTTATCGCAGTAAAGTGTTATGACATCTAATGACATTACACCTAACTCTGCAATGAACTTTTAATTAGAAGGTTTCCACTGCACCCTTAGATACGGCTTAACATTCAGCTTCTAAGGTAGAATCTATAATGATTGGTTGTTTGGAACTCTTCCAACTTACTGAACCATCATTGCACATATCTTGATGTAGACTTTCTATCATCAATATGTGTGCATCCTTCTACCTTCAACTCTGATCTTCTCCCAAAGACCAAGAACATGTCCTTAGTTCTTCTCAAGTACTTAAGACTATTCTTCACAGCTATCCAGTGCTTTTTGTCTGGATCTGATTGACATATGCTCGTGACACTCACAGCATGTACTATATCAAGTCTTGTACATAGCATGGCATACATGAGGCTCCCTATTGCTGATGCATAGGGGATCTTGCTCATGCGTTGAATCTCTTCAGATGTGTTGGGGCATATCTTCTTGGAGAGATTAATTTCATGCCTTAGGGGTAAGAGACCCCTTTTAGAGTTTTCCATGCTGAACCTTTTCAGCACTTCCTCTATGTACATCTTCTGTGATAGGCCAAGCATCCTTTTAGATCTATCTCTATAGACCTTTATTCCCAAAATATAGGATGCTTCCCCAAGGTCTTTCATGGAGAACCTTTTTGACAACCTGACCTTGACCGAGGTTAGCATGGGAATATCATTCCCTATCAGGAGGATGTCGTCCACGTACAGTACGAGAAATACAACAGCACTCCCACTAACTCTTTTGTAAACACATGGTTCCTCTTCGTTTTTGATGAAATCAAACGTTTTGATTGCGTCATCGAAACGAGTGTTCCAACTCCGAGATGCTTGCTTTAGTCCATATATGGACTTTTGCAGCTTGCAGACTTTGTGATCTCCATCACTGAAAGTGAAACCCAAAGGCTGTTCCATATAGATGTCTTCATCAAGATATCCATTCAGGAAAGCTGTTTTCACATCCATCTGCCAGATTTCATAATCATGAAATGCTGCAATGGCAAGCAATGTTCGGATGGATTTCAGCATGGCTACAGGTGAAAAGGTCTCCTGATAGTCAATGCCCTCGCGCTGACTATACCCTTTCGCCACAAGCTTTGCCTTATAGGTCTCTACCTCTCCATCCGAACCTATCTTCCTTTTGTAGATCCATTTGCATCCAATAGGTACAATACCTTCTGGTGGATCTACTAAGGTCCAGACTTGGTTGGAATGCATGGAGTCTAACTCTGACTTCATAGCTTCCATCCATTTCTCGGAATCGATATCAGATATCGCCTCGTCGTAGGTTTTGGGATCCTGCGTGTGATCCCTATCTCCCACTAGGAACATTTCCTCAGTATCCTCTTCTAGTATACCTAAGTATCTATCGGGAGGATGGGAGACCCTACTTGATCTGCGAGGTGGTTGAGGGACATCGTGTACTAGCTCTGTATTAATGGATTCGATAGGATCCATGACTCGTTGCTTTTCAGAGACTTTCTATTCAAGCTCAATTTTCCTCCCACTGCCTCTATCAAGGATAAACTATTTTCATGAAGATAGCATGGCGTCTCACAAACACTTTGTGATCCTTTGAGATGAAAAATCGTATCCTAATAACTCTTTCAAGATATTCAATAAAACGAGCATTAATTGTCCTATCCTCTAACTTGTCCGCTTGTTGTCGCTTGACGTGGGCCGGACATCCCCAAATCTTGAGATGACCAAGACTCGGCTTCTTACCATGTCATATCTCATATGGTGTGGTAGGAACAGACTTTAGAGGAAATTCTATTCAGTAAGTAAATAGCTAAAAATAGGGCACTATCTAAAGAAATAAGAGTAAATCAGTGAAGCTCATCATGGATCGGACCATATCCAATAGAGTCCGATTCCTCCTCTCCGACACTCCGTTGAACTGAGGTGTACCAGGAGGAGTCCATTATAAAACTATACCATTCTTCTTGAGATAATCATGAAACTCTCCACTAAGGTATTTACCTCTTCGATCTGATCGAAGAACCTTAGTGAGTTTTTCTATATATTTTTCTACTTCATATTTAAACTCTTTGAACCTTTCAAAAGTTTCATATTTGTGTCTCATACACATATCCATACCGTGAGTCGGTAAAATGAAGTAAAAAATTACAACCCCTAGCCTGCACATCGAATGGGCCACACACATCAGTGTGTACTAGGGTAAGTATTTGAGTGGACCTCCCTGTGTCCTACAAAGGATAATTTGGCCATCTTTCCTTGAAGGCAGAATTCACAAATCAAATATGACTCGAAAGTCAATGAGCCCAAAAGCTTATGTTTCTCCAATTTGTTTATTCTGTCTTCTCCTATATGGCTAAGCCTGAGGTGCCTTAAATACTTTAGATTTATCTCATTTTTGGATCTATTAGATCCTATGGTATTCACTGTTTGCTCAGATATATTCACATATACATCCATATGTATGTGATAGAGACTGTCAATCATAAAACCATTTTGAATCAATTTAATTTTCAAATAAATAAAAATCTTTCTGTGCTAAATAAAATACAGAAATCAAATTTCTGCTAGCAATAGGTAACAGTCCCTAAGTATCCTGAGCATATCTGACATACCTTCTGAAGGTCTGTATTCCTTCATGTTCTTTATGCTTTTCCATGTATGTAGGACAGTTCCTCTTCCAATGGCCGTCCATGATGCAATGGAAACATTTTTCCTTACAATTGGCCTTTTCTTGGAACTTCCTCATTTGGCATTTTCTCGGTCTTCTGTTTCTTCGCAGGCTTTTCTTCTTCCAAATAGACTCTCTCTTGGAAGTAGAAATCAACTCAACAGTGAGAACGATGCCCCTTGAACTCTTCAGCGTCCCTAAGGTAGTTACCAATTTTTTTAATAATTCTGTTTTGGTGCATACAATCTTGTTCATATGGTAATTTACTATAAATTGTTCATATGAAGCTAGAAGGGATTACGGGATCAAATCCATTTGCAGTTCTTTGTGCATGGTCATGCCGAGCTTCTCAAGCTTCTTTAAGTCCTTTATCATGGTCAAACCATGATCATGGACATACTGCTCATCGTGCATCTTGGCTTTGAAGAGCCTCTTGGACACTTCAAACCGAGCTGCGTGACTCTGATCACTATACAACTCTTGCAGGTGATTTAATATGTCCCTGGCAGTCTTCATGTTCTCATGCTGGCATTGTAATGCATTGGACATGGATGCCATTGTGCAGCACCTAACTTTATTGTCATTGTTCGTCCACTTAACAAGCATCTTACGCTGATCAGTGATCGGACGGATTGGTAACACGGGGATTCCATGGTCTAGCATATACCCAAATTTTTCATAATTCAAAACAATTTTTTTTTTTTTGAAATTTGCTGAGCCAATCTTTATAATTGGGTTTGGTCAAACGGTTGTTCTATAGGATATGAGTTAAGAGTCTAGAAGCTGACTTTATAATCCTCAGAGAGTAAAGATTCTAGTTAGACTTTTGTACTTGATCCTAATCTGTTCTAAGGTCTTTTAGAACAAATATAACTCCCACTATTTTCTCGAATTCCTCACACTCTCCTAGTAGGAAAACGGAAATCCCACACGACTAGGGTTTCTAGTGGGTACTGCGGTCCCACCGATTTACATGCCACCTCACCTAACAGTTATTGGTGACACATAGATTGATGAATGTACAACTCTTGTACAATGCTTCTCAAGCATGTTGTAGTGTAACTTGGTCTCTAAGCCATGAAAACCTCACCTAACAGTTATTGGTCTCATTTCTTAGTTAAGTCACACCCACCGTATAACCGTAGGAATAAAGTCGTCATTGGGTCCTCACCTAACAGTTATTGGTGCCCAACCCCACGTTTACCCTACAACATCTCATGTCTATAGAGAGGTCCAGCCCCCCGATGCAATTTGACCACTGTATCCAGCCGAGATAAATCAACATCAGAAAGGCCTTAGTAGCTCTACTACAGTGGAAGACCTATTGACTTAATATTGGTTAATCAGGTCTTAGTGTTTGCAACTTGAGCTCTTCATAAGAGGTAATCGAACAATTGGCCAGGTAAGCAGGTGGGAGGCTCCCCTTACTCAGAGAGTAAGGTCCTAATTAAGTAACCACCTTTCATGCTTTCCTAGACACCAATTAGATCAATTAATCTAATATGACTTGCTCATGTTGGTTCACTCTTGACTTGATTGAGGAGGTTTTAATTTAGGTCTCAATTGGGTTTGTTACATCACATGTAAACCTATCTACCCGGCTCTCATTCACATCACATGCAAACGGCACATCACACGCAGTTATAATCGCAGCATCAAAATAAAGTTAAACATTAAATAGGTGATGATCATGGATTCTAATTAGGTCGTATTACAAGCACATGCACGTCAATCGATCAATTGGTCTTCAATTCTTGAATTGGTTCCAAGCCTCCTTGATTCGATCCTTGACCAACTCTTGATCCAATCGCCATCAACCACTTAGACCCCTGTTCATCTCATGCCTTGTCTTCAACTTGATCGTTGACGTACATCACATTACAGAAATACAACCAGATGTAAAATAAAAATAATAATAAATTACATCTCCTTTTAGGAGGCACGCAGGCCTCTCAAAACATCAAATAAGATGCATGCAAGCATCTGAAAAATTACATGACATCACAGATCACATCGCAGGTCATTACATTTGATACCAAAAGGGTTTGAATCCTATGATCATCACCACATGCAGCAATTATAATTTTCAGATCTGAAAACTAATTGATTATCTTATGACATAGGTTGATGATCATGCTAATCATGATTCTAAACTTTGTAATCCCATTAACAATGCAATTAGAATCATCTTTTTATCACATAGAAATCAGCATGCAAAAATCAGCACCCTAAAAAAATCTGCATGCAGAAAATTTTCAGCATGCATGATCATTCAATTTTCAGATCTAATAAGCCTATTAATAATTAATCCTTACCTTAATCTACGATGCTTAGGCTCTGATACCACTGTTAGAAAACCCCGATCATGCCGCTGAAATTTAAAAAATTCAGATGCAGCAGAAGAGGCATGTGCGGGATCAACCGTTCATCGCATGAACGTTGTTTAAAAACCGTTCGTAGATAGATAAGGATTAAAAACTTTTAAATAACATTAGAAGATCAGATCTTCACCTTTGTGCGGGTAGATGATCACCGCAAACTGATGATCGTGGTTTAGGATGAAGGTTCGCTTGAAGCCGTTCAAGTGCCCGGCCTCTACGGGTATCCACACGAAGCAGAAAACCGATCCAAGCTTTCTATCTCCCCGGGGTGCTAGCTCCCTTGCAGAGATAACTTTGATGGCTGATATCCTTCCTTTCAATCAATCCTTGATTGTGCTTGGGAGGAGGAAGAAGAAGGATGAAGAGAAGAAGAGGAACGAAGCCCTACAGCCTTCTTTTTCTTTCTTGCGTTGGAACCAAACGGTGGAGGAAGAAGGAGGCCACCAAGATCCTTTTCTTCCCTTTGTTGTTGGTGGCTGAAAAGAGAGGAGAGGAGGGTGGCCACATGATGGAGAGGAGGAGGGCTTCACTTATCATTAGGGCACCTCCTTTCAAAGCCTTATAAAGGCATCTAGGGCTCCTATTTGGTTTAGTCCAAATCATGAATCAATTGGGTTCAATCTATGCAGTCCTAATCCAATTAGAACTTGAATGAACCATGACTCAATTGAACTCTTCAATCCTAATCCAATTAGGAGTCATGTTGATTCATTAGATTAATAATTAATTAGGACTTAAGAAATCCTAATCTAATTAGGACTTGTTTAATTCTAGTCCTAATCCAATTAGGACTCTAATTTGAATTCGAAGTCCTAATCCGATTAGGACTCTAGGAATCCTACTCCAAGTAGGAATCCAAATTTAATTCAAAACTCCTAATCTAATTAGGATTGTAGGAATCCTACTCCAAGTAGGAATTCCAGTCCTACTCCAAATAGGATTTTCAGTCCAAGTAGGAATCCCAGTCCAAGTAGGATTCCTAATCCTAATCCAATTAGGACTCTAGGAATCCTACTCCAAGTAGGACTCTTGTTTTAAGTCCAATAAATTAATTCTCTTTGTTCTTTCTTCAGCTTATTATCAATCGAATTGATTACTTGTGATTCCTAATCACGATTCAACCGTCGGATCGGTCAATGCCTCTAGTGTGTGTGACCCCATAGGTTCTACTCTGACTGGTAGTGAGATATATTGTGATCACTATCACAATATCATTGAAAACTCCTTTCAATGGGTCGGAACGATTCCAACTCTACTCATTAGGGCTTATCAATCATCGAGATAATCCCTATGAGTCCCACCATCCACCAGTGACACCTAGCAGCATGTAGTGGCTACCCAGCAGAATAGAATGATGAACCTCTAGGTGCAGTTATCATGTGATACAGTCCTTCTATCGTGGATCCCTACAGGACGGAGGTCATGGATAACTCGTCAAACCCCTTCGTCTGTCATATGTCAAGATTTATTTGACTCGAGTTCGATAGTGGAAAACTCTTTCTCCACTTTATATTACTGCCCTGGCCAAGGTCTTAGAACTCAGTCTAACAAATCACATAGGATCACTCCACTTCTATCAAGGTCGATAGATTCCATGTAAGTGCATACCCTACTCCTACAGTGAACTTACTGCAGCCAATCTACACTACAAGGACCCATATGACTAGAGGCCATATATATGTGTAGTCAAACTACAATAACCTCACTGTGAGTAGCCGAAGCACCGCAGGTCAAAGGATCAGTCATACTACTGCAACATCAAGCAAGTCACTGACGAGTGGATAGACGTCCAAGTAACTTCTTGTCTTGGTCACGCTCAGTACCCTTGTTCTCTAACAAGCACCTGCACTATCACTTCAGTGTCCCTACACTGTGGACTCAAGTCTCGTCCATCCAGAAGGAAAGTGATCTGTGCACTGATCGGATCGATCACCGTCCTCGTGATGATCCATTGATCAGGAGCATTTAGAAATTAATCACCAATGATACATGGCTCAAATTCTCAACTCTTGAGAATATGCATCATCATCTTATTAATTTCTTGGACGATTCATAGACACATAATTAATATAAATGAAAAGATGCCTTTTATTTATTCAATAATAAATAGTCAAGTACAAAATTATGTCCCTAGAATTAACAATGTGTCAGCCAGATTGGCTTCTAGGGCATACATCTAACAAAATAGTCATGGATGAATTCAGATGAATACTGTTACGGGGGAACTTAGCCACCATGCCCCACGTGACCGGCATGCGCGCCCAGGAAGACTACGGCTGCCCCTTGATCCAGCAATCCGACCTCGGGTCGGATATCTTCGGCTCCGCAGCCCGACCCCGAGTCGGCTGCCCCTTGATCCAGCAATCCGACCTCGGGTCGGATATCTTCGGGTCCGCAGCCCGACCCCGAGTCGGCTGCCCCTTGATCCAGCAATCCGACCTCGGGTCGGCAATCTCTTGACAACAACAGACTGTTCTCCTGAGGCACGCCGCGGCCCCCTGCTCCACTACTCCCTGCAACGGCCGAATCCGGCGCTGCCCCACGATCCGCTGTAACAACCGTACAAAGCGGAGCTCCACTACGCCCTGCCATGGCCGTACCCGGCGCTGCCCCACGACGCCCTGTAACGGCCACATCAGTGGCAACCCCATCGTGCCACACGATGACCAATCCCCAGAAAAACCCCCCAGCCTGATATATATGGGGCTAGGGGGGAAGGGGGAGGGTAAGCAAGATTCTCCATAGCATCATCTTACCTGCTACCTCTCCTTCTCCTTCGATTCCCTATAACTTGATCGTCGGAGGGCCCCCACTACCCCAGTGGTGGTACGAGGCTTGCTTGCAGGTTTTCCGGCGGAAGGTGGAGCGCAACCAAAGCAATTCAAAGGGAACCCCGTTCACACCGCTGTGCCAATCGTTCTCGGTTTGGACCCCCAGCAACAGTTGGCGCTAGAGGAAGGGCCCGGATCTCAGAGCGATCGTAATGGCACGGCGAGGTGGTCGTGGAGCTTCCAATGCTTCCGGTCGCGGGGCCTCTCGCGCCACTGGCCGGGAGGCCGCTGCATCTCCAACACGCTCTCAGCAACACTCCACCGCCCCACCGCCCATTCAGATGGTCGAAGCCGCCCAGTTCGACCAGCTAACCCAGCAGGTTCGCACCCTCGCGGAGGCGGTGCAGAATCTGCAGGGTGCGATGTCCCGGGCGCCGCAGCGGGCTCAGGAGCCGCCGCTGCCTGAGCGTTCGCCTGTCCTCCTCAACCCGCGCTTCTTCCTCTCCCATGGGGAGGAGCGCCGGCGCGAGGAGGATTCTCGAGCACGCTCCATTCTGCCGGGACCTTCCCACCGGAGCTGCGCGGGGTACGAGAGGCGGGCCCGGGCGCGTTCCCAGACCCCCCAGTCCTCGAGGAACCCGCGCTCCAGTCGGTCCCCCTCTCGCCGCTCCTTGTCTCCCACCCACCGGTCGCGCTCCCTGGACCGGCGGGTGGACGATCTCCACCGACAACTTCAGGTCCTGAAGGGCCATTCCAAAGATCCCTTCGCCGACTTAGAGATCTCCTCCCAGCCGGCGCTCGCCTAGAGGATCCTGCGGACCCCGAATCTGTCGGGGTTCAAAATGCCGGCGATCGAGCCCTATGACGGGGCGGCGGATCCGCGGGATCACGTCGAGAGTTTCAGGACCCTTATGCTCCTCCACGGAGCATCAGATCCCCTTCTCTGCAAGGCTTTCCCGGCAACCCTCCGCGGCCCGGCGAGGGCATGGTTCGTCGGGCTGGAGGCTGACTCAATCCGGTCCTTCGACCAGTTCACTCGCCTCTTCATCACTCATTTCGCCGTCAGTAGCCGGCGGCGACTGGTCTCCGACTCCCTCTTTGATGTCCGGCAAAACGAGGGAGAAAGCCTGCGGGATTATCTTACCCGCTTCAACAGGGCTACGCTGGAGGTCCGAAATCTGAGTCAGGAGGTAGCTCTTTCAGCCCTGAAGCGTGGCTTCCGAAAGGGCAGACTCACCTTCTCCCTGGACAAACGCCTGCCGCGGAGCTTCCCAGAGCTGTTGTCCCGGGCGAACCAGTATGCGGACGCCGAGGAGGCGGCCGCCCACCGGAGCAAGGAGGCCGCCGAGATCCCTCAAAAGCTTGGGAAGAAAAGGCGGAAAGAGGCACGCCAGAGGAGGAGCCCGACGCCTCAGCGTCGGCGCAGAAGCCCGTCGCCGGCGAAGAACCACGGCGCCCCACGCCCTCGTTCTCCGCCCCGACGTTTTCACCGGTACACCCCTCTCCTGACTCCCCGGGCCCAGATCCGTATGGAGATCAAGGGGCGGGAGGACCTCCCGGCCCCGAGACTGATGCGGAGGATCCCTGGGAAGAGGCCCTCCCGGGCGTACTGTGAGTACCACCGAGACCATGGCCACGACACGGAGGACTGCTTCCAGCTTCGGGACGAGATCGAGGCTCTCATCCGCCGGGGGCGTCTCGGTCGATATGTGAGCGACCGACGTCCCCCCGCAGACCCGCGTCCGGCCGACCTGGCCCCTCCGGAGCCTCGGGAGCAGAATCGACCCGTTGCGGGCGTAATCCACACTATCACTGGGGGCTGCCCCCGGCCCGTGAGGAAAGCAGGGGGCTCGACGGAAGCGTTAGGGGCGGCCGTCGCAAAGAGGCAGAGGGTCGGCAATGTAATCACCTTTTGTGATGAGGATGTAAAGGGGGTTCAGACCCCCCACGATGACGCCATGGTGATCTCCCTCACTATGGCAAACTATGATGTAAGGCGTGTTCTTGTGGATAGTGGAAGCTCAGCTGATATCTTGTTTTACGAGGCCTTCCAAAAGATGGGCTTGTCCAGACAATTGTTGCACAAAATATCCACCCCCCTCATAGGATTCACCGGTGACGCTGTCCCGGCGGAAGGTGTCGTTGAGCTGCCTGTGACTGCGGGCGTCGCACCCGCAGAAGCCACGGTGCGACTCAGATTCTTGGTCGTCCGTGTTCCCTCGGCCTACAACGCTATCCTCGGACGACCCGGACTGAACGCCCTTCGCGCGGTGGTCTCTACGTACCACTTGCTCATGCGGTTTCCCACGGCGGTCGGGATCGGGGAGGTCCGAGGCGACCAACCGACCGCACGGCAATGTTTCCTAGCGACCCTCAAAGGGAAGAAGCCCGCAGAAGCCCTAAGCGTCGAGTCCCTTGATGCCAGAGACGAGGTGGCCTTGCGGCAGGGGGAGCCGGCCGAGGGTGTGGTCGAAGTTCCCCTCGAGGAAGGCCGCCGGGACCGGGTGGTCCGGGTCGGCGCCAATCTCGACCCGGGAGCTCGGGCCCGGTTGGTGGAATTCCTCCGAGCCAATGCCGATGTATTTGCCTGGTCGGCGGCCGATGTACCTGGGATTGACCCGGAGGTCATTTCTCACGCCCTCAACGTCGACCCGACCCACCGGCCAGTGAAGCAGAAGAAGAGACACTGTGCCCCGGATCGGATCCGGGTGGTCGACCAGGAGGTAGACAAACTCTTGGAGGCAGGATTCATAAGGGAGGTGAGTTACCCCGAGTGGCTGGCAAATGTTGTACTTGTCCGGAAGGCGAGCGGGAAGTGGAGGATGTGCGTCGACTATACCGACCTGAACAAGGCGTGCCCTAAGGATAGCTTCCCGCTTCCGCGGATAGACCAACTGGTCGACGCGACTTCCGGATATCAGCTGCTGTCTTTCATGGACGCCTTCTCCGGTTACAACCAGATAATGATGGCCCCACAGGACGAGGAGAAAACTGCCTTTATAACGGACCGGGGGCTGTACTGCTACAAGGTAATGCCCTTCGATCTGAAGAACGCTGGCGCCACTTACCAGCGCCTCGTCAACAAAATCTTCAAAGAGCAAATCGGCCGGAACATGGAGGTGTACGTGGACGATATGCTGGTGAAGAGCCGCCAGGCAGACCAGCACATCGTGGATCTGGAGGAGACTTTCACCACCTTACGGAAGTTTCGCATGAAGCTGAACCCAGCGAAGTGCGCCTTTGGCGCTTCGGCCGGGAGGTTCCTTGGTTTTATTATCAACCAGCGGGGTATCGAAGTCAACCCGGACAAAATCAAGGCCATCCAAGGTATGTCCCCTCCGATCAAAGTAAAGGAAGTTCAGGAGCTCGCTGGAAGGGTCGCCGCGCTCGGACGATTTGTGGCAAAATCGGCCGAACGCTGCCAACCATTCTTCAAGGTGTTAAAACGCCCAAAAGACTTCCTCTGGACTGCCGAATGTCAAGCAGCATTCGACCAGCTCAAGGAATATCTGGCGTCTCGTCCCCTACTGTCCAAGCCGCAAGAAGGGGAGATGCTCTAACTCTATCTGGCGGTCTCCCCAACCGCGGTCAGCGCGGTGCTGGTTCGGGAAGAGGCAAAGCTCCAGAAGCCTGTGTACTACATCAGCCGGGTCCTACGGGACGCCGAGACGCGGTATACGAAGGCTGAAAAGATCGCCTTCGCGCTGCTGACCGCGACCAGGAGGCTCCGCCCCTATTTCCAGGCCCATTCTGTCACCCTCTTAACTGATCAACCGTTACGACAGATCCTCAGCAACCCCGAGAATGCGGGACGGCTGGTGAAGTGGGCAGTAGAACTCGGAGAATTCGACATCCGCTACCAGCCTCGACCCGCCATCAAGGCCCAGGTGCTCGCGGACTTCCTCGCTGAGTGCACGGTGCAGGAGGCGGAACCTAGACCGCCGGAAACGCCCAGCCTCGACCTCCCGACCTGGACGCTTCACATCGATGGATCGTCGAACCCCGAGGGTGGAGGGGCCGGGCTGGTCCTTACCAGTCCTGATGGAGTGATAGCCGAGTATGCCTTGAGGTTTGGATTTTCAGTTACCAACAACGAGGCGGAATACGAGGCCCTAGTCGCAGGACTCAAACTCACTGGGGAGCTCGGCATCCGGCGTTTGAAGGTCTTCACCGACTCCCAGCTGGTGGTCGGGCAGGTCCGTGGGGAGTTCGAGGCCCGGAGCCCGACCATGTAGAACTATGTCCGGAAGGTGCAAGCACTCATTCCCGACCTCGGCAGTGTCGACATCCAGCAGGTCCCCAGAAGCGAAAATGCCAGGGCCGACAGGTTGTCCCGCTTGGTGGGCGCAGAGGCGCACAACTTGTCGAGGGCAATCTACCTGGAGACCCTGGATGCCCCGAGCATCGGCGAGGCTGGAGCGGTGATGGCGATTGATCCGGAGCCGTCTTGGATGGACCCGCTCGTCGCCTACCTCGCCGAAGAGATCCTCCCTGAAGACGAAGATCAAGCTCGGCGACTTGTCAGGAAGTCCGCCCACTACGTACTCTATGAAGGGAGGCTGTATCGGACCTCGTTTACCGCCCCCCTCTTAAGGTGCCTCCGCCCCTCGGAGGCGGCCTACGTCCTCGGCGAAGTCCATGAGGGCGTCTGCGGATCGCACTCGGGGGCTAGGTCCTTGGCGCACAAGATCATGAGGCAAGGCTATTATTGGCCTACCTTGTTGGAGGACTCAAAGGATCACGTACGGAAATGCGACGCCTGCCAGCGCCACGCCAACGTCCAGAGAGCCCCTTCTGTCCCCTTGGCACCAATCACCGCACCCTGGCCCTTCGCACAGTGGGGAATGGATATCCTCGGACCATTCCCCGTCGCTTCCGCCCAGCGAAAATTCTTGATTGTTGCAATCGACTACTTCACCAAGTGGGTGGAGGCAGAGCCGCTGGCCACTATCACGGAGGCGCAAGTCCAGAAGTTCGTGAAGAAAAATATCATTGTCCGATTTGGGGTACCCCGGGTCCTCATCTCGGATAATAGTCGACAGTTCGACAACAAGCATTTCCGTGACTTCTGCGAGGAATTCGGGATCGAGCATCGGTTCACATCTGTGTCGCATCCCCAAACCAACGGTGAGGCCGAGGTGACAAACCGGACAATCCTCCAAGGAATTAAGGCGCGAATCGGTCGGACGGGGCAAGCTTGGGTCGAAGAACTCGAGAACGTCCTTTGGGCGTATCGGACCACGCATCGGACCCCTACCGGGGAGACGCCTTTCAGCCTAACCTATGGCACGGAAGCGGTTGTCCCCGTGGAGCTCGGACTCCCCTCGCCCCGGGTGGCTACGCACCGACCCGAGGCCAATTCGGAGCAACTCCGAAGAAACTTGGACCTCTTGGAAGAAGCGAGGGAAATGGCGCAGGTTCGGATGGCGATGTATCAGCGGAGGGTGGCCCGATATTATAACTCCAAGGTCCGACCAAAACTTTCAGAATCGGAGATCTGGTGCTAAGGCGAGCCAAAGCATCCCAACCCGCGGAAGGTGGGAAGCTGGCGCCAAATTGGGAAGGCCCGTATAGGGTTCGCTGGGTAAACCGACCTGGCTCCTACCAGTTGGAGGCCTTAGATGGTCGAGAAATCTCAAGGAGCTGGAATTCCGCTAACCTACGGGTGTATTACCAGTAGAAAGACAAAGCCAGAAAGACAGTTCAAAAAATGTATAGTCCTTTTCATTTCAATAATTCCTGGTCACAATGGCGTGTTCGTGTGATTACAAAGAATTCCCAGAGGGGGATTGGGGAGTAAAGAAAGTAAGGAAGAGGTGGGGACTCCGTAGAGTTGAAGATCCGGGATCCCGAACCCTCCACCCGAAGCAGCTGCAATCCCACCGGGCGTGGGTGCTTCTCCCCGGAGGCGCCATCGACGCCTCACGCAAAAGACGAAGAGCCGGCGCGGACGAAGAAGAAGTGGACGAAGAAGGAGTTCACACTGCTCCTAGAGGAACGCCACCTCCAAAGGATATTCCGGCCCTCCCCAAGAGAAGGGAAGGGAAGGAATACAAGGGAGAAGAGCGCGAGGAGGCGCGATCCCAGATGAAATGCCTAGAGCGGAGTTCCATCGGGGAGAATCTCCCCGTTGATCCCAGATGAAACGGCTAGTTGGCGGAAGTCGCGAGGGGCGCACCTCCCGTTCTTCCGGCAGGGGCTTCCCAGCCACGCAACGGAGAGGAGGTCCACGATCCATGGCAACTTGAACAGCTCCGGCTTGGCAGGCTCCACCGCACCTGCACTTATATTTATAGCCAAACTGTGGCCCCCCGGTCGTTCCGATGCGGGTGGCTCCAATAAATGCGGGCGCATCGAATCCGGAGCCGTTCCGGCTCTCGAGGCGTATCCTCCCACGACCCCCTAAGCGTCGTTCTCCTTAATTGCATTCTTCATGCAGGACACTCCGGACGGCGTGTATCCCACGGCACACGTATCTCCGCACGCGCCCAGGCCGCATCCGCCTCGAAGAACGCGCGTATCGCGGCCGCTTAACTGGCACTCCTCCCAAGCAGCAACTGGCCGATCCGATTTTCCAGGTAACGCCTCAATTAGCATTTAATAGCCTTCTGGTATTCCCCAGGCGACGAGTCGAGAGGAGGAGAAATACGATCGCAGCTGGCCACGGAGAAATCCTGTCGAGCGGCAAGTGATAGGCACGCGACCAACGAGCGGAATTCCCCGAAGCTCGGCCTTTGGATGCCAGGCTAACCCGATGATCATCCCGGGAGCAGACTAGCCTGAAGCTCCGACCGGTCGCCTCGGCTTGCGCCAGCCTTGGCCGACCAACGAGCGGAATTCCCCGAGGCTCGGCCCTCGGATGCCAGGCTAACCCGATGATCATCCCGGGAGCAGACTAGCCTGAAGCCCCGACCGGTCGCCTCGGCTTGCGCCAGCCTTGGCCGACCAACGAGCGGAATTCCCCGAGGCTCGGCCCTCGGATGCCAGGCTAACCCGATGATCATCCCGGGAGCAGACTAGCCTGAAGCCCCGACCGGTCGCCTCGGCTTGCGCCAGCCTTGGCCGACCAACGAGCGGAATTCCCCTAGGCTCGGCCCTCGGATGCCAGGCTAACCCGATGATCATCCCGGGAGCAGACTAGCCTGAAGCCCCGACCGGTCGCCTCGGCTTGCGCCAGCCTTGGCCGACCAACGAGCGGAATTTCTCGAGGCTCGGCCCTCGGATGCCAGGCTAACCCGATGATCATCCCGGGAGCAGACTAGCCTGAAGCCCCGACCGGTCGCCTCGGCTTGCGCCAGCCTTGGCCGACCAACGAGCGGAATTCCCCGAGGCTCGGCCCTCGGATGCCAGGCTAACCCGATGATCATCCCGGGAGCAGACTAGCCTGAAGCCCCGACCGGTCGCCTCGGCTTGCGCCAGCCTTGGCCGACCAACGAGCGGAATTCTCCGAGGCTCGGCCCTCGGATGCCAGGCTAACCCGATGATCATCCCGGGAGCAGACTAGCCTGAAGCCCCGACCGGTCGCCTCGGCTTGCGCCAGCCTTGGCCGACCAACGAGCGGAATTCCCCGAAGCTCGGCCTTCGGATGCCAGGCTAACCCGATGATCATCCCGGGAGCAGACTAGCCTGAAGCCCCGACCGGTCGCCTCGGCTTGCGCCCGCCTTGGCCGACCAACGAGCGGAATTCCCCGAGGCTCGGCCCTCGGATGCCTGGCCTAGCGCCGGAAGAATTTCCTGAGGCCTAACCCTCGGATGCCTGGCCTAGCGCCGGAAGAATTTTCTGAGGCCTAACCCTCGGATGCCTGGCCTGGCGCCGGAAGAATTTCCTGAGGCCTAACCCTCGGATGCCTGGCCTAGCGCCGGAAGAATTTTCTGAGGCCTAACCCTCGGATGCCTGGCCTAGCGCCGGAAGAATTTCCTGAGGCCTAACCCTCGGATGCCCGGCCTAGCGCCGGAAGAATTTCCTGAGGCCTAACCCTCGGATGCCTGGCCTAGCGCCGGAAGAATTTCCTGAGGCCTAACCCTCGGATGCCTGGCCTAGCGCCGGAAGAATTTCCTGAGGCCTAACCCTCGGATGCCTGGCCTAGCGCCGAAAGGATTTCCTGAGGCCTAACCCTCGGATGCCTGGCCTAGCGCCGGAAGGATTTCCTGAGGCCTAACCCTCGGATGCCTGGCCTAGTGCCAGAGAAACTTCAAGAGTCAGGAGTCGGCGAGACGCTATCAAGAGTTAAAAAGAGGAAGGACGAAAGTGAAATGGGGAAACACTTTGTTTGCATTAACTTTTGTTGCATCAGGGCCGAGACCCATACAACATGGCAAAACGCCAACATACAAAGAAAAGAACAAAGAAAAAGTACAGAGGGTCAGCTTGGAGGAACCCCTGGATCGGGAGCACGTCCGCGAAGGGTAGGGAGACGGTTGGAGAACCGGCAGGCAATGGCATCGGAGGGGAGTCGAGGAGGGAGACCCCACTCAGGTCAATTCCGGGGTATTTAGTGGACACCCATGCCAGGCCTTCATCGAAGCCTAAGGCAAAGGAGTCGGACCCCGCATCCGACATGTCACGGATGAACTCGGCGGACTGACGATAGGCCTGTACCGCCTGACGCCCGATTTCTGCGCTCTTCTCGGCCAGCGCCGCCTCCGCTCGCTCCGTAATCTAAGCTTTCGCTTCCATGACCTTCGCCACAATCCGCTCGTCCGCCTCGGAGGAGACCCTCAGCAGATCGGCCCGAGCCTCCATGTGCTTCGCCTCGGCAGCGACGCGAGCAGCCTCAGCCTCCTCCAGGCGCGAATGAAGCTCCTGGTTGCTCGCACGAGTTCCCTCCAAGGCCGACTCCAATTCGGCCATCTTGGCTTCAAGAGATCGGGTTCGGTTGCGGGCGTTGTCGGCCGACTGCTGGGCCTTCTCCCACCTCTCCCGGAAGTCGGCAGCCTTCCGGGACTGCTTTTCGGCTCGCTCCTCCGCCTTCCTGATCTCGCTTTCGAGACCCGAGGCAACCTTGAGTTGCTCCTGAGCCTCCAACAGTTGCCTCTCGAGGGCGGCGAAGCCGAGTGCCCGCTCTTCAGCCACCTGGAGCCTCGTCTCGAGGTCCCTGGTCGTTCTCCCCGCCGCAGCCTGGCCTCCCTCCTCTACAGCTTTCAGTCGGCTCTCGGCCTTCGCCAGGAGCCTCGCCTGTTCCTCGTGGCTCTCCTCCAGACGGATCATGTACTGGGCGAGCTAAGAGATTGGAAAAATGAGAGCGTCAGACGGGGATCAATAGAGCCTATAAATGACGAAAGCGACCAAAAGAACACTCACCGACATGAGGCAGACGCAGCTGGCAGCTCCGACTTCAGGGATCCTCATCTGCCGGACCTGCCTACGGTCACCCTCCAGCAGCACCGTCTCAATGAGGTTTCGGGCGCCGGCGAAAGTGAAGGCCGACCCCGACTTCGCCCCGGAGCCGGACGGTGGTTCTGCGGCCTTACCCTTACCCATTGCTTGAGGGAGAGTCATGCCGACCGTGCTCAGGGCGGGGGCCACGCCAGAAATCGACAGGATCCCGCTCGGCCGAGGCCTCGGCGCGCCCCTCCTCGTATCATCCGAGGCCGACCGAGTCGAAGGCCGGGCTGGGGACCGACCGCGTCCGACCCGGCCGTCTCGGGCGCGCCCGAATGACATCTCCGGAAAAGCGGTAGTCTCATCACTGGAGGGCTGATACGGCGTCAACTGTCGGTCCAAGCCCGCGGCGTCCCCCTGATCAGTGGGCCCGGACCCGTCTGTCGGCGTCGGAGTCGCCTGCTGGCGGGGCTTCTTCGCCGGTGGGACCCCGCTCGGAGGAGTCCGTTTCTTCCTCCGGACCGCTTCCAGTAGGGACGCCCTACTAACAGCCATTGCCCTGTCCGACTGCATGACGTCGTCGATTTCTGCAAAAAGAACGAGATGGTTAGAAACTGAGAAGCTGATGGAAAGAAGAAACGAAAGAGGAGAAAAGAGCTAAAAAAGAAGAAGTGATGGCGGACTCACGATCGGCGGGGACCGAGCTCAGACCGACGTTCACCAAGGCATCCTCGGAAATAAGGCGAGCCACCGGGGGGAGCCGGCCCTCGGCAACCAACCCCCTCAAAACGGCGACGCCATCGGACTCCTCCCTTGACAACCTCGATAGGCCGATCGGGGACTTCATCGGCGTCTCCCAGGTTGTCCCGATTCCCCAAGAGGGATCTACGTCGATGAAAAAGAAACGCTCCTTCCAGCCATGAATGGAGGAAGGAGCCTCCTTGACGAGGCCGCACCCTCGCCGCGCCGCAAAGCACCACCACCCTCTGTCCCGGGGGTGGCTGTTCAGGCCGTAGCATTCCCAAAAGACATTCAGGGTGGCGGGAACCTCGTGCATGCGGCAGAGAACCTGGAAGGCTGTCAGGGTACGCCATGAGTTCGGCACCAGTTGCGTCGGCGCCACTCTTAAACCTCGAAGCACCTGCACGACTAAGTCCGAGGGGAAAAAGCGGAACCCAGCCCGAAGGATGTCCTCATTAATGGCGACCTTCCCTGGAGGAGGATGGGACATCCTCTCCTCAGGCCCCGGGAGCGTAACGTTGCAGGCTTCGGGAAGGTGGTACCGGGCCACGAACCTATCTAGGTCTTCGGGGACCAGCTCCGACTGAATGCGGTCCGCTCTTACTTCGTCCATCCCTAACGGCCAGAGAATCTACGGTCAGGACGGGGTCAAGAGGGGAGAAGGGACCGGAACGACTGGGGTACACTAATACGAAAGGAGAAAGTACGGAGAGCCCTAAATTGAGGAGTGGGGCAACTCACCGGAAGGAAAGGAAGAACGGCTCCGAGAGCGTCAAAGGAGGAGCGAACGAACAGTCCGACGGCAACGGCAACAGCACAAGGAAGAAACTCGAGGATGCCTGTGAAGAGAAAGGCGGACGGGGGAGGGCCCCCGGTTAAATAGGCAGAAAGGCGGGTAACGCCTCGGTGACGCCAGAGGACGCCTGGCTATCGAAGGATCGTTCTCGCCCCAAAGGCGAATCGACGCCATTAAGGAAGGATGTCCGCCGAAATCCGCAGACCGCCAGATCAGCGACAACCGCCATACGCCATAAAAAAAGAGCGGGGAGCTCGGAGCGCGCGCCTTTCCGAGGGATAGCGGCAATCTCGAAGCATCACTCCCTTCACCCGTTCCCCTCCTGGTTCCAGGCTCGGAAGTGGGGGGCTACTGTTACGGGGGAACTTAGCCACCATGCCCCACGTGACCGGCACGCGCGCCCAGGAAGACTACGGCTGCCCCTTGATCCAGCAATCCGACCTCGGGTCGGATATCTTCGGCTCCGCAGCCCGACCCCGAGTCGGCTGCCCCTTGATCCAGCAATCCGACCTCGGGTCGGATATCTTCGGCTCCGCAGCCCGACCCCGAGTCGGCTGCCCCTTGATCCAGCAATCCGACCTCGGGTCGGCAATCTCTTGACAACAACAGACTGTTCTCCTGAGGCACGCCGCGGCCCCCTGCTCCACTACTCCCTGCAACGGCCGAATCCGGCGCTGCCCCACGATCCCCTGTAACAACCGTACAAAGCGGAGCTCCACTACGCCCTGCCATGGCCGTACCCGGCGCTGCCCCACGATGCCCTGTAACGGCCACGTCAGTGGCAACCCCATCGTGCCACACGATGACCAATCCCCAGAAAAACCCCCCAGCCTGATATATATGGGGCTGGGGGGGAAGGGGGAGGGTAAGCAAGATTCTCCATAGCATCATCTTACCTGCTACCTCTCCTTCTCTTTCGATTCCCACTAACTTGATCGTCGGAGGGCCCCCACTACCCCAGTGGTGGTGCGAGGCTTGCTTGCAGGTTTTCCGGCGGAAGGTGGAGCGCAACCAAAGCAATTCAAAGGGAACCCCGTTCACACCGCTGTGCCAATCGTTCTCGGTTTGGACCCCCAGCAACAAATACCATCTAAAGATGAAGATGAAAAGTTAAGATTTTATAATACACATGCACTTGTAGCTGACTTCTTTTGTAAAAGGATGATGGGAAAGCTTAAAACAAAGGCAGTGTGTTAATGTCTTACGGTGGGCATCATTATTACTTAGATCAAAACATTCATTTATCCTTCCATTCTGCCAATAATAAACTTGAAGATAAGACTAGGCTAGAAGGCCTAGAAAGTCTGAAAAGTTCATATTGCTGAATTGTTTTTTAGGGAAGTTGTTCATCTTCATAGTCTTCCTAAGACAATTGTTAGTGATAGGGATGTTAAGTTCCTTAGTCATTTCTGGCGAATTTTGTGGGGTAAGTTGGGAACAACTTTGTTATTTTCTACTACTTGTCACCCTCAAAAAGATGGTCAAACAGAGGTTGTGAATCGGACTTTAGGTACTTTGTTGCGTGCTATAATTAAAAAAAATTTGAAGACTTGGGAAGATTGCATTCCTTTTATTGAATTTGCTTATAATAGAACTGTGCATTCTTCTACTTCTTATTCACCATTTGAAGTTGTTTATGGTTTTAACCCATTAACTCCATTGGATCTACTTTCTTTACCTGTTAACAAGATTACCAGTTTAGATGGGAAGAAGAAAGCTGAAAAGGTGAAGAAAATCCATGAAGAAGCACGCCAACATATCCTTAAATGAAATGAGCAAGCTGCTGCCCATGCCAATAAAGGAAGAAAGGAAGTCATTTTTCAACCAGAAGACTTGGTTTGGGTACATTTCCGCAAAGAGAGATTCCCTAGCCAACGAAAATCAAAGCTCAATCCACGTGGGAATGGTCCTTATGAAGTACTGGAAAAGATCAATGACAATGCTTACAAGATTGATCTTAAAGATGAGTTTGATATTTGTTCTACCTTTAATGTTTCTGATCTATCTCCCTTTTATGCAGATCTTGATTCGAGGATGAATCCTTTTCAAGAAGGGGGACATGATATGATCCAGCTCAAGGACTTTGACAAGGACAAAGAAGAAGCTCAAGATGATGTGGAGATTGCAATTGGGCCAATCCAAGAGCTCGGGCCAAGAAACTTCAAGAAGCTGTCCAAACTTTATTAACTCAAGCCCAAGGAGAAGGATCTAGCCCACATGAAGATTTGGACTTGAAGATGGTTAATATGTGGCAAGTCCATTTCGACAATATCCAGCCCAATTAATTATTTAAACATGGAAAAGAAGAGTCTAATCCTTTCAAATTCGGACTCCTCCTTATGGTGCATTTATCATAGGCTTTTGGAAGGTTGAAGGACATTTTTGAGGCTTGCAAATGAAGGATGAACCTAGTCAAAATGGTTGGAAGTTTTGCTACAACTTTCCAAGGTTAATTAATTGCTGCCAAGACTTTAAGTAATATTAATTCCTTTCATCTTTACCAACTTTCATTTAATGTTTGTCTAGTAGGTTCAATGCACCCAAGGCTTGTTTTGCCTATAAATACTTGGTGTTTTCACTTGTAATCAAGCAATTCCGAAATATAATCTTTTTGTGAGAATTTTCTCTCTATTGTTCTTGTGTAGAACTTACGGTAGTTTCAAGTACAACCACTTGAACCTCCAACCCTTGATAATATTGGTTTCTGACTCTCTATAGTCACGGGGTCATTATTCCTAATCCTTTGATAATATAGGTTTCTTGCTTTTTATAGCAACGGGGTCTATATTTCTTTTCTTTTAACCTTTTTGGACGATCTGAATATTGATTTTCTAAACTATTGTTGTTGGGTCTCACGGCAGGTTCGTTGAGGTTTGCATCAGGGATCCTTAGCGATGTTCAACTCAGAGTTCGTCGAACTCTAAGTTGAACATCTCTAAGGGTCCCTCTCTGAGTTGGACCCTTAGCGATGTTCAACTCAGAGTTCGACGAACTCTGAGTTGAACATCGCTAAGGGTCCCTTTCTGAGTTGGACCCTTAGAGATGTACGGGTCGAACTCTGAGGGATGTAATTGGACCCTTGTATGGGTTGAACATCGCTAAGGGTCCCTCTCTGAGTTGGACCCTTAGAGAGGGACCCTTAGCGATGTTCAACTCAGAGTTGTTCAACTCTGAGGGATATAATTGGACCCTTGTATGGGTTGAACCCTTAGAGTTGGAGGGAATATTTTATTCTTTCACCCTTTTTTTTCCTTCTCTATAAAGGCAACACTCGGAGCCTCTCTCTATACCAGCATGGTGCGAGGAGAGGCGGGTTGAATGGCAGTCCCTAGGTGGGTGGAAGGTTTAGTGAACAACAATGGCGGTAGGGACCTCCGGTTCATAATGACCAAATCCCTCTCGAGTTCCGACCTCGATCTTTGGGACGAGAACCGCCTCCTCATTGCCTCTCAATATGTGAGGGATAACCTCATCCCAGGGCTCTCTGAGGCTGAGAAGACTGCTGCCAGCCTTCTTCAACCTCCAGCAAAGAAGAACATGCCCGGCACTGGTCGTGTTCAAGGAAGGGTACATAGGGGACAGGAGGTATGGGTGTACCCTCAGAGTGGGTTTCGCTGCCGGTTGACGCTCATTCGCTGGGACTCTGGATCCACAGTGATAAAAGATCCGGAGTACAAGTACTTCTTGGACCGAAGTCGCCTTCAAGAGAATGACGAAGTGGAGTTGTGGGGCTTCCAGCAAGGAGAGGAGGGGAAGCTGTGCTTTGCGCTTGGCAGAAGATAGTAGGCGAGTATTCAAGCGGCATCGTGCTTTAATATTTAAATGTCTCTCTCCTTTTAGCTTGCATTGGGGTCCTTTTTAGTATGTTGGTGCATGAGCACCTACGTATCGTTTCGTCTATAAATAAAATGTAATAATTATGTTTGGTGATTACTGTATTGACTTGATTTAAATGCCTAATTTACATCGATGAACTAGGGAGGATTTTAAATTAATTCAATATTAAATGGCACTACAGAAAATATGTGCTTTCCCGACAAGTTTTTGGGGTGCACCCTTGAAAAAAAAGGCTCCAAGTCTTGGAGTTCACCTGGATGGTTTCCATCCATCCAAGTTTTTGGGTTGCAGTCTTGGAGTTCCTAGTCTTGGAGTTCATTTTTGGGTTGCATCCTTGAAAAAAAAGGGTTGCACCCTTGGTTTCCATCCAAGTTTTTGGGTTGCAGTCTTGGAGTTCCTCGTCTTGGAGTTCACCTGGATGTTTCCATCCAACCCTTTTTTTTCCATCCAGGGTCCAACCTTTATTTTTTTCCACCATATGAAAGCAACATAGGCTCGACGTCCATCCAACCAAACTGCCCGCCGGAGGGAATATTTTATTCTTTCACCCTTTTTTTTCGTTCTCAATAAAGGGCAACACTCAGAGCCTCTCTCTATACCAGCACGGTGCGAGGAGAGGCGGGTTGAATGGCAGTCCCTGGGTGGGTGGAAGGTTTAGTAAACAACAATGGCGGTAGGGACCTCTGGTTCATAATGACCAAATCCCTCTCGAGTTCCGACCTCGATCTTTGGGACGAGAACTGCCTCCTCATCGCCTCTCAATATGTGAGGGATAACCTCATCCCAGGGCTCTCTGAGGCCGAGAAGACTGCTGCCAGCCTTCTTCAACCTCCAGCAAAGAGGAACATGCCCGGCACTTGTCATGTTCAAGGAAGGGTACATGGAGGACAAGAGGTATGGGTGTACCCTCGGAGCGGGTTTCGCTGTCGATTGACGCTCATTCGCTGGGACTCTAGATCCACAGTGATAAAAGGTCCGGAGTACAAGTACTTCTTGGACCGAAGTCGCCTTCAAAAGAACGACGAAGTGGAGTTGTGGGGCTTCCGGCAAGGAGAGGAGGGGAAGCTGTGCTTTGCGCTTGGCAGGAGACAATAGGCGAGTATTCAAGCGGTAACATGCTCTAATATTTAAAGGATTTTTTGCATAGATACCCTTCTAAATGTTAGATTTTGTGTGAATACCTTTCCAAAATTGATATTTGCATGCATACCCTCGTAAAACTCTATTATTGTACAAATACCCCTAATATAACGGTTGTTCTAACGGTGTTAAAAAAAATAGTATTTATATTAATTAAAAATAAAAGTAAATTTGAAATGACATTATTACCCTTATCTCTTCCACCTCCACACCCCTGCACCTGGCTTCCCGTGCCCCACCCCCCCTCGGCGCCCGGCTTCGCCACCCCCCCGGCTTTGGGTTCCCTACCACCAGCCCCCCCGGCAGCTTCACCACCCCCTGCGGGCTTCCCCCCCGATGCCCGGCTTCCCCACCACCGGCGCCTCCCCCCCCCCCCCCCCGGCGGCTTCCCCACCCCCCGCGGGCTTCCTCCCCGGCACCCGGCTTCCCCACCACCGGCGCCCCCGCCCCCCGGCGGCTTCCCCACCCCCCGCGGGCTTCCCCCCGGTGCCCCCCCTCCCGGCGGCTTCCCCACCCTCCCGTGGGCTTCCCTCCCGGCGCCTGGCTTCCCCAACCCCTGCCCCCGCCCCCCGGCGCCCGCCCGCCCGCCACATATCGGGATCCCGATCGCAGGCGTTCGCGAGATCGCGACGTTATCGCGAGCGTTCGCGAGATCGCGACGCTATCACTGGCGTTCGCCCGCGGGAGACGCGATCGTGAGATCTTGGCTGGTTCGCCCGCGGGCGTTCGCGATGGCGAGATCGCGATCCCGCGGCACATGGCGAGTGCGAGCGGCCCGAGATCGTGATGCGCTTGCTCGGGAGCGGCTTCCCCCTTCCTCTCTTTTCTGGAACCCAGCAGAGAATAAACAAAAAATTTTCTAGGTTGTAAATCTATCCACTCCAAAGACATCATCGATCTTTCAAACCTTCAAAAACTCTTCTATCTGTTGATCATAAATAAAGATATTTCAATATCATCTTGCACTCTCTTCTCTTTCGTTGATTTATTCTATTTTTCTTCTATTAATTTGAACCAAAAAAAAATCATTACAACTGTTAGAACAACAATAATGATTGTTGTAGCTGATTTTATTTCATTCCTATTTTTTGCTGTGAACCTATATTGAAACTCTATTTTTTGGTTTCTAACTGTATACCATATACTTTATTTGAGGGTAAGAAAGGTGAAATATCACCCATTTTTGATTGATTGTTGAAATATAGTATGGCTGTATGTTATTCTTTTTTTCTTTTATTTTGTTAGAATAGGTTTGGTTGATAAACACTCTCTTACAATTTATATCGTGCAAATTTATTTATTCAATGTACAGGTTCTTAAATGGAGCAACAACTATTCAAATTGAAGGTAAAATTTGGAGGATATTTTAAGAAGGTTAAGAATTCTACAAGACTTAAGTACTACTTTAGAAGACAAAAGAGCTGGTTAGTTGATGTTGACTGTTATTGCTACAAGGACCTATACGATGATATAGTGCATACCTTCAATTTGAAGCTTGAAGAGACTATAAAAATTTGGTCTGTGATTAGACATTTAATGCCTAAGTCTTACATGATATTAGACACAGATCAAAAATTGATGAGTTTGTTTGAGGAGTATAAGGATTTAAAAGAGTGTTTCATATTTGTCACAAAAGAGACCAATATTATACAACTTTCTCAATCAACACTAGGCAGCCAAGATCAAATTGAAACATGCAGAAGCACTGCAACTGCAATAGAAGAGATTCGAGAGGATGAAGTAAGAGAAAACCAAAGGTACAATGAAAATGAGCATCTAGCTACAATAGGCATTGATACTTTAGCTACTGCTATTGAAAATAATGACTTTGTTGGGGTAAATGATGAAACTTTATCTCAAGAGGAGCAGGAAACAGATACTGAAATTTATGGTTCTGAGAGTCGTTATTACCGTATTTATAATAGCGATTCTGATGATGATGATGAAAATATCATAGAGTATGAGGGAGAGACATATGAATGGACATTGAGGATCCTAACATGGCTGTAGGGACAAAATATACAAGTCGAGAACAGTTCAAGGTGGCACTAAGTTAGTATGCTATATTGAATGAATTTGCCGTAAGAGTTCTCAAAAGTGAGCCTGGTAGAATGACAGTGAGTTGCAAAGATGAAGCTTGTAATTGGAGACTTCATGCTTCACTATTATGTGATGGTCATACATTTCAGGTATTATGGTTGAAATATGTTAGCTTTTAATTACAGGGCTTATGAAAAATATTGCATGTATTAATATATTATTCTGTTTGTATGTGCAGGTCAAAAAATTGAAGGAACCTCATACGTGCTCATCTATAAACAAATGTGGCAATAAGATGGCCACACAATTTTGGATATATGATAGGATCGTTGGTTGGCTACGAAAAGAGGGTGACCTGTCGCCTATTGAGTTAAGAAGGAGATTATTGCAATTCCATCATTTTGAGCTTCCATACCATAGAGTTTGGAGAGGAAAAGAGCTTGCCATGTCTATGATTCATGGTAATTGGGCAGATTCTTTTGAGAGAATGGAGGATTTCAAGGAGGAGCTTTTGAGAAGAAACTAAGGTAGTGTAGTAAAGCTAAAGTTAGATGTGGTTGATGACAAGCATTACTTCCACCGCTTCTTTATTTGTCTACGAGCTTGCAGTACGGGCTTTTTAGCTAGTTGTAGGCCTTTCATAGGCCTAGATGGTTGCCACTTAAAGGAAAAGTTCGGGGGTGTGATGATGGCTGCTACATCACTTGATGGAAATAATGGTTTGTTTCCAGTTGCTTTTGGTATTGCAGAATCTGAAAATAGTGATAGCTGGACTTGGTTTTTGGAGGTGCTTGAAGAATCAATTCAAACTCCAGAAGGTCTAATACTTGTATCAGATCGACAAAAGGGACTTGAAGAAGCAGTGCAACATATATACCCTCAAGCAGAACATAGAAAATGCATGAGACACTTGTACAAAAACTTTCAAACAAAGTTTCTAGGAGACTGGCTTAAAATTAAGGTATGGGGAGCTTCAAGGGCATATACAAAAGTCCAACATGACGATATCATCAATCAAATTAAGGAGGCTAGTTTGGAGGCATTCAAGTATCATAATGCTGAAAATATTTGGCTTATGGAGTAGATCTCAGTTTGGCATCACAGCTAAGTGCTCCTATATAACAAACAACCTTTCGGTGTCATTCAATGCTTGGATTTTTGAGGCTAGACATAGGCCAGTTCTTGATTTATCAGATGTCGTAAGACAAAAAATTATGGTGAAAATGGAAGCAAGAAGGAGAATGGCTGCCCGCTGGAAAGAAAATTTAGTTCCTGTGGTAATGAAGTATGTAAGAGACATTAGCCTTAAGCTAGGTGATTATAATGTTTATAGAACCAGTGATTATAAAGCAGAAGTAATTGAGACTAATGGAAGACATGAAGTAATTCTAAATGAACAAAGGTGCACTTGTCGTCTGTGGGAGGTGTCGGGCATTCCTTGTGTGCATGCTGCAGCTTTTATTTGTAGTATGAGAGGTGCAAATTTGGAAAATTATGTCTTGGAGTACTTCACTGTTGCCAAGTATAAGACTGCCTATGCATTAGAAATTGGACCATTACCTGACAAGGCTCAATGGATAAAAGTTGATATTGGATACAAGGTATTGCATCCTAAGCTCAGTCTAAGACCTCTAGAAAGGCCTAAAAAGAAGAGAATTAGGGGTACAGATGAGAATACATCGAAGAAGATGCACAAATATAAGCGTTGCGGTGATCTTGGGCATCATGCAAAAACTTGCAAAAATCCAGTAATGGAGGAATCTCAAGCTTCAATGTCCTCTTCTTCTGCACCGAAGAAGCTTGGGAGGTAACATATAGCACTACTCTAACTTAATGATGTTTGTGTTTTATCACTTGGTTATCATTAAAATATTGCAGGCCTAAGGGAAATGTTTGAAGAGGAAGAGTGTCATGTTCAGGAGGCACACATGCAGTGTTCGTAGCACCAAGAGGAAAAAAAAATAAAGGACGACCCCGCAAGCAAGCTAAGAGAATGGAAACTTTAATTAGAGAAGATAATGCCTACCCACAATTTTGATTGGTACATGTTGGATATACCTATCCTAACTTTTGCACCTTATTTGCTTTCAAGTTATTTGGATCACTTTTAGCATTATTACTAAATATAATTTATTAGTTGATATAGAGTTAATTCTCATACTTATTCTTTTTCATTTTTTTGCTAATTGCAGATTTGATCGCATGTTTTGCTGGAGCAGTGAAGATTATGTTGGATATAGATTTGTTTTTTTTTCCTCTAGTATAAGTAGGTTGGTAGAATTAATGCTATTATTTCTACTCCTACCTATTCATTTTGGTTGGTGTTTAATGCAAATCTTGGTACAAGAATACATCTCTTCTTTACTACAACCATGGTGACACTGTTTTGTTTTGTTTTTTTTTCTTTTTCCCTGATAGTCTCCTCTTCAGCTAAATTTCTATATCATCTTGCATCATTGCATGAGAGGGTGCAAATTGTTTCGAGTTAATTGGCAGCACCAGGCCAAGTCGTCGCACCCCTCCTCCAAAAGAAAGATTTGCAAGGTTCAGAACTTGGGAGATGTTCTTCTATGTATGTGGGACCTGTGTAATTCTAATAGAGGGGGCTTGGATTTTCTCGGGTGGTCCAAATAAACTTCATTTCTTTCTCTTAATAGAGACCCGAAGCTTTTAATGCACGACATAGATTGAAGGAAAGCGAGAACACTTTGTATGCATTTGGACCCAGATCAAAAGAAAGTTTCTTTCAACTGTTTGACAGTGTAGAGGCTGTTTTCGAATTTAATGCATAGAAAAATATAACCATTTATACTACTATCCTGCCAGAAAGCGCTCCATATTAATTATCACGCAAAGCTACCATACCGCTTATTATGATATTAATCCCATCATCAGATTAATTGCAGGAGGTAAATCTAGATACAACTAATTTGTAAATCCTATTGTATATTTTTGTTATATTTATAATAAAGAAACAGGCCTTTGGTCATATAACTGGGTGCATTTCCTAATAATTATAGAATTATAAAGGCTATCACATTAATTAATATATCTAAATTCTTTCCATCTACTAGAATTTCTTTTTGCGTATATACCTTTCTAAATATAGGAAATTATATGAATATCCTTATAAAGTTACTATTTGCTTGTATACCCTTATAAAATTTTTTATTTGCACGCCTACCCATTAAGGGTATTTTAGTCATTTTAATTTGAAACCGTTAATTTTTTAACGGCGTTAGATGGCATGGGTACATATGCAAAAATAAGAATAAAAAAGGGTAACATAGCAAAACAAGTATTTTACGAGGGTATACATGCAAATATCAATTTTGGAAGGGTATTCACGCAAAATTTAATATTTAGAAGAGTATCCATGCAAAAAACCCATATTTAAATGTCTCTCTCTTTTTAGCTTGCATTGGGGTCCATTTTAGTATGTTGGTGCATGAGCACCTACGTATCGTTTCGTCTATAAATAAAATGTAATAATTGTGTTTGGTGATTACTGTATTGACTTGATTCAAATGCCTAATTTACATTGATGAACTAGGGAGGATTTTAAATTAATTCAGCATTAAATGGTTAAAATTTAAAAATTTTATTTATTTATTTTGAGATTAGGGAGGCCATTGATACTATCTTACTTAATGCGTGAATAGTCTCAGATCTATTTGGAGCTGAAAACAGAATAGGCTGGGCTGTGCCCCTACTCGAGCCTACCTTGAAAAAATTGTTTGTAAGACATTTGGCTTGGCTTAAGCTCAAAAACTTGAAAAAATACGGACACTAAGCCTGACTCTTGCACAGGCACGGGCCGACCCAAAACCTAATCGGGCCTGCTTGAATTAACCACTAGGGCCAAAAATTGAGCCGACCTGATTTGGCCTAATTGGAATTAAGAGATATAAAAGAAAAGTTGGTTTTTTTTCAACATTGTTCCAGAGTTTAATTTTCGTTCTATGAATTTTGTTTTGAGTCTAGGAAGACTGTTTAATAGCATTACTTTATAAGAACATAATAAAATCAATTGCTTTGACAACTGATAGCCGACTTCCTTTCGCTGCACAAACTATAATAAGATTAATTTACAAAAACATAATAAAATTTATATGTGGTAGCAGAGCATAATAAAATTAATTTACACGAACATAGGAAAATTAATCAATGTTAAATATTAAGTTCAATGATAGCAAAATCTCTTCTAATCATTCAAAAAATTATCCAACTCAAGCCAAGTTCAGCTTGTAAAAGTATCTATTCGATTGGTCCCATAAAGATGCACCACAGAAGAAGCGCAAAGATGGAACAAGAGCAAGTTGGTTCAACTTAATCTTCAATTCTGGTTAGGTGTCAAGCTGTAGAATTTGGACCGTTGAAGCTTGTAAATTTGTATGCTTCAATTGAAAAATAAAAGAGCTTCATCTGGAGTAACAAGACCTGCAGAAGCCCAAACAATAGAACCAACCGACCCCCTAGTTAACACAATAGTAACAGTGCATTAAAGCATAAAGGTGCAAAAGAAATAATAAAATTACTTAATTTTTTTATATAGACATGTGCTCGAGACCAATGAAAGGGTCGCGCATGGGGTCTATTTTGGACCTTATTTCGGGCTTCATCCGTGCTTGACTTAGGACAAATTTTTTTGGGCCTGGCAGTGTCAAGCTGGACCACGTATCTACCCAGGAACGGCCGAAAAATCTTTGGGCCATATTTTAATCCCATACTCGATGTGAATTCTTTTGGGCCTATCCCATAGACCGACCCGAAAACAAGCCAGCCCGATGACCCTCAGGCCGGCCCCAGTCCACTTCCAGTTAGTGAACCCAAGTTAGTGAATCAAACTACCCTCACTTTGCTGGAATATGAACCTAGCTACTTGCTAAACTTGAACCTGAGATGACTTCAAGATTCCTTTTTTTTGGATCAAAAAACATCATTGGTGTCAGTTCCTCCTTGGAAAATGATAGCTGAACCAAATTGTATCGAAGCAACTCGGACAAAGTGTGCTCCTAAGGTCATATAATGGCAGCAAACTTGACACATGATGGCAGAAGGTCGACATTCTTTAACATGTATGGCAGAATATACTAGCAGCAATTTCTTGAAATATAATTTTGCTTTTCAAAGTAATAGCCTCTATTATCCTTTGTAACAGAAAATATTGGAAATATAGGCCTTAGTTGGTTGAAACATCATTACTCAGAGAACAAATTAGTAGTTTTGGGACTGATATAATGATTTGGACTTTAAATGAGCGGTGAAAATATTAATTTATTTCCTTTGGATTAGCATAAGAAACTTGCAGCAATAATTGTGTTAAAAGGCCCATCGTGTTCATATAAAGGCTTCTAAGGCCCATTGCTAGGATTTATTTATTATTCCTATTTTGGGGAAATTCCCAATGCTTGGATTCAAACTGGAGATCTAGATTGGGCCCTCTCGATGCAGTTCCTTCACCCTCCCAGCGAAAAGCAGATTTGTTTATGGTGCGAGGAATGTCCAAAATTAATTATTCCCAATTACTAGTCAATTCCATGGGGAACAGAGAACCCAGTCACACGAGAAGGGAACAGGGAGAAGCCTGGGGAGAGGGAGAAGCCTGAATAGAGCTTGAAAGCATGGCAGGTTGAAACTTGCACACACGCACGAGTAGGGGAGAGGAACGTCGGGCCGTCCCTGTTTCCAGGAGGAGAGAGGCAGCCAATTCGAAGAGGACCAGGAAGGTCCATACGCCCGAATAGGGGAGGGGGAGCACGTGGCTTTTGGGTACTTTGCTGCTGTGGGTCCCGGCCCGGATTCTGGAGAGGAACTGTCCGGATTGAAGAGAGGAGAATCGCGTCCCAAGAGCCAAGAGGAGAGGGAAGGGGGAAGCCAATTCCCAGAGGACTGGAGAAAGGGTGCATGTCGCAATGACTGGGGAAAGGGTTGAACTTCCTCTATATATACCAATAAAACTCTCTTCCTTTCTCATTCCTTTTCATCTCCACGAATATTTATACATCCCCAGTTCATCGACTAGCATCTCTCTCTAGCTCGTGCTCTCTCCTTGCTCCTCCTTTCATCCTATAAAAGGCATCAGCAGGAGCCTGTAAACAAGCAAAGTGTGAGGAGAGATGAGTTCAACTACAATCCCAGAGTGGGTGAGAAACTTGGTCGACGAGCATGGTGGCCGTGACCCCTGGTTCATAATGACCAAAACCCTCAAGAGTTCCGACCTCAATCTTCGGGACCAGAACCGCCTCCTCATCCCCTCTCGAGATGTGAAGGTCAACCTCATCCCAATGCTCTCTGAGGCCGAGAAGGCTGATGCCAGCCTTCTTCACCCCACATCAAGGAGGAACATGCCCAGTACTAGTCGTGTTCAAGGAAGGGAGCATAGGGGACTGAACGTATGCGTGTACACTCGAAGCCGGTTTCGCTGCCACCTGAAGCTCACCTGTTGGGACTCTACTGGATCCACTGTGATCAAAGGTCCGGAGTACGGGTTGTTACTGAATCGGAGTTTCTTTCAGGAGAACGATGAGGTGGAGTTGTGGGGCTTCCGGCAAGGCGAGGAAGGGAAGCCATGCTTTGCGCTTGGCAAGAAGACAGTGCGCTGAGTATTCAAATGCCATTCTTTTTCTGGCTTGTGTTGGGGTCCTTTTACTATGTTGGTGCATGAGTACCTATGTGTCCTTCCATCTATAAGTTTGTGATTGGTGATTATTGTATTGATCAATGATAAGCGGATTTGATTCTAATACCTAATTTAGGTGGGTGAACTAGGGAGGATCTTAAATTAAACTAGTATATTAAGTGGTTAAAATTTAAAAATTTTATTTATTTATTTTGGGAGGAGGCCAGAGCTACCCTCATACTACCCTCATATCTGGATAGTTTGATATTTAGTTGGGGCCAGAAACAGGCTGGGCCAATGCCTCCACCCGAGCCTGGCTTAAAATTTATTTTGCCAGACTTCAAGCCAGACTTTAGTCCGAAAATTTGAAAAAATACAGACTAAAGCCCGATCCAAGCAAAGACCGGGGCCCAACGCCAAACCCAATCCAGCCAGCCTAAATTTAGCCATTTGGGCCAAAAACTGAGCCGCTCTAATTTGGCCCAATTCGAATTAAGCGACATAAGAGAAAAGTTGGTTTTCTTTCAACATTGTTTCAAAGTTTGATTTTGGCTCTTTGTTTAATAGTATTAATTTACAAGAATATAATAAAATTAACTGTTTTTTTTTTGGGTAAGTGTAAAATCAATTGCTGATAGCTGATAACCAACTTCCTTTCGCCATGGACACTATAAAATGATTAATTTACGAGAACATTATAAAATTTATGTTCGCCAAAGCAGAGCATAATAAAATTAATTTACACAAAAATAGAAAAATTAATCCATGTTGATATCAAGTTCAATTGTAGCAAATCTTTTCTAATCATTCAAAAAATTATCCAACCCAAGCCAAGTTCAGCTTGTAAAAGCATCTTTTCAATTGGTCTTATGAAGATGCACTATAGAAAAACCGCGAAGATGGAACAAGAGCAAGTTGGTTGCATCAGAGTTGATTCCCACTGGCTGCTGCAACTTAATCTACATTTCTGGATAGGTGTCGAGCTGTAGAATTTGGATTGTTGAAGCTTGCAAATTTTCATTCAGCAACTGAAAACTAAAAGAGTTCCAGCTGGAGTAACAAGACCTATAGAAGCCCAAACAATGTAACCAACAAACCCCATAGTCAATACAATAGTTGCAGTGCATTCAAGCACAAAGTTGCAAAAGAAATAATAAAGTAGTTAATTCTTTGATTGAGTTGAGTTTAATCTTGTATATTAACAATTTCGGCTGTTAACAGAAACAAATTTGAAAATTCTTCACTAGTGCATTTTTATTTAAGCTCAAGGCTAAGGGAATTTTGGGCCTCTCTCAAAGACATGTAACACCTATTATGTTCTTTTTCAAATGGGGACATATATTTTTCAACCGACTCCCTACGTTGTTGTGTCAACCTATCTAAATCGGCTGGTAACACCTCTGGCTCGGTTTTATAAAACTATGCATGGAATTGACTCTCCAATTCTTGCCAAATAAACATAAAATTTGAGAGTAAGTTAACATACCAAGAGAAAGCAAAACCCGTGACTGACTTAGCGAAAAACTTAGTTTAAGAATGTCATGGGTGCCTACTTCATCGTATTGGATAGAAAATCTACCAATATGTTCCATCATAGATACTCCATCATCACTCGAAAACTGAGAGAATTTAGATACTTCATATCATCTAGAGAATTCATAGGCCTTGTCATACCATGCTGGATGTGGCTTCCTATAAATCAGCCTATTAATTGGCCGAAACGGAAAAGCCTGAATAGAGCTTGAAAGCATGGCATGTTGAAACTTGTACACACGCACGAGTTGGGGAGAGGGAGCAGATGAGCTCTGGTGCTTTAGCTGCCGTGGGTCCTGGAAGGATCTCGTTGAAGGGCCATTGTTGGGCTTTGGGTACTCGGGATGCTGTGGCATGTTTGACGCTGAAGAGCTTCAAAGGATGAACAGTTACTTAACCTAACGGAGATAGGGGTCGCAATCGAGCCTAGTTGAGTCAGATATGGATTGGGTTGGATGGAAGTCGGATCAAAAATTTATCAAACCAAATCCGATCTTTTTATTAAACAGGTCAAAAATTTAAATCTAAATCCAACCTATTTATTAAATAGGTAATCCGATCCGGCCCACATAACCTTTTTATTAAACGGGTACATGGGTTAGACAAGTTTTAACAGTTCAAATGAATTTAAACAGGTTAAACGAGTTGAGTTAAATAGGTCAGAATTAGGTTGAGCAGGCTTCAGAAAAGTTAAACAAATTTTAATCAGGTTAAACGAGTCCAATTATGGTTAAACAGGTTGAGTTAAATAGGTCAGAAACGAGTTAAATAGCTCAGAAATAAGTTAAGCTGATTTCAAACAAATTAAACAGATTTTAAATATTTTAAATTGATTGGGCCATAATCCGACTCAATTATTAAACGGATAAAAATAGATTAAATGGATTAAAGATTTAAATCTAAATCTAATAGGTTTAGATGAATTTATTTATTTATGATCTAAATTTATTTATCTCAAATTCAAACTTACTTATAAATTGGGCAACTTTGGTTTAGAAGAGAAACATTGGCCCGTCCCCGGTCCCAGGAGGAGAGGGGCAGCCAATCCCATGAGGGAGCACGTGGCTTTTGTGTACTTTGCGGCTCTGGATCCCAGCCCGGATTCAAGAGGGGAACTGTGGGTCCCGGACTCAAGAGAGGAGCATCCCGTCCCAAGAGCCAAGAGGAGAGGGCAGCCAATTCCTAGAGGACTGGGGAAAGGGTGCATGCAGCAATGAGATGGCAATTCCTCTATATGTACCCAATAAAACTCTCTTCCTTCTTCATTCCTTCTCATCTACACGAATATTTCTACAACCCCAATCCATCGACAAGGATCGCTCTCTCTCTTTTCTCCTTCTTTCACCCTGTAAAAGGCATCAGCTGGAGCCTGTAAACAAGGAAAGTGTGAGGAGAGATGAGCTCAATTACAATTCCTGAGTGGGTGGGAGATTTGGTGTGCAAGCTTGGCGGCAGTGACCCCTGGTTCATAATGACTAAAACCCTCAAGAGTTCCGACCTCAATCTTCGGGACCAGAACTGCCTCCTCATCCCCTCTCGAGATGTGAAGGTCAACCTCATCCCAATGCTCTCTGAGGCCGAGAAGGCTGCTGCCAGCCTTCTTCACCCCACATCAAGGAGGAACATGCCCAGTACTAGTCGTGTTCAAGGAAGGGAGCATGGGGGACTGGAGGTATGCGTGTACACTCGAAGCCGGTTTCGCTGCCACCTGATGCTCACCTGTTGGGACTCTATTGGATCCACTGTGATCAAAGGTCCGGAGTACGGGTTCCGTGAGGGCGTGTGTTTAGTTCCACATCGATTATTCGCTAGGTAGATCTTGGGTACTTATACAGGATCAGGAAACCCAAATAATACCTTCCGGCTAGCCATTTTGGGTGAGGTCCTGGGTTGTTACAAATAGTATTAGAGCGGACCTGGCCCATAACCTATGTGGACTAGGGGACACTACAGCACGGATCCATTAGGGCTGACCACGGGCCAATCGTGGTGTTTGTGATTAGATTTGAATAGATTTGAACCCTTAGTCTGACGAGGATGTCAGGGCTTGAACTGGGGGAGTATGTGAGGACCCGTACGGGCGTGTGTTTAGTCCCATATCGATTATTCGCTGGGTAGATCTTGGGTACTTATACAGGATCAAGGAACCCAAATAATACCTTCTGGTTAGGCCATTTTGGGTGAAGTCCTGGGTTGTTACAGTTACTCAACTAGAGTTTTGTTCAGGAGAACATAAGGTCGAGTTGTAGGGCTTCCGCAAGGCGAGGAGGAGAAGCTGTGCTTTGCGCTTGGCAAGAAGACAGTGAGTTGAGTATCAAATGCCATTCTTTTTCTGGCTTGTGTTGGGGTCCTTTTACTATGTTGGTGCATGAGTACCTATGTGTCCTTTCATCTATAAGTTTGTGATTGGTGATTATTGTATTGATCAATGATAAGTGGATTTGATTCTAATACCTAATTTATAGGTGGGTGAACTAGGGAGGGTCTTAAATTAAACTAGTATATTAAATGGTTAAAAATTAATTATTTTTTTTTTTTTTAAGATTAGGGAGGCCAGAGCTTCCTTCATACTACCTTAATATGTGGATAGTTTGGTATTTAGTTGGGGCCAGAAACAGGCTGGGCCATGCTTCCACCCGAGCCTGGCTCAAAATTTATTTTGCCAGACTTCAGGCCACACTTAAGTCCGAAAGCTTGAAAAAATACAGACTAAAGCCCGACCCAAGCAAAGACCAGGGCCCAACGCCAAAACCATTCCAGCCAGCCTAAATTTAGCCATTTGGGCCAAAAATTGAGCCGACCTGATTTGGCCCAATTCGAATTAAGCGACATAAGAGAAAAGTTTGTTTTCTTTCAACATTGTTTCTAAGTTTGATTTTGGCTCTATGAAGGTTGTTTAATAGTATTAATTTACAAGAATATAATAAAATTGACCGCTTTTTTTTGGGTAAGTATAAAATCAGTTGCTTTGATAGCTGATAACCAACTTCCTTTTGCCATAGACACTATAAAAAGATTAATTTACAAGAACATTATAAAATTTATGTTCGCCAAAGCGGAACATAATTAAATTAATTTACACAAAAATAGAAAAATTAATTCCATTTTGATATCAAGTTCAATTGTAGCAAATCTTTTCTAATCATTCAAAAATTATCCAACCCAAGCCAAGTTCAGCTTGTAAAAGCTTCTTTTCAATTAGTCTTATGAAGATGCACTATAGAAAAAGTGCGAAGATGGAACAAGAGCAAGTTGGTTGCAGCAGAGTTGATTCCCACTGGCTGCTGGAACTTAATTTATATTTCTGGATAGCTGTCGAGCTGTAGAATTTCGATTGTTGAAGCTTGCAAATTTTCATTCAGCAACTAAAAACTAAAAGAGTTCCAACTTGAGTAACAAGACCTATAGAAGCCCAAACAATGTAACCAACAGACCCCCTAGTCAATCCAATAGTTGCAGTGCATTCAAGCACAAAGTTGCAAAAGAAATAATAAAGTAGTTAATTCTTCGATTGAGTTGAGTTTAATCTTGTATATTAACAATTTTGGCTGTTAACAGAAACAAATTAGAAAATTCTTCACTAGTGCGTTTTTATTTAAGCTCAAGGCTAAAGGCATTTTGGGCCTCTCTCAAAGACATGTAACACCTATTATGTTCTTTTCAAATGAGGACATATTTTTCACCTGACTCCCTAGGTTGTTGTGTCAACCTACACCTTTGGCTCGGTTTTTATAAAACTATGCATGGAATTGACTCTCCAATTCTTGCCAAAGTAAACATAAAATTTGAGAGTAAGTTTAACATACCAAGAGAAAGCAGAACCCTTGACTGACTTAGCGGAAAACTTAGTTTAAGAATGTCATGGGTGCCTATTTCATCATATTGGACAGAAACCTACCAATATATTCCATCATAGATACTCCATCATCACTCGAAAACTGAGAGAATTTGGATACTTCATATCATCTAGAGAATTCATGGGCCTAGTCATACCATGCTGGATGTGGCTTCCTATAAATCAGCCTATTAATTGGCGAAATGGAAAACTAAGTTGTTCTCTAGCCAAATCTGCCAAATGAGCTGGATTTGGCGGTCATTGACCCTGCTCATCCTGATTTTGCCGTACTACGCATTCCTACAAGGATGATGTAGTTGCAGTTGAAAAAAAGGTCTCCAATGTGTCACATGGGGCTGACATTAGCTTGATGAAGACTCCTTTC
Organism: Phoenix dactylifera; assembly: GCF_009389715.1. Lineage (NCBI taxonomy): Eukaryota > Viridiplantae > Streptophyta > Magnoliopsida > Arecales > Arecaceae > Phoenix > Phoenix dactylifera. The sequence goes on along the minus strand of NC_052401.1, from coordinate 9,307,005 downwards.
CAATGCTTAAGGAACAAACATAGGAACAGATAAGTGGATCCCTTGAGGAGATGCATTATTGACTGGAGGAAACCCAACTTGCCCTGCAATGTCAATAATTAGGATGGCTGAAGGTGCCAAAATTATTACTGGAGCCGCTTGCTGTAATATGTTACCGAGTCCACCTTGCCTCGAGCATTAATAGCAGTACCTGTTCCAGATGTCAGGTTCAGTTGTGTTGCCCAGAAAGCAACCAAGGAGGGGGTGAATTGGGTTCTAATTAAAATTAGATTTTTTAATTTTATCTAGTAGATTAATGAAAACTTCTTGATTTAAACAAATGTAATTAAATAATTTATAAGAAAGCAATAAAAGTAATAAAGCAAGATAAATCACAACACAAACACAGAATTTTTATAGTGGTTCGAAGCCAACCCTTGCTCCTACGTCCACTCTCCAAGCTTTTCTTGGGAGTTCACTATAATCTCAAGATTACGGCCCGGTTGTTTTACAAGCTCACAACCCACACTTGTTGATTTTTCATAGGATCACAACGAACCTGGTCCAGTTTTTCTGGCTCACCGACTAAAATTCGTTTGTTTTTTCAGGCTCACAAACAATCCAGCTGGTTTTGCGGGCTCACCAACCAAAACCTACTCCGTTGGTTTTACGGGTTCACCAACAAACCATAACCCTTTGATTCAATCTTCTGATTGAATCAAATAACATATGTCAAAGAAAATAGAGTTTAAAGATTACAAGCTTCTTAAAATAAGCAGATATAACAATATAAACAAAATTGTAAAGAAAGAAGCTCTCAAACAGAATTTGCTGATGCGAGACTTGGCTTCTCCTTTACTGGATCCTCTCTTGAATGCGCTGGTGGTTGAGGATCCCTCCAATGAACCTTTTAATGTGAGGAGTGCTCTGAAATCACTTGGAATGAAATAACTCCTTTTTTTCGCTTTGAAGGGCTCTGACTCTTCTTTGGTGATTGATTCACTTGAATGCTCTTAATGAAATTTTCCTCTTCTTGTTGTGTATCCCTTAGAACCACCTTTTATAACTTAACTCCTCGAAAACTAGCCGTTAGAGAGGAGAAAAGAGCCGTTCTGAACAAAACTGTACGTCCTGACAAAGTATCCGTTGGGATCGGAGTCGACTTGCCCATCTTGGAGTTGGCTTGGCTGAAACAGGAGACGCCTCGTGAAAATTTGGAGTCGACTCGAGTTCGGGCTCTTACAAATAGACTCTCTATTGATCCTGTAAGAGACGACTCGAAGGAATCGGGACTCGACTCGCCCATAGCATCTTCAAATGTGAACTACCAGCTCTCTTTCAAGAGATGGCTCAAGCATTTCGGAGTCGGCTCGCGTTCTGGTTTGTAAGAAAATGCTCTCGGCCATTTTCTGTAAGAGTTGACTCATGAACAGCTGGAGTCGACTCGCGTTCTACGACTTGGAAATCAGCTCTCTGTCTTTTCTGTAAGAGTCGACTCGTGAATAGTTGGAGTCGACCTCACGTCTGCGACTTGAAAATCCGCTCTCTGTCTTTTCTGTAAGAGTCGACTCGTGAACAGTTAGAGTCGACTCGCGTTCTGCGACTTGAAAATCAGCTCTCTGTCTTTTTCTGTAAGAATCGACTTGTGAACAGTTGGAGTCGACTCGCGCTCTGCACTCTTGAAAAACTACTTTCTGTCTTTACTGTAAGAGTCGGTTTGTGAATAGTTGGAGTCGACTCGCTCTCTGCACTTTTGAAAAACTGCTCTTTGTTTTTACTGTAAGAGTCAACTTGCCTCATCTGGAAGTCGGCTCGAGGAAGTGCTAGATAGTAACCATGTGCCAGAGTCGACTCGAGAATTCTGGGAGTCGACTCGAGTGCAAGGCAAATACTTAAATGGTTCCAAACATGAGTAAAACTCATCTTAAAATTCTTGAACCATTTTCTAAGGCATTCTTTTAACTCTAAAAGTATTTTACCTGAAACACCTCACTTGAATTCATTAGTATAATATGAAATATACTCAAGTGTTTTGAGCTTATCAAAATCAAATAGGGGATCAACAATCACTTAGCAAGTTGCCTCCCAACATAAACCACAACTTCAATTGCAGGCCTACTTCCGTTACCACAATGACCCAATGAAATCTCCACTAGCAGTTATATTTGGCCTATAGCTGGCCGAAGCAATTGCTTAGAATAGGCATTGTGTCCTAACAAGTAGTCCAAAATTCTGAAGTAGGGCTTCATTTGTGACGATTCTCCCCACATAATACTCAGCCTTTCCTTTATCATATGACATTATTTTTTTTTAAAGTTAGTCCATTCCAAAATTTTTTACACTTCTATCCTTCAAGTTTTGAGCAGGTGATTGGCATGTGAACTGGGGATAGCTTTCAAAGATCTGCATGCTCAAGGATGCATTACAAGACATTCGTGAAGATCGATTCTAATCATCCAAAACTACAATCAACTTATCAATTTGATTGGATATATTTGCATAGAAGAACTCTCCTATTAGCTTACTAATGGTCTCAAAACTGTAGCAAATTGGCTCGTCAATGCTTCCAAGAGATCCTTTTGATTTTTATCCAAATATTATTGAATTATGCAATGGTGTCACACATTTAGCCCTGCTACCCATTGGAATGATCCCGTAATTGGAAGATGGCCTTCATATTGGCCAGCATTCCTGTGGGGAAACACATCTTGTTAGGTTCCACCACTAACAACACTATAAGATTGCTGTGAGGGTGAGGAGTTCTCCACGAACTCGGCCTGGAAAACTTGTTGCTCTTCTGTCGTAGAAGAGTCTTCAATAGGATTGGTGGAAGGCTGAACATCAATCTTCTTCTTAGGCAGCATTCCATGATAGTTCCATCGAGCATGCCAAAAAACTTGTTTCTCTTGGTTTCAGGACAAAAATCGGGATTCCAAGCAAATGGCAGCACAAGGAGATTTGAGCGGAGTGCCACCTGTCTACAGCCGGAATTTGAAGAAATAAGATTGCGTTTAATTGCCTTGAATCTTTAAAGAGTTTTGAGATCACATAATGCTACCTAAATCTACTGTAAAAACTAGAACAAAACAAAGAAGAAGATAATATGAAGCGATTTCAATGCTTGGATATTGATTGGGCCCTCTTGATGCAGTTCCTCCACCCTCCCAGTTCAAAGCAGATTTGTTTATGGTGCTTGACAACGACCAGCATACCAACTTCAGTGACTCAAACATGAGCGCGAGGAATGTCCAAAATTAATTATTCCCAATTACTAGTCAATTCCGGGGTGAAGAAGGAAACCAGTCACACGACAAGCGGACTAGCGGGAGAAGCCTGGGAAGAGGGACAAGGCATGTTGACACTTGTACACAGGACGAGTAGGGGAGAGGGAGAAGATGAGTTGTGGTGCTTTGGCTGCTGTGGGTCCTGGAAGGATTTCGCTGAAGGGATGCTGCGTCATTGTTGGGCTTTGGGTGCTCGGGATGCTTTGGCATGTTTGACGCTGAACGGCTTCAAAGGATGAACAGTTATCCACACGCACGAGTAAACGAAGGGGAGCAGGCGACTTTTGCGGACTGCGGATCCCACACACTGGTTCCCCGATTCAAGAGAAGAACGTTGGCCCGTCCCTGGGTCCAGGAGGAGAGAGGCAGCCAATTCCAAGAGGACCCGGAAGGTCCACACGCCCGAGTACAGGGGAGAGGGAGCACGCCGCTTTTGGGGACTTTGCTACTGTGGGTACCAGCCCCCGATTCTAGGGAGGAACTGTGATTCGAAAGAGGAGAATAACGTTCCCAAAAGCCAACAGGAGAGGGAAGCCAATTCCCAGAGGACTGGGGAGAGGGCGCATGCAGCAATGAGATGGCAATTCCCTATATATACCAATAACTCTCTTCCTTCTTCATTCCTTCTCATCTACACGAATATTTACACAACCCCAATTCGTCGACATTTTTCCTTCTTTCACCCTGTGAAAGTTATCAGCACGAGCCTGTAAACAAGCAAAGTGTGAGGAGAGATGAGTTCAACTACAATCCCTGAGTGGGTGAGAAAGTTGGTGGGCGAGCATGGCGGCAGTGACCCCTGGTTCATAACGACCAAAACCCTCACGAGTTCCGACCGCAATTTTCGGAACCAGAACCGCCTCCTCATCCCCTCTCAAGATGTGAACGACAACCTGATCCCAATGCTCTCTGAGGCCGAGAAGACTGCTGCCAGCCTTCACCCCACGTCAAGGAGGATAAGCAGTAATGATCGTGCTCAAGGAAGGGAGCATGGAGGGCTGGATGTATACGTGTGCTCTCGTAACGGGTATCACTGGAACTTGAAGCTCACCTGCTGGGACACCACTAGATCCACTGTGATAAAAGGTCAGGATTATAAGGCCTTCATGATCTTTGGTACCCTTCAGGTGAACGATAAGGTGGAGTTGTGGGGCTTCCGGCAAGGCGAGGAGGGGAAGCTGTGCTTTGCGCTTGGCAAGAAGACAGTGAGCTGAGCATTTCAAATGCCATTCTTTTCTAGCTTGTGTTTGGGTCCTTTCAGTATGTTGGTGCATGAGTAGCTATGTGTCGTTTCATCTATACGTCTGTGTTTGGTGATTATTGTATTGATCAATGATAAGTGGACTTTATTTTAATAGCTAATTTATATGGATGAACTAGAGAGGATCTTAAATTAAGCTAGTACATTAAATGTTTAAAATTTAAAAAAATTTACTTATTTATTTAGAGATTAGGGAGGCCAGTGCTACCCTAACACTACCTTACTTAATATATGGATAGTCTGAGATCTAGTTGGGGCAAGAAACAGGCTGCGCCATGCCCTTTCCCGAGCCTAACTTGAAATTTTTTTGCCAAAACTTCAGGACAGGCTTAAGTCCGAAAGCTTGAAAAAATATAGACTGAAGCCCGACCAGAGCATAGACCCGGGCACAACCCCAAACTCAATCCAGCTAGCCTAAATTTACCCACTGGGGCCAAAAATTGAGCCGGCCTAATTTGGCCCAATAGGAATTAAGTGACATAAGAGGAAAGTAGATTTTCTTTCAATGTTGTTCCAGAGTTTGATTGTAGCTCTATGAAGACTGTTTAATTGCATTAATTTACAAGAACATAATAAAATCGATTGCTTTTTTTCGGTAAGTGCAAAATCTATTGCTTTGATAGCTGATAACCGACTTCTTATCGCTATAGACATCATAAAACACTAATTTACAAGAACATAATAAAATTTATGTTCGCCATAGCATAGCATAATAAAATTAATTCACACGAACATAGAAAAATTAATCCATGTTGAATATTAAGTTCAATGGTATTGTGGAAATAAAGGGGTCTGGACTTAGTCCCACATCGACTAAATAGCGGAGAGGTCTGTTCCTTAAATGAAGAGGAGCTACCCCTTTCTCTTCAGAGGCGCCTTTTGGTGGGGGCAAAACCGTGCGTTAGGAAGAGACTATGAACCCTCTTCAAAGCGCCAATGATGAGGTCGGGGTTCCTCCGACCTCAGACCTTAGCCCCTACCGAACTGGAACAGGAAAAGAAGACTGTGTCCCCATAGGAGGTATTGTCCGCTTTGGGGTAGGAACGACACAGATCGGCCTCCCTTACGGTTTTGTCTTTTAAAAGGCGCCTTCCGAGGGAAGGGTAATCGAGTCCTCTATTTAAGGCACAGACCTTTTCGCTATTCAGTCGATGTAGGACTAACTCCGAGACCTTTTATTCTTACAACATCAACCCCCCAGCGGAAAGGTTTGAGCCGAGGTCAAGGGCCCCTACCTGGTGCGCCAATGATGTCGGGGTTCCCCCGACCTCAGACTTTAGCCCCCACCGAACTGGAACAGGAAAAGAAGACTGCGTCCCCACAGGAGGTATTATCCGCTTTGGGGCAGGATACGACATAGGTTGGCCTCCCTCATGGTTTTATCCTTTAAAAGGCACCTCCAAAGGGAAAGATAATCGAGCCCTCCATTTAAGACACAGACCTTTCTCTATTCAGTCGATGTGGGGCTAAGTCCGAGACGTTTTATTTCCACAACAAATGGTAGCAAATCTTTTCTAGTCATTCAAAAAATTATCCAACCCAAGCCAAGTTCAGCTTGTAATAGCATCTTTTCAATTGGTCTCATGAAGATGCACTATAGAAGAAGCATGAAGATGGAACAACGGTGATGACCCAAAGATTGATTCATAGATTGATTTTGATGATCACAAAACCTTGAAGTATAGATACTAATGTTTATGTTGCAAGGAGAAAGATATTTATTTTGCAAGGAACATAGCAAGTTGGAAGAACACAAGAAGGCCTCCAAAGCTCTCAAGTTGGAAGAAAGCTACAATTTATTGGCCCAAGTTTAAAGTTCAAAGGATTCAAATTGGAGGAGTAAAATCAAAAGAAAAATTCAAAAGAACAGTCTTCGAGTCGACTCCAGTGGAATTCGAGTCGACTCCGAAGAAGTATGAGTCGACTCCGGAGAAGTATGAGTCGACTCCTAGGAGTCACAGGCAGAAAAGTCAGAGAGCAGTTTTTGGGTCTGAGATTCGAGTCGACTCCCGCATTGCACGAGTCGACTCCGAGACTCCGCGACCATCAACAGACAGAAAACCAAGTTACTGCCTCTGAGATTCGAGTCGACTCCCAGACAGCTCGAGTCGACTCCAAGGCAGCGCTACACCAAGATGGCAGAAGGCTGTGTTTCGCAAACTGAGAGCCGAGTCGACTCCAAGGAAGTTCGAGTCGACTCCAAGACTGGACGAGCCAAAAGACAAAGAATCGGGAGTTCGGGCTCTGAGATTCGAGTCGACTCCCAGGACAGTCGAGTCGACTCGAGAGGACAAAATTCAAAATTGGATCCACGGACTTCAGTGGATGAGCCGACTCCGAAATTGCCAAGTCAGCTCCAGAAGTTGGCGAGTCGACTCCAGGTTAAGACGAGTCGACTCCCAGTCGAGGCAAGCACATTAATTTCAAATTTGGAACAGTGGCCGAGTCGTCTCCGTAAAACACGAGCCGACTCCTGCAACAGGCGAGCCGACTCCTGATCGCGCGAGTCGACTCTGATCCCAACGGTAACATTGTCAGAAAATGCAGACTGTGTCCAACGGCTCTTTTTCTTGTCTCTAACGGCTATATTCTTGTTTCCACGCCATCTAAAGCTATAAAAACAAGAAGAGAGCTAGGGGAGAACTCATGGAAGTGGGAGAGATCATCTAGGAAAGAGATCTCAAAGAGATTACAAAGGAAATCTCCCATAAGCACAAAAGGGCCATCCAAAACGAAATAGAGAGAAGAAGAGCATCCAAGTGAATCCGAAAGCTTCCTCTCCATCCGTGTGCTGCCTCGGGGATCCTCTACTTCATGCCAAATCAGAGGAGGATCAAGTAAAGAAGAAGCCGAGCTCCTCCATCTTCAAAACTCGTTTGAGGGCTTCTCTTTACTCTATTTGTTTATATTGTCATATTTGCTTGTTTAAGAAGCTTTGTTTTGTTTTATACTTTGTTTTAATATCTTGTAACTTGATTCAATCAAGGGATTGAATCAAGGGGTTAAGGTTTGTTGGTGAGCCAAAGAAAAACCAACGGTGTTAAGGTTTGTTGGTGAGCCAAAGAAAAACCAACGGTGTTAAGGTTTGTTGGTGAGCCAAAGGGAAAACCAACGGTGATAGGTTGTTGGTGAGCCGAGGGTAAAACCAACGTGTAAGGGTTTGATTGTGATCCCGGGAAAACAATCGGGGAGGTTCTAGTCGGTGAGCCAGGGAAAACCGACCGAGTTCGTTGTGCGCTCGTAAAACAACAAGTTGGGTTGTGAGCTTGTAAAACAACCGGCTGTAATCGGTAGGATTATAGTGAAATTTCCAAGAGGTCTTGGGGAGTGGATGTAGGTGCTGGGGTGCACCGAACCACTATATGTCTTTTTGTGTTGTAATGCCTCTAGTTATTGTCTAACTAACACACTTACTTACTTAGATAAATTGCTTGCTTAATTCTTATCCGCACATCCTTTAGTTGCAAGCATATTTAATCAAGTCGAAGTCTATACATCAAACACTTGCTAAGTTTAACTTTCACTGTGCATCTATACAACTTACCATAGTAAATCAAAAAGTTTTAGAAGTAGCATAAAAGTTTTAAAAGACCCAATTCACCCCCCCTCTTGGGTTGTATCTACTGGGCAACAAACGGCAAGTTTGGTTGCATCAGAGTTGATTCCCATTAGCTACTGCAGAATTTGGATTGTTGATGTTGCCCAGAGATGGTCACCCAAGAGGGGGGTGAATTGGGTGTTTTAAAACTTTTTGTCCAATTAAAAATAAAACACACAAATGTATGAGCTAAAGTAAAAATAGAGGTATGAAAACAGACAATCGCAAACACAAGGTTTTATAGTGGTTCGGAGCTTCCACTGCTCCTACATCCACTCCCCAAAGCACCTTTGGAAATTTCCACTATAATCCAAGATTACAGTCCGGTAGTTTTGCGAGTGCACTACCCAACTCGTTGTTTTACACCGGGCTAACAACGAACCCTACAACCCCCAATTTCACCTAGGCTTGGGACGCCTTTCCCTTGTTCCAAGTCCCTTCACTGGAACAAGCACAATAATGAAAAGTTTTACAAGGATTCAAAAGCTCTTAAGAAGCAAATAAAACAGTGAGAAATAATAAAACCCGGAAGAACCCTTTTAGCCGTTGGAAGCATGGGAAGTGGTGGTTCTTCCGATGTGGATTGCGTTGGCTTGAATGTGAGCTTTGAATGCCGAGCGGGAGAGAGTAGTTGAGCACGAAATCAGTTGGGAAGCTTGAAGGCACTTGATTTCTTCACTTGAATGCACTAACTCCCTTGAACCTCTTTTTCTTTCTTCTCTCTTGAATGATCTTATGTTAGGTTGGTGAGAAGTTGTTGGAAGGCACTTAAGAGCTCCCTTTTATAGCCCAAAAAGCAAATATAGCCGCTAGACACAAAGAAAGAAATGTTTGAAATTCAAACAAACCTGCAAAAAGGTGTCAGTCGCGTCCCAGGCGCTCCGGAGACATCTCCGCTTCAACGCGAGACGTCTCGGCTGTAAGATTTTTCTTTTGACGTTGTTTGGGGTCGACTCGGCGCTTTACGGGGACGACTCTGATGATGAACCGTTTGAATGCTTGTTTTTCTATTTTTCTGAGAGGGTCGCCTCGGCACTTTACGGGGACGTCTCAGGATGTTTGCACTTTTTGCATGGGGACGACTCCGCTGCCTCGGGGACGACTCCGCTGTTTTATCTTCGAAAAACAAGTCCTCTGGAATTCTCTGAGAGAGTCGACTCCGCTTTTTTAGGGGACGTCTCCGCTGCCTTATCATCGAAAAAGACATCCTCTGGAATACCCTGAGAGAGTCGACTCCGCTACCTCGGGGACGACTCCAGAAGTCTGCTTTTTACTCGCGGGGACGACTCCGCGTCCTGTGGAGACGACTCGCGCGCATCGCTTGAAATCGGCCTTTCTGCCGCCTCTGAGAGAGTCGACTCCGACCCTGCGAGACGCCTCGCCAGGTGCCGGGGACGTCTCCAGACGTGCCAGTTCTTCCTGTTTGTGCCAGAGACGTCTCTGAGACAACCCGGAGACGTCTCGGCTGTCCCTGATCTATTTTCTTCAACTAAAAAATTCTTCAATAAATCCTTAAAAATTATGGGAACTTGCCTAGACATTTCTTAACAATATTATTAATTAATCACCTGAAATTCTCAAATAAATTATTAAGATAAATGGAATTATACTCTATTATTTTGTATTCATCAAAATCCATTAGGGGGTCAACAATCTCCCCCTTTTTGATGATGACAAAATACTGAGTATATGCAAAATTCGAAATTTAAATATATACACAGTATTTGATCAGATGTACAAGTATAATGTTTTGATTTGAGCTAGATACAGTGTGCATAATTCAAAATAGTCAACTTTTAGTTCTATCCTTATGCATAAGATTGATCTTAATAGCTCTTAAGCAATTTTAGCATATCAACTGAATTTGAATCAAGTTAAAATTTAAATTAATGAAATATTGATGCTAAAGACAATTGAAGGCTAAGTTCTTTTTGACTCCCCCTTTCTTTTCCAGAAGGGCAATTATCTTAAAGCCAATATTCTTCAATTTTATCTTTTTCTAATTCAATTTTTTAAGTATGAGTGTAAATTTTGCATTCCATATTTAGGTTCTACTCCATATACTCCATATATATATATCTACTCAATACACTCCATAAATTTTGCATTCCAATATATCCAATATCCATATTGGTTCTACTCCATATACTCCATATATATATATATCTACTCAATACACTCCATAAATTTTGCATTCCAATATATCCAATATCCATATTGGTTCTACTCCCCCTTTTTGTCATCAACAATGAAGGGGACAAATTATCCTTAGGTACTTAAAACTCAATTCCTAGTAGAATTCAGCATATTACCATGAACCACTCAAGGATATTCAAGTTATTTTTATTAAAGAATTCAGCATTCATTTCACTCCCCCTTTGTTTTGGAATTCATTTCAGACTCCTCTTTTTGTTTAAAATAGTTATCACAAGATGTGCTCCCCCTGTTTTATATGCATTGATAAATTGTGTCAAATTTGAACACTTAAGGTATGTTATGAGATTTTTATGGCACAACACAGAATCACATACACAAGGTTTGATTCCACAGGATTTGAAACAAACACAAGATTTCAAAAGAAATTGTATGTCATTCATATGTCATTGCAATCATTTGAAGGCATTACAAGGTTAAAAAAAAGAGGAAATCATTACAAGTATTGATTCCTAATACAAAAGAAGTGTCAAAATGAGCCTAGGGTTTTACAAAAACAGATGAACCCTAGATGTCTACAAAATGTCCCTCATCGGCGACGTTGCTCATAAGCCCTAGCAGCTGCATCTATAAATGCATTAATTGAATCTAGCAGTGTTCTGAACTGATCTCCCTGAGACTGATGGAAGGCTGCCACTAGTGCTTCAAATTCAATGCTTGCCCTTTCAATTCTTCCTCTAAGTTGGGCAACCACAGTGCCCACATTGCCTCCAGGGCTTGTCAATTCTTGAAGGCTTTTTGATATGCTCTTCAAGTCATCCTGTAGCTTAATTGATCTGAAGGATTGGGTGGCACTCACATGAACTAGTTCTGTCGCTGTAGCTTCTATCTGAGCTCTAATTTCCTTCAACTCTTGTAGAAGCCCTTCATGTGAGGTTCTGATGGGGGCCAACTCAGCAGAAATCATCGATCTCATCTCCTCCCTCATCTGCTGGCATATTACAGATGCTAAAGTGCGCATCTGTTCTTCTGATAGGGAGAAGGGCCCACTGACTGGAGGAGGAGGAGGCACAGATGTGGAAGGTCCAGCTGAGCTGGAGGGTACATCAGGGAAGGCCATGTGGCTATGTGGAGGAGAGTGGTGGTCAGGCTCCTGATGTGGGATCTCGGGCTCTAAGGTTTGAAATTTTCTTTTTGGTACCTTGACCCAATACCCATCTACCTTGTGAGACTCCATTCTACGCATTGTGCTTTCATTATAGTAGTCGGTGTTTCTCAAGGGTTTTGCAGGCTCATTTTCTAGAATTTGAACCTTGAAATGTTTGAATACTAGGGTAAAGATCATCCCATAGGGTATGCTAAACCTAGAATACCTATGACATATAGAAATGTAGTTCAGCATAAGTCTAGGGAGATTTAGGGGAATCCCTAGTAGGATGTGGTGCATGATGACTAAATCTCGCTCCGAAACAAAATCGAAGCGACCGATTTTTGGAAACAAGACCCGGTTGACAATACTCAAAAGTAGTCTCATCTCGGCATTTAGGTCTTGTGAGTTAACCACATCAAGAGGGCCGCAGTCCTCTCGTCCTAAAACTAGGTTTAGGGCTATTTCCCTTTGGGGATGTGAGGTCGGAGCCTCACCGTCTTTAGGGATTTGTAATACACTAGATAGGGTATCCTCATTGATCTCTATCAATGTCCCTCGGACATAGGCAGTGTACCCCGAGTCCCCTAAGGCCATATTACTAAACATCTCTCTAACTAGACCGGGGTAGGTTGATGTGTTGAGAGTACAAAGATATTTCCAACCTTGGGCACGGAGTCTCTCTCCAATAGAGAACCCCTCACTCTCTAAAAAATGGAAATCTATAAACCTACCCGTGGTTACTGTGCGATTCGCACAGGAAATGGTCGTGGTTGGCGGAGCAACTGGAGGAGACGGTGCGGAAGGTTCTTCCCTCCGTTCCTCGGCGTCGGTCGCTACCCTAGGACGCCTCCCACTTGTTCTCCTAGCTCTTTTAGGTGCCATGGCTCGGAAATCCTAGGGAAATGGGGAGTTTTGGTTCGGTTTGAGGTGGAGAGAAAAATGGAGGCTAGGGTTTTGTATTTTGTTGGGGACGAAAGAGATAGCTCGGGTCGGCTCGAGCTGTTTCGACCTATTTTAAAAACCCTCGTTCGGTCCCCGAGACGTCTCCGCGACTAACGCGAGACGTCTCGCCGGGGGGACGTCTCTCCGATTTGCCAGAGACGTCTCCGGCACTGAAAAATTTCAGACTGAATTCTATCTTTTTCCAATTTATTTTATTTAACCACACTAATCAACATGATTTCTTTTGGTGAATATAGAGTGAGTTTGTTTGTGATCCTTCCCTTTAATAATATACCCTATAAAAGTTTGATAATAATTTTTTGAATTATTAATATTGAAATGAGGAATGTTTGACCAAATTTCGAATACCTATGAAATAGGCTCTGAAAATATCTCCATGAAGAGTCCAAGGGAGAGTAACCATCCTCCGGCAAGTCAAACAGTTCGTCATTTAACTTAGATAGATTCATGCTTTCACTTAATAGATACTAGGTTTGCTATTTGTGACTTTGAGGTGGATTATTAGTTTGAGTAGCAAAGCATTGCAATACAAGTTTAATTTATTTGCTAGGATCATACAAGCTCAAAGCATTCCTTAAATAGTTGAACCTATCTTTACAAAGGGGCTTTGTAAAGATATCGGCCAATTGATTTTCAGTACATATATACTCAATCATCACATCATTTTTCAGCACATGATCCCTAATAAAGTGATGCCTAATCTCTATATGTTTTGATTTTGAGTGTTGGACAAGATTTTTTGTTAAATTAATTGCGCTTGTATTATCACATCTAATTGGTATATTGTCCATTTTGATACCGAAGTCTTCAAGTTGTTGCTTAATCCATAGAACTTGGGCACAACAGCTTCCAGCTGCAATGTACTCAGCCTCAGCTGTGGACAAGGCAACTGAATTCTGTTTCTTGCTAAACCAAGAAACCAAATTAGCACCCAAGAATTGACATGTGCCACTTGTGCTTTTTCTGTCGAGTTTGCACCCGGCAAAATCAGCATCGGAATAAGCAATTAAATTTATGTCAGATTGTTTAGAATACCATAAGCCTACATTAGATGTCCCTACTAGATATCTAAAAATTCTTTTAACAGCTTGCAAGTGTGATTCCTTAGGACATGCTTGGTATCTAGCACACATACAAACACTGAATAATATGTCTCGTCTACTAGCAGTAAGGTAAAGTAAAGAGCCTATCATACCTCTGTACAATTTGCAGTCTATACTTTTACCTTTTTCATCTTTGTCAAGCTTGCAACTTGAGCCCATGGGTGTGCTGATTTCCTTTGCATCCTTCATCTTGAATTTTTCCAACATTTTCTTGATATATTTGGACTGACTGATGAAGACGCCTTCCTCTGATTGTTTTATTTGTAGCCCAAGGAAGAAGTTGAGCTCACCCATCATGCTCATTTCAAATTCTCCCTGCATAAGCTTGGCAAACTCTTGACAAAGACTATCATTAGTAGCACCAAAAATTATATCATCTACATAAATTTATACAAGCAATAAGTCATTTCCTTTTCTTTTAATGAAGAGGGTTTTGTCTACATTTCCTCTCTTAAATTTATTTTCAATTAGGAAATACTTAATCTTTCATACCATGCCCTAGGGGCTTGCTTCAGTCCATACAATGCTTTATGTAATTTATAAACATAATCTGGATGTAAGTGGTTTTCAAAACCTGGAGGTTGTCCTACATAAACTTCCTCCATTATATAACCATTTAAAAATGTACTTTTTACATCCATTTGATAGAGTTAAAATCCATGAAGCAAGCATATGCCAAAAGTAGCCTAATAGCCTCTAACCTAGCAACAGGAGCAAAAGTTTCATCAAAATCTATTCCTTCCTCCTGATTATAGCCTTTGGCAACTAGTCTAGCTTTGTTTCTTATAACTATTCCATCTTCATCTAGTTTATTTCTATACACCCACTTGGTGCCTATGATTGAAACATTAGGGGGTCTTTTCATTAGAGTCCAAACTTGATTTCTTTCAAATTGATTTAATTCCTCTTGCATAGCATTTATCCAATTTTCATCCTTTTCGGCTTCCTCTAGTGACTTAGGCTCTATTTGTGAAACGAAAGCAAGATAGTTACTAGTATTTCTTAGAGAGGTTCTTGTCCTTACCCCTTGTGAGGGATCACCAAGGATTAAATCCCTTGGATGATCATGTGCATACCTCCATTCCTTCGGAAGATCTTGATTTCTTGCTTGAGGTTGATCTTCTTCATCTTGCTGAATTGTATCTTCCTTGACTTCATCTTCAAGTTGTTTGTCTTGTATGGAGAACTCCTTCATTCTGTCTTCAAGTATACCTGCATCACTATCTTCTTCTTTTCTAGAAGAATCTCCATTAGCTTCATCAAAAACAACATGAATGGATTCTTCAACAACGAGAGTTCTCTTGTTGAAGACCCTGTATGCTCTACTAGATGAGGAATAACCTAAGAAGATCCCCTCATCTGATTTAGCACTAAATTTACTTAGATTGTCCTTTCCATTGTTTAAAATAAAACACCGACAACCGAAAACATGAAAGTAATATATATTTGGCTTCTTATTATTCAGCAACTCATAAGGTGTTTTCTTTAAAATAGATCTGACTAATGCACGGTTTAAAATGTGACATGCAGTATTTATCGCTTCAGCCCAAAAATATTTTGGTAGATCCGATTCGCACAACATGGTACGAGCCATATCTGCTAGTGTGCGATTCTTCCTTTCTACCACCCCATTTTGTTGGGGTGTCCTAGGGGCCGAGAAATTGTGATTGATACCATTTTTGTCACAAAATTTTTCAAAGTGTTGATTTTCAAACTCGGTACCATGATCACTCCTAATTGCTTTTAGTTTAAGATTGAGTTCATTCGAAACCCTATTATGAAACTTGATAAAAGCGGGAAAGGACTCATCTTTATGTGCAAGAAATGAAACCCATGTAAAACGTGAAAAATCATCAACAATTACAAGACCAAATTTCTTACCCCCTAGACTAGCAGTTCTAGTGGGTCCAAACAAATCCATGTGAATTAGTTCTAAGGGTTTTGATGTTGAGACTATGTTCTTAGACTTGAAAGAACTTCTTGTTTGTTTCCCTAATTGACATGCAGCACAAATTTTGTTCTTTTCAAAGTCTATTTTTGGTAGTCCTTTGACTAGATCTTTTGTAATTAATTTAGAGATTAAATCCATGCTAGCATGCCCTAACCTACGATGCCATAACCAACTAGTCTCATTAACTTTGGGATCCATGGCTACAAGACATTGGCCATCCTTCATGGTGAGATCATCAAGATCTACCATGTAAACATTTCCATGCCTATGTCCTGTGAGTATGATCTCATTGTCAATTGGACTACTAATTATGCATAGTGATGATTCAAATGACACTTTAAAGCCCTTGTCACAAAATTGACTTATACTTAATAAATTATATTTTAGTCCATTAACTAACAATACATTGTCAATAAAAGAGGAGGGTGATATGGAGATTTTACCAACACCAACGATTTGACCTTTAGCATTATCTCCAAATGTGACTACTCCTCCTTCTTTTGATTTCAAGGTGACGAAGAGACTCTTGTCACCGGTCATATGCCTTGAGCAACCACTATCAAGATACCACATTCTCTTTCTATTTCCGGCTGCAAGGCATACCTGCAAAATAATCAAGTGATGCTCTTAGGTACCTAAGTCTTCTTGGGTCCTTCTTGGTTAGTATAGTTGGTTCCCTTAGGCACCCACACTTTAGTTATGTTTTTACCTCTTACAAATGTACTCTTGTTAGTTTGAATCTTTCTTTGAATGCAAGAGTAGGCTTTATGTCCACTTTTTCCACAATGAAAGCATGTAGGTTTTTCAGATTTGACATCTTTTGTTTTCACAAAGAAATTCTTTAGATACTTTTGTTGTTTGCTAGTTTTATATCCTAGACCGGCTTTATTAAAAACAGCTCTTTGATTGGATAGAATAACTTTTCAGAGCTATGTGTAAATTTTTCAACAATTGGTTTGTACTTATGTACCTCATTCTTGAGATCCACATTTTCTTTAACTAATTCTTCCTTATCCTTTTTAAGGAGTTCAACATTTTGCGCAAGTAAGGTATTACTATTGAGTAGGAATTTAACTTTTAGATTTAATTCCTTAATTTGTGTTTTTGCTGTTTCATTTTCAATGCTGAGTTTTGAATTTTTATTTTCTAGGTCAATGGTATTAACATTTTTGAAGCTCTCCTTCTCAATCAATAGGTTTTCAATATCATCCTTTAGTTTTTGATTGGAGGCTTTTAATTCTTTATTCTTTGCTCCTAACATACTACAATCACTCATGAGTTCTTGAAAAGCTTCATATAATTCTTCTAAAGTAAAATTTGTAGTTGAGCTATGACTTACCTCATCGTCTTCGAATGCCATGAAGCACAAATTGGCGGTCTCTTCCTTCTCTTCCTCGGAGGATGATGTGTCACTATCATCCCATGTTGCTTTCAATGCCTTCTTCTTCTTCTTTCCAAAATGCTTCTTCTGTTGAGGGCATTCGGAACGGATGTGTCCCGGTCTCTTGCAATCATAACAAATGATTGGGTCTCTTTCCTTTTCTTTTTCCTTTTCCCAATCATTTCTCCCTCCAAACTTCTTTCTTGGGAAGGGTTTCTTTCTTCTCATGAATTTCTTAAATTTCCTTACTATTAAACCCAAGTCCTCATCTTCGCTTTCTTCTTCACTCTCACTACTTTCTTCTTCACACACACTCGAAGTAGCCTTGAGTGCGATTGTCTTCTTCTTTGGCAACTCTTCTTCATGTTGCTTCATTGTGAGCTCATGCGTCATCAATGAGCCCAATAGTTGTTCAAGTCCCAATGTGTTGAGGTCTTTAGCTTCCACGATCGCCGTGACCTTCGCTTCCCATGCTTTTGGCAAGGACCTAAGAATTTTACTCACAAGTTCTGGGTTAGTGTAGGATTTGCCCAAATTCTTTAGACCATTTATTATATCGGTGAAGCGTGTGAACATGCATGAGATGGTTTCGTTGGGTTCCATCTTAAATAACTCATACTTGTGAACTAGAATGTTCACTTTAGATTCTGTGACTTGATTTGTACCCTCGTGGGTAACTTCAAGCCTATCCTATATTTCCTTAGCGGAACTACATGTGGAGACTCTATTAAATTCATTCACATCTAGAGCACAAAATAATGAGTTCATGGCTCTAGCATTGAGTTGAACCATCCTGTTATCATTCTCATCCCAATCCTCCTCAGGTTTGGAAATTTGAATGCCATTAACCATGTGAGATGGATCGTGTGGTCCCTTGATTATGACCCTCCACAAGGCATAATCTTGTGCTTGAATAAAGATCCTCATTCTAGTCTTCCAATAGGTATAATTTGTCCCATTGAAGAGTGGAGGTCTATTGGTTGCCTGCCCCTCAGCAGGAACATTGTTGAAGGGTGTTGCCATCTAGATCTTTGGCCAAGACGGTTAGGTCTTCAAGAAATACACAGAGCACCTGCTCTGATACCACTTGTTGCCCAGAGATGGTCACCCAAGAGGGGGGTGAATTGGGTGTTTTAAAACTTTTTGTCCAATTAAAAATAAAACACACAAATGTATGAGCTAAAGTAAAAATAGAGGTATGAAAACAGACAATCGCAAACACAAGGTTTTATAGTGGTTCGGAGCTTCCACTGCTCCTACATCCACTCCCCAAAGCACCTTTGGGAATTTCCACTATAATCCAAGATTACAGTCCGGTAGTTTTGCGAGTGCACTACCCAACTCGTTGTTTTACACCGGGCTAACAACGAACCCTACAACCCCCAATTTCACCTAGGTTTGGGATGCCTTTCCCTTGTTCCAAGTCCCTTGACTGGAACAAGCACAATAATGAAAAGTTTTACAAGGATTCAAAAGCTCTTAAGAAGCAAATAAAACAGTGAGAAATAATAAAACCCAGAAGAACCTTTTTAGCCATTGGAAGCGTGGGAAGTGGTGGTTCTTCCGATGTGGATTGCGTTGGCTTGAATGTGAGCTTTGAATGCCGAGCGGGAGAGAGTAGTTGAGCACGAAATCAGTTGGGAAGCTTGAAGGCACTTGATTTCTTCACTTGAATGCACTAACTCCCTTGAACCTCTTTTTCTTTCTTCTCTCTTGAATGATCTTATGTTAGGTTGGTGAGAAGTTGTTGGAAGGCACTTAAGAGCTCCCTTTTATAGCCCAAAAAGCAAATATAGCCGTTAGACACAAAGAAAGAAACGTTTGAAATTCAAACAAACCTGCAAAAAAGTGTCAGTCGCGTTCCAGGCGCTCCGGAGACGTCTCCGCTTCAACGCGAGACGTCTCGGCTGTAAGATTTTTCTTTTGACGTTGTTTGGGGTCGACTCGGCGCTTTACGGGGACGACTCTGATGATGAACCGTTTGAATGCTTGTTTTTCTATTTTTCTGAGAGGGTCGCCTCGGCACTTTACGGGGACGTCTCGGGATGTTTGCACTTTTTGCATGGGGACGACTCCGCTGCCTCGGGGACGACTCCGCTGTTTTATCTTCGAAAAACAAGTCCTCTGGAATTCTCTGAGAGAGTCGACTCCGCTTTTTCAGGGGACGTCTCCGCTGCCTTATCATCGAAAAAGACATCCTCTGGAATACCCTGAGAGAGTCGACTCCGCTACCTCGGGGACGACTCCAGAAGTCTGCTTTTTACTCGCGGGGACGACTCCGCGTCCTGTGGAGACGACTCGCGCGCATCCCTTGAAATCGGCCTTTCTGCCGCCTCTGAGAGAGTCGACTCCGCCTCTGAGAGAGTCGACTCCGACCCTGCGAGACGCCTCGCCAGGTGCCGGGGACGTCTCCAGACGTGCCAGTTCTTCCTGTTTGTGCCAGAGACGTCTCTGAGACAACCCGGAGACGTCTCGGCTGTCCCTGATCTATTTTCTTCAACTAAAAAATTCTTCAATAAATTCTTAAAAATTATGGAAACTTGCCTAGACATTTCTTAACAATATTATTAATTAATCACCTGAAATTCTCAAATAAATTGTTAAGATAAATGGAATTATACTCTAGTGTTTTGTATTCATCAAAATCCATTAGGGGGTCAACAGTTGAAGCTTGTAAATTTTCATTCAGTAATTGAAAACTGAAAGAGCTTCACTTGGAGTAACAAGACTTGCAGAATTAGGCTTGTTAACGAGCCGAGCTGCTCGAGGTTGGCTTGGACTCGGCCCGGTAAAAGCTCATCTCGAGCTCGGCTCGTTAGTCAAACAAGCCCGAGCCTAAGCCCAAAATGAGGCTCGTTTAAGCCCGAGCCCGAGCCTGAGCAGCTCACGAGCCCAAATGGAGCTCGTGACTTAACACTGCCCACTGACGACCAAATGAGGGGGCGGCTTTGGGATTCGACAGTCGATGGAACCGTGGGTGGTCAGATCTGGATCTCAATTGGAAACCCTGCATCCAACCGAAGGGCCAAGGCCCTCCTCTCCAACCATCCTGTTGCCCAAGGAGACAACCCAAGAGGGGGAGTGAATTGGGTTTTAATTAATTATTGATCAATTAAAAATAAGTTGAGTGATTAACTAAATCTATTGCAAGTGAATTAGTTAGATCATTAGATGCAATGTGTGAAGAGAGAGAAAGAGACAAGGTCCAATACAAAATACAGAAAGGTTTATAGTGGTTTGGAGCCAACTCTTGCTCCTACGTCCACTCCCCAAGCCGCACTTGCGAGTTCACTATAATCTCTAGGATTACAGCCGGTTGTTTTGCAAGCTCACAACCTAACTTGTTGTTTTCACGAGGTCACAACGAACTCGGTCGGTTTTGATAGGCTCACCGACTAGAACCACTCAATTATTTTCTCAGGTTCACAATCAAACCCAGTTAGTTTTTTTCCGGTTCACCAACCACAACCTTACACCGTTGGTTTTATCTTTGGCTCACCAACTAACCTTACAACCCTTGATTCAATCCCCTGATTAAATCAAGTACAAACACAAGAGTTTAAAGTTCACAAGGAAAGCTTATAAAAAGCAAATATGAAATAATATAAACAAGATTGAGTTAGAAGCCCTCAAACAGATTTGAGATGAGGAAGTGGGGGCTTCTCAATTTTTGAGTCTCCTCTTGAATGAGCCAAAGGATGTAAGACAGTAGATAGAGCTTTGAATGTGAAGGAATCCTTTTTGGTTTTAGTTGAATGCACTTCTCCCTTCTTTTGCTTGGATTCACTCGACGGAAACTCTTGGTGGTTGAAAACCTTTTGTGCTCAAATGGAATAACTCTCTTGTTTCCTACTACTGTTCACTCTAGCTATTTAAGTGATTCCCTTCGAAAAATAGCTGTTAAGAGCGATTTGGAGTCGTTCTGACCCGTCTGCACACTCTGACAATGTATCCGTTGGGATCGGAGTCAACTCACGCGATCTGGAGTCGACTCATCTGTTACTGGAGTTGACTCGCACTTTACTGGAGATGACTCGTTTACTGTTCCAGATTTGAATTAAAGTGCATGCCTCGTCCTAGGGTCGACTCGGACCAAACTGGAGTCGACTCGCCAACAGCTGGAGACGACTTGGGCACTTAGGGGTCGGCTCGTTCTCAGGGTTCCAGAAATCCAACTTTCTATTTTTCTTCCTCGAGTTGACTTGGGTTTACTTGGAGTCGACTCGGCTGGTTTTGAGAGATAACTCGAGATCTTCGGGAGACGTCTCGTTCTCAGAGACCGAAAAATTGATTCTCTATCTTTTGAACTGATTTGCCTCGGAGTCGACTCGGGCCTTGTTGGAGTCGACTTGGCTAACTTGGGGGTCGACTCTAGAACACTTGGAGTCGACTCGTTCACAGGATCTCCGAAACTGAATCTCTGTCTTTCAGACTGCTTTCCTCTGGGAGTCGATTCGGACAAACTGGAAGTCGACTCAGCTGATGTGGGAGACGACTCGAAGTCTTCGCGAGTCGGCTCGCTGACAGGGTCTCAAAAACTAATGTTCTGTCTTTTTGTCAGCTTTTCCATGGAGTCGACTCGGGACCATCTGGAGTCGACTCGCCAAGCATCAGAGTCGACTCGCAACCTTTTGGAGTCGACTCGCTAACAGAGTTTAAAATTCATCGTTCTGTCTTTCTGTCTGTTCTCAGTCGGAGTCGACTCAGAGAGTCTCGGAGTCGACTTGGAGAGTCTCGGAGTCGACTCGAGCTTGTGCCAGAAACTTCAAGTGTCCCGAAGTCGACTCATAAAGTTCAGGAGTCGACTCGTGATGCAGACTTTGGTTTAAATATAGTTCAATACTTAACCAAAATGCTCTGAACCAAAGCTCAAGGCACTTAGACAGAAATTCATAAAGATTTATCTGAAATACTAGATTGAATTCATTAGAACAACATAAGGCATACTCAAATGCTTTGAGCTCATAAAAATCAATTAGAAAATACTCAATCACTCCACACATCCTCCTCCCCCGACTTATTGTCGACCTTCGAATATCTTTCTTCCCCACCTCCTTCTTCGTCTGCCCTAGCTTTCGCTCTTCCCTCCCTTTCCGATGTTGCTATTGTCTCTTCCAAAACCACCTCCAGAGCTGAGCTGCCTTTTCTCTACAGAACTCGTCGCTCATCCATAGCCCTAGTTGAGGTAATCCCTTCTTCTTCTTCTTCTTCTCAGGAGTGAAGTAACTTTTCCATCTCCTCTGCGATCTTTGGAGCTTTGTTGGTTGTTGGAAAGAAGAAGGAAAATCGAAGAATAGAGATCAAAACTGTGGGTATGTTTGTGTTTCTTCTTCGTTTTTAACTCCGGAATGAATCAATAATTTATGTTTGGTAAATTTGGTCAATAATTTATACTGTTTGTGGTGTTTAATGAATACTGGATCCTTGTTATCGAGCTCGAGCCCGAGCTCGAGCTCGGGCTTGAGCTCATAATTGAAATGAGTTTACAAGCTCAAGCTCAAGCCTTTGCTTTGCCAAGTAAGCCCGAGCTCGAGCCCAATACAGAGCTCGTTACCGAGCCCAAGCCCAATCCTGAGATTCTATAAAACGAGCCGAGCCCGAGCCTCCCAAGCTCGGGCTCGACTCAGCTCATTAATAGGCCTATGCAGAATCCCAAACAATGTAATCAACATAAACCCTAGTCAATGCAATAGTTGCTGTGCATTCAAGCACAATGTTGCAAAAGAAATGATAAAATTAGTTAATTCTTTTACATAGATATATGAAAGACCCAAGTAGCTAAAGCTCGAGCTTGACTCGATTCAAAATACATGGACTTGAAACTCAATTCGCGATCGATTAAGCTTTAATATCTATCTTCAAACTCAACTTGATATATATATATATATATAAAACCTATAATCGAAATCAATGTAACTCGACTCGAGTAACAACTAAGCCATACTTGAGCTCGAATTCGAGCACAAATTCAAGCCTTGGTCATAATTAAAAAATATAGTTAAGACTTAAAAATTAGGCTGGTTTAAAAAATATAGATATTATATTTTTAATGATATATTATAACTAAAATATAATATTATTAAGAATATATACTTGACTAGGCTCGCGAGCCTTCGAGCAGGGTAATTTGCTACTCGAGCTTGACTTGAAAAATTGTTCATGCAACTTGTGCTTGTTAGGCTAATTTGCACGCTAAACCTGACTACAAGATTCATCGACACTATGACCCCATTTCCTACTTCCATTTTGCCATATCTATGTAAAGATCATGAGGAACAATTTCTTTTCTAATAGGTGAAGATACCTCAAATTTATTTTTTTAATATGATAATCCTGCACCAAGTCTTTGGTATTTCAAGATAAATGTTAACAATGACCAAGGAATTGAGAATGAAAGAATTATAGAAAAATCACTAGTTGAAATACAGGGTGGAATTGGGAAGGGTGGAAGTACATTTATTTTGGATACCTCTTGAATCTCCATTTGCTGCCCCAACTCAAGACTCTGAGATGGAAATAATCACCTTCTCTTCCCCTTCAACTATATATCTCACTCTTAGCACATTGGAGATCCAAAATCCCAATTAAAGAAGCATCAATTGAAGGTTATAGAGAAGAATGGACAATTCGGTTGTTAACGGGAACAAATTAGAAAATTCTTGACTAGTGAATTTCTCTCTAAGCTTTAGGTTAAGATTGTTTCGAGAAATTTTAACATATGTGGCCTCTCTCAAAGACATGTAACACCTATTCCATACCCTTTCAAATGGAAACATATATTTTTCAACCGACTCCCTAGGTTGTGTTCCAACCTCGCTAAATCAGCTGGTAACACCTCTGGCTCGATTTTATAAAACTATGCATAGGATTGACTCTTTAATTCTTTTCAAATAAACATAAAATTAAAGGGTAAGTTAACATACCAAGAGAAAGCAGAACCCGTGATTGAGTTAGCGAAAACCTTAGTTTAAGAAAGTCATGGGTGCCTGCTTCACCATATTGGATAGAATACCTACCGAAATGTCCCATCGTAGATACTGCATCATCACCTAAAAATTGAAAGGATTTGGATGCTTTGTATCCTTTGGAAAATTCGTAGGCCTGGTCATACCATTCTGGATGTGGCATCCTATAAATTAGCCTATTAATTGGCCGAAATAGAAAACTAAGTTGTTCTCTAACCAAATCTGCCAAATGAGCTAGATTTGGTGGTGGTTGAGCTCGCTCATCCTGATTTTGCTATGCTACGCATTCCTGCAAGGATGGATGTAGTTGCAATTGAAACAAAGGACACCAATGTGTCACATAGGTGCTGGTATTAGCTTGATTAAGACTCTTATCCAATGCTTAAGGAATAAACGCAGGACTAGATAAATGGATCCCTTGAGGAGACACATTATTGACCAGAGGATACCCAACTTGCCCTCCATTGTCGATAATTGGGTTCGCCTAAGGTGCCAAACTTATCACTAGAGTCGCTTGCTATAATATTTTACTTGATCCACCTTGCCCTCTAGCATTAATAGCAGCACCTGTTCCAGATGTCAGGTTTAGTAGCCTCCCAACATGAACCAAAGCTTCAATTGTAGGCCTACTTCTATTCCCACATTGGACAATAAATTCTGTTGCCTAAGGTGACAACCCAAGAGGGGGGGTGAATTGGGTTTTTCCAAATTTTTGATACTTTAAAAACCTCCTTAGTTGAGTGCGATGGATGCTTTCTTAAATTACTTCAATAAATTAAACTATAGCAAAGATGAAAGATAATGCAAGAATAATCATAAGTGAAGCCACAACACAAACACTACGATGTATAGTGGTTCGGTGCACCATAAGGCACCTACATCCACTCCCCAAGCGTCTCCTTGAAAATTTTACTATAATCCCTTGGATTACAGTAGGATTGTTTTTCGGGCTCACAATCCAAAACCTTTACAATTTGGTTTTCCGGGATCACCAATAACCTATGTTGGTTTTGCGGGCTCACCAACAACCTAACATTGGTTTTACAGGCTCACCAACAACCTAACATTGGTTTTGCGGGCTCACCAACAACCTAACGTTAGTTTTACGGGCTCACCAACAACCTACACCATTGGTTTTATGGGGTCACCAACAAACCTTTCAAGGAATAATAGAAAAAAAGTTTAAAGCTCCTAAATGAGCAAATATAACAAATATGCACAAAAAGAAGAGAGTAGAAAATAATTATTGCTTTGTAGATTGCTCTTCTCTTCTTTCCCAAGGTTGCTTCACTCTTCAATGAATTGGTTGAGCTCTTGAAGGTACTTGAATTCTGCTCAACACACTTCTTTTAGGTTTGAACTTGAAGCAATAACCTTAACTTTCTTGAATTTCTTCTTTCTCTTGAATGCACACTTAGATTCCCACCAAGATTACTTTCTTTGATGAATAGTGACTCTTAAATATTTCTCCAACCTCCAAAGATCACTTTCCTACCATTGGAATGGAGAAAGTAGCCATTTATAGCCGTTGGGGACTTAAAAAAGTACATCTGCAGAACTAGCCATTGGGCTGTCACCCATGCTGGGGTCGACCCAAACTTTTCTGGGGTCGGCTCAAGTCACTATACATTAATCTAGGGTCGGCTCAAACTTATCTGGGGTCGGCCCCCGCTATAGTGGGATCGGCCCTCTCAGAAAATCCAGAAGCTTATTTTTCTGACTCTTCACGCTGGGGTCGACTCATGCTTTCTTGGAGTCGACCCATGCTACAGTGGGGTCGACCCAAGCTACAGTGGGGTCGACCCTCTCAGTGATTCCAGAGACATATTTTTTGAGTTCTTAACCAGGGGTCGTCTCATGGTCTCTTGGGGTCGGCTCCACTAGGGTCGGCTCAAGAAAACTTGGGGTCGGCCTTCTCAGTAAATTCCAGAAGGCTGTATTTTCAGATGGCTGAAGCTGGGGTCGGCCTGAGCTTTTCTGGGGTCGACCCGAGATCTATGCCATTTGTGCCAGAATGTGCCAAAGTGTGCCAAATTGTGCCAGGATCGACTCCATCTCTTCTAGGGTCAACTCTAACTATGTTTTTCTGCATCATTAGATTAGATTTGTACATTAAACATAAAAAAGAAGTAACAACATTGCAAAGCATTTCTTTCTCCTTAGGATGCTTGGCACATTACAGTTTAAGCTCGTTAAGCATGTAAATGACAGAGTTAAGCTTCAATCAAAAGAACTTGACTCTAAGGTATATTAAACTCTACAGTTAGTTCCTTCCTCAAGTTCTTCCAATATAATTTATTTTAGATATATTTTTGAAAGTTCTTTTAAATATATCAAGCAAAGCGTATCAAGGATGTATCAAATCTTTTTTTCTTACTTACTTATGTATTAGATCAATTGAATTGAAAGCATTAGTATTTTCATTTGACCTCAATGGCTTTGTAAACATCAAAATCACACTAGGATCCTCAATCTCTCCCTTTTTGATGATTACAAAACCTTGAGTGTAAGCAAATTGATATTCATGTGAGAAGTATGGTTTAATGTATAGAAAATGCTTTTGGTGCAAAAGTGTCAAGATAGTCCAATTTAGAAAGTGTACCAATGAACCAAATGCTCCCCTTATCTTATTCAAATAGATGCCAAATGAATTTTAGCTTTGCTCCCCCTTACTCTTGTATTTCATTCAAACAAAATTTTCAAAAGTTTGTGTCAAAGCAAGAGTTGCAAGTCATGTATCGAGGCAAGAAAAATCTCTATTATTATGTGCCAGAATTTAGATTTTTTTTTTTTTGTCACATGTCTCCCCCTTAAGTATTACATGTCTCCCCCTTAAGTTTGCAATATATACCTTGTATATTTTCTCCCCTATATAGTTTTTCTTATAGAATTTGCTTCTAGTTTCTCCCATATATTTTCTCCTCTTTTTTGTTATCATCAAAAAGAATAAATAACAATGAAATAGATAGCATTGTAATGACAATCACAAAGATCATAACTCAAGAGAAACATTGTATTTCATCTATGCCAAAAGCACAATATTTTAGAGAAGAAATACAAACTACCACAAAGAGTAAATACAAGTCAAAACAAATACAAAATCTAGGAGACACTTTAAGAACACACATCATGATAATGCTTTAGAGCAACATATTTCAATTTAAACTGATTTATATTCAATTCAAAGCATAAAGCATTATGAGCATATACTCAGATATTTCTTCTCCTTTTTGACAACATCAAAAAGGTTGCAAAATAATGAAGCATTAAGCACAAAGCAACATTTCATTCAATGCATGTCAAATTATTGCAAGGATAGAAATCACGTAACTCAAGGCAATAATGTCATGGCAAGATATAGATCAGAGCCAGTTAAGATAGTTTCAAAATTATCACATCAAAATTGATGATTTTAACATTCTTTTAAAGTTCTTTTACCTCTCTTTGAAAAAGACTAAACCTGAAATAATTTCTGGGGTAACAAATATCATCAAAAGCAACAATGAAAAGTTTGGCTTTAAGAATGAGATATTTAAGATACGAGCTAGAAGAGATCTCTAAATGTAGATTCCAAAGATAGTTCTCAAATCAAGTGTAGATAGAATCTTTCTCAGGTTATTTCAAGGAGTATCAAGAATAATATTCAAAGAAAGTATGAATGAAAATCCAACATTTTTTTTTAATATATTAAGTATATAGCAACATGAGAGCAATCTAATTAATTTTCAGAGTATAGTATAAGAGCAGATAAAGATCAAAACTTATATACTCGAAAAATATAAGATCATGTTGAATCCTTAATTCTTAATGAATTCAAAGTTCTTTCATGATATAAAAGCATTGGGGCATAAATACCAAAATATGAATTTATGCAATGTAGGATACATAAAATTTAAGGCTTTGAAAGTTTTTTTAGAGCTCTTTTAAAACTTTCTTTACTCCTTTAAAGATCATAGCATCAAAATCAATTAAAATGAATTGGCTCAGGATTGAAACACTAAAGTATAAGCCAACAAGAACTCATTAGTAGATTCCAAAGTAAATTTTCAATACTAAGACAAATGGAATTCTTTTCAATTAGTTTTCAAAATAAATGATTTACCAATTAAGTACATATGAAAATCCAACTTTCAAAAGATATTCAATGAAGCACAAAGTCTGATATTTGTTGGATCAAGCACTTACCACCATACCAAAAGCAGTTGCTTAAATTGATATGCTTAAACGAATTAGACATTAAAAGTATACGAAAAGCCTTTTGCCGAATTTACATAGAGTAACCTTTAATGATTTAGCTTGAAGAACATTCAATTTTCTCTCATTTAAGTAAGTCTCTTAATATCAATTCATGCTTTGTGAGTAAAACAGTTAAATTCAGAAATTGACAATAATGATCATGAATCAAACATAAAACATTCAAGCTATGCATCAAATATAAGTGACTTTTGAAAAAGATGCAGAATGCGAGGAGATTGAATATTTAAGGCTCCCCCTCAAAACATGTATTCTTCTTTAAACATTCTTTTCTTTTATTGAATTTCTGATTTTAATGATAAGCATGAATAAACTAAAATTTTATGATATAGAGTGTGGAGTGATTGAGTAAACCCCTATTTGATTTTGATGAGCTCAAAGCATTTGAGTATATTTCATGTTGTACTAATGAATTCAATCTAGTGTTTCAGGCAAATATGTGTGAATTTCTAGTTTAGTGCCTTAAGCTTTGGTTCAAAGTAATTTGGATAAGTATTGGACTCAACTTGAACCAAGGTCTGAATCCCGAGTCGACTCCGGAGGATTACGAGTCGACTCCGAGTAGTTTAAAGGTTCTGGCACAAGCTCGAGTCGACTCCGATACTCTACGAGTTGACTCCGACTAAGAACAGACAGAAAGACAGAAAGAAGAGTTTCAGACCCTGTTAGCGAGTTGACTCCAAAAGGTTTCGAGTCGACTTCGATGCTTGCCGAGTCGACTCCCGACGGTACCGAGTCGACTCTAAAGGGTAACAGACAGAAAGACAAAATGATGGATTTTAGACCCTGTTACTGAGTTGACTCCAGAAGATCACGAGTCGACTCCGACGTTTGGCGAGTCGACTCCTAGTTTTGTCTGAGTCGACTCTTAGAAGAAAGCAGTCTGAAAGGCAGAGAAACAATCTCGAAAACCCTGTGAACGAGTCGACTCCAAGAGTTCCAGAGTCACCCCCAAGTCAGCCAAGTCGACTCCAACAAGGCGTGAGTCGACTCCGAGGCAGATCAATTCAATAGACAGAGAATCGGCTCTTCGAACTCTGAGAACGAGTCGTCTCCTGAAGATCTCGAGTCGCCTCTCAAGACAGCCGAGTCGACTCTAAGAAAATCCGAGTCGACTCGAGGAAGAAAAACAGAAAGATGGATTTCTGAAATCCTGAGAACGAGCTGACTCCCAAGTGTCCGAGTCATCTCCAGATGTTGGCGAGTCAACTCGAGGTTTGGTCCGAGTCGACTCTAGGACGGGACAAGCACTTTAATTCAAATCCTAAACAACGGACGAGTCGTCTCCAATAAAGCATGAGTCGACTCCAGCAATAGCCGAGTCGACTCCAGATCGCACGAGCCGACTCCGATCCCAACGAATACATTGTCAGGAAGTGCAGATAGGACAGAACGGCTCCAAATCACTCTCTAACGGCTAGTTTTCGAATGGAACCACTTACATAGCCAGAGTGAACAGTAGTAGACAATAAGAAAGCTATTCTATCTAAGCATTAAAGCATTTCAACTACCAAGAGCTTCTCAAGAGTAAATACAAGCAAAAGAAGAAAGAGGCGCATTCAACTCAATCCGAGAAGTACTTTCTTCGCATTCAATGCTCTACTATTGTCCTCCAATCTTCAGTTCTTTCAAGAGAAGACTCAGAAATCGAGAAGCTCCTATTTTCCTATCTAAAATCTGTTTGAGGGCTTCTAATTTTACTTTGCTTATATTATTCTCACATCTGCTTTTTTAGAAGCTTTCTTTGTGAACTCCCAAACCTTGTTTTTCTTACTTGATTCAATCAGAGGATTGAGTCAAGGGTTGTAAGGTTTGTTGGTGAGCCAAATATAAAACCAACGGTGTAAGGTTGTGGTTGGTGAACCCGAAAAAACCAACTGGGTTTGATTGTGAATTCGGAAAAATAATCGAATGGTTCTAGTCGGTGAGCCTGTGAAAATCGACCGAGTTCGTTGTAATCTCATAAAAACAACAAGTTGGGTTGTGAGCTTGTAAAATAACCGGCTGTAATCCTAGGGATTATAGTGAACACCCAAGTGCGGCTTGGGGAGTGGACGTAGGAGCAAGAGTTGGCTCCGAACCACTATAAACTTGTTTATGTTTGTATTGCTTGTTATCTCTTCCTCTCTCTTCATTCACTGCATCTAGTAAACAAACTAATTTGCTAGCAATAGATTTAGTTAATTACTCATTATAGTTTTAATTGGTCATAATTAATTAAAACCCAATTCACCCCCCCTCTTGGATTATCTCCTTGGGCAACAACTGGTATCAGAGCAGGTGCTCTTATATCGATTGGTGTTCCAATCCTTTAAAAGAGTAAAAGATTAAAATTACAACCCCTTTTGGATCTTCCCTTAGTGAGGGGCAATCCAGCCTCCATTGTTCAATAGAACTAACTACACCTATTGGAAGGCTAGAATGAGGATATTTATCCAAGCCCAAGACTATGATTTATCCAAGCAAAATCTTACTTCATGAGGTGAATCTCCTTGATAAGAAGGAAGAAGGCATGGATCTCTCACCAAAGGAGTTTAATAAAAGAAGACTTCTAAAACAATCATTAGATGAGATCTGCAAAAAAGAGAAAGTATATTGGAGACAAAGGGCCAAGATAACATGGCTCAAAGAAGGGCACAAAAATACTAACTTTTTTCATAAGGTTGTTTCATGGAGAAAGAGGAGGAATATTATTGCTTCGATCACTGAGGATGGCATTGAATACCAAACTCAAAACGGCATTTCCAGTGAACTCCATGATTTCTTTAAGAACTTGTTTGGCGTACACTCTTTGTCCAAAATCAAAATTAATTGGTCTTGTTTGTATGGAGAATCAATGGTTGATTTGAGCAATTTGACAGAGGCCTTTACCATTTATGAAGTTAAGAAAACCATCTTCTCATTTGGAAGCGTAAAAACCTCCGGTCGTGATAGATTTTCTTTTGCATTTTTCAAGAAATTTTGAAATGTCATTGGGGATGATATTATGGCTCTCATGGAGGACTTTCACAAAGGTGCACTCAACCTCTCTAGGTTAAATTTTGCTTACATATCCCTTATTCCTCAAAGAGTGGGTGCTCTCTCACCGCGAGATTTGAGCCCTATCAACCTTCTCGATAGCCTTATCAAAATCATCTCCAAAATGCTCTCTCTGCGGCTTGTGAAGTATCTTTCTTCACTAATTAATGATTCTCAATCTGCTTTCATCAAAGGGAGGTTCATTATTGAAAACTTTCTTAGTGCACATGAAATGATTGCACATTGCAATAAATCGGGCCTCAAAGGAATTCTTTGCAAGCTCGATTTTGAAAAGGCATTTGGTAGTTTGAACTGGGATTTTTTGGTAGAAGCTCTTCAAGCAAGAGGTTTTCCAAAGACCTTCACCCATTGGATTCATTGCTTACTATCTTCAGTTACAGTGGCTCTCCTTATGAACGGTAAACTAGAAAATTAGATCAAATGTCGCAAAGGTCTTCAACAAGGTGACCACTTATCTCCTTTCCTATTTATCTTGGCTAGTGATGTTTTGGCGAGGCTTCTTAAATAGGGAGTATCTACAGGGCTAGTTGAAGAAATTAGAAAAATTGATGTCTTTCACAATATTAAAAGTCGTCACTTTGTTGATGATACTCTGCTCTTTTGTGCCACAAAAGAGAAAAGTATTGTTGCAGCGAAAGCCATTCTTTTGTCCTTTGAAGGGGCTTCAGGGTTGAGAAAAAATTTTCATAAAAGCTCCATTATTGGCCTTAATAGGCATGAAGAGGAATCCGATATGATGGCTACTTTGATGAATTGCAAGAAAGGTACCCTACCTTTTACTTACTTGGGCCTGCCACTATTTAACTAGAGACTTACAAAACAATATTTGTTTCCACAGTTAGAGAAGATCAATAGGAGATTGCCTACTTGGAAAGAAAGATTTCTCTCATTGTGGGGTAGGCTTACCCTTTTTAATAGCATGATGTTATCTCTCCCTTCTTACTATATGTCGATGTTTAGATTACCAAAATGGGTCCTTAACAGAATTGATCAGATGCACCGTGCATTCCTTTGGAAAGGAGTGAAAAAGTTAGTGGCTTCCATTGCTTGGTAAATTGGGATTTGGTGTGTAGGTCCAAGGAACAAGGAGGGTTGTGGATAAAAAATATTAAGCAAATGAACCTAGCATTTTTTGCAAAATAGGCTTGGAAGTTCTTGCAGAGCTGTGACTCCCCTCGATGGAAGCTTATTCAAAGAGCTTACTATCAGAGGAAGAAATTTGGGATGAGGTTTAGAAAAAGCCTCAAAAGCTTATCCCCCATTTGGAAAGACATCAGCAAATAACTTGAAGCCTTTTGGAACTATCTGTCGTTTAAATTAAAAAAATGGCACAAACATCCGCTTTTGGGAGGATAGCTAGCTGGGGCCCTTGAAGCTCTCCTCTTTGTTTACTGAGTTATGCTAATACAGTAAGGCAAAACTGCACGGTTGCCTTGTAGTGATCATGGAGAACATTCTCTTGAAAAGTTAAAGTAAGAGGACCCCTTACAAGATATCAAATGGATCAACTATATACCCTCAAAGAAGCTCTCTCTCATGTAAGACCATCTTGAATTAGCGATGCTCCCCTGTAGAAACTCTCACAAAGAGGTTATTTTATAGGAAACTTTTTCTACAAATTTTTTAATAATTGTGGCCTTCATTGTTCTTTTTATAAAAGCCTGTGGAAGGCAGCTTTATTAGAAAAAGTGAGAATTTTTATATGGCTTGCACTCAGAAATCGATTGCCTACAAAAGAGATTCTTCCTAAGAAAGAATGGTAGGTTAGTGATGGATGTGTGCTATGTGAAAAGAAGAACCAAAATGATCTTCTATCTACTAATTAGGTGCCTATATGCGCATAGTTTATGGACAACAATTAAAGTACAACTAAATCTAAGAGGATGGTCTACTAGCATTAGTGATCTCTGGACCAAATAAAGAAACAGAAAATTTCAACTACCAATGAGAAAAGTTGCAAATCAGTTAATTATTGTTGTCTATTGGAAAATATAGAATGAGCGAAATAATCAGATTTTCTTAAAGAAATCAAGTTTTATCTATTGTGTTTTACAAAATATTTTATCAATCATCTTCAACTGGAAGCATTTGTGTTCAGAAAAGCTGCTTGACCCTCATCTCAAACTTGAAAATAGCCTCGCAGCATTGATGCCGCATGTTGAGAGATGTTGATCTATCTTTTTAGAAAAATGCTGACTCACATCAGGATGCAGAGCTTATATAGTTGCACATTGAAGATATAGAGATCCTTCAAATCACTTATGAGATTGTTCAGCAAGTTGAATAGTTTAATAGATCTATTTACAGACCACTACCTTTTGTAAAAATTATTTATTACTTTTTTATATTTTTCTTTCTTGCAAATTCTTTATAAATAGTTTCTATAAACTCCATTTTTTTAATAAAAGTCAGGCGGCTTTGCCTCCCTCTTCATCAAAAAAAAATGTTACCTTCAGTGCATTTCTGCATGCGAGGGAGTAAACTAGTCACCAACAAGGAACTGCTTATCATTGGTGGATTTCTTATGCTCATATAGAGGGTTTGCCAAAATTTTGAGGCTGGACTTCCTAAGGAGTTGGTCATTTTAGCAAGAAAAGATTAAGCTATGCTACCCACATCAATATTGATCTCGCATGATGGCAGCATATGATTCTTTTCTAGTGGCATACAATTTTAGCTTGCATAGAGTACTCTATATGCTACTGGATGCTAGTATTAACGATATCGATATTAATATGCTTGACAATTATTAAAATTTATTGTTTAATGTGTAAAAAATATAAATAATGTCGATACTTATATGCTCATCCATCATTAGCTCATTGTTTAATAGGCAACATAATTTTTGGCTATTGAAGCATTCTATCTATTATAATTTGTCAAATTATTATATTGCATTTTAAGAACAATTGGAAGGAGGAAAAACCATACCTTACGAGTTGTGTGGGGTCACTATTAGTGATAATGGTATAAATGATGGGAGTATCTACATAGAGGCTTTTATGTAGAGTTCTTCATCTGCTATGTGGATGTAGAATTAGTGATAGAAATTTTTTCTTGGCATTCATTAATTTTTTTTTGCTTTATATGCAATAAAAATTTTATATTGAAACTTTTTATTTATTATAATTTACTATATTTTTATATTGTATTTTAAGAATACTTATAAAAAACTAAGAAGAAAACTATATCCCGCATACTATATGCTAGCTATTTTTGGTAAAATATGGAGCAAACTGCTGCATTAATAAATAATAGTAGCAATTACAACACCTTTAGTACAGTGGCCAACCCTAAGGAAAATAGAATTACAAACCAACAGCGACAAAGAAAACTATAGTTCCTAACTTGGAGAATATAACACAAGATGATTACTTTACAGAAAACAACACTCCTGCCGAGAAGAGAAAAATGAAAACAGTGGAGCAGTAATATAATTTAAAATTATCCTTCAATAATAATATGATAATAATATGATTAGTAATATATTATAATATAATATATATCATTAATATAATATATAATATCAACATAATATTATATATATATAAACATTAACATAATATATTGATGGTATATTGATATATCAATTTTTTTGCTAAATTGAGGGGTATTTTTGTCTTTAACTTTCAACCCAGGATCACTGCCTTGAGGTGATCTTGGATTCCCGACCTCAAGGACGAGTATCCCATCACCGAGTTAGGTGGTGATTTGAGGAGTGGAGGTGATTTAGGATCACTGACACCTAGAATCACCATGGTGCAACCAAACACGTTGATCTCATCACCTTCATTCACATCACCCTTGATCCTAGGACGATCGCCCCATACCAAACACCTCCTATAGGATGTATTGGCCAGTCTTGTGCTGACAAAGTAGGTTGTAGATATAGCATTGGATGAAAGAGTAATGGAAACTTTCACTTAAGAACAAAACAACCATGAGTGAGATTGTGAGTACATTATCATCCCAGGCCATTAGATCGTTGATAAGAGGAAACACTATTTGTTTCTTGACCAACTCTAGAGTGCCGAAAAAGTAGTAATTTCGATAATCCATAGTTGCCGTGAACTGAGGTAAGTGTTGAAGCAAAGTGCAAAAACCACAAAGTATTTGAAGGGTTCAAGAAGAGCAACAATCATCCATAACGTATGTACCAGACAGCTTGCAACATCCTGATACTCATGATGAGTCATCTGAACAGTAGGATCATAAGAGTACCTGTCAAAGATTAGTAAGGCATCAACTGATGAGTAATAGTTAAGTTCAGCATCCAGCATCTATTTTGAAGATAGTACACACTTCTACAATCAACCATTAAAACAGCCAGTAAATCTGTAGTTAGTTCATCAGAGCAATTAAAGTTAATGTCTCCTGTTAAAGCTAAATTCGCCAAAAGTTAGCAGCTTGATTGGCTTGGTAGTAAATATAGCATACCATAAACTGTTGTGTAGTTGATTTCAAATGCTAAATATCATTTAGTAGAAGGGAGTAGTGACACCTGCATAATGAAGGATTGGTTATACATTTAATGACAGTTAGGGTTGCTCCTTCCAACCAAAGGTGCTGTGCCTGCAAATTAACAACACAAAGGCCATCCAAGAAGCTGTTAGCTTAGCTTGAGAAACTGAGGATAGAAGTAGTTATCTACCCCTAGCTCTAATAACAATAGTCTTGAATAGCATACCCAGCCACAGCATCAAAAACCGATTTTTGTTACAGCAGCATCAAAATTGATTTTAAAAACTTCCAAGAGAGGGGGCAGCCATGACATCAAGATATTGTTTGAGTTAGAAGATAAATACTGAACACCACCCCATTACCTTAACGGAGGTGACTTAGGTCCTGTTTGGGGGAGCTGTTGGCAATAGAGCTGTTAGAAGTAGAGCTGTTGGAAGTAGAGCTGTCTGAAGTAGAGCTGTTATAAAAAGCTGTTTGCTGTTTGGTAACTACATTCGTAAAGTGCTGTGGTACTTTGTTTTGTGTTTGGTAAATAAACTGAGAAAGTACTTTTGTATGACAAAATTACCATAAAGGACATTGCATAGTATTATACAACAGAACATAATAAAACATAATATAAATTAATACATAAATATACGATATAGTATAATATTATTGTAATATAAAATAATATTATGTTAATATAGCATAATAGTAATATAATTATTAGAGTAAATTAATATTTTGTAATATAACATAATATTAAATTATTTAACATAACATATTAATATATTATGATATAATGTAATATATATTATATTTATAGTATAATACAATAATAAAAGTATAAAATATTATAATTGTTAGTATAAATTAACTTCTCATAATATAACATAATATTAAATTATTTAAAATAACTTATTAATGTATTATAATGTAATGTAATATAATACAATATTTATAGTATAATGCAATAATAAAGGTATAAAATATTATAATTATTATTATAAATTAATTTTCCATAATATAACATAATATTAAATTATTTAAAATAACATATTAATGTATTATAATGTAATGTAATATAATATAATATTTATAGTATAATACAATAATAAAGTTATAAAATATTATAATTATTAGTATAAATTAATTTTTCATAATATAACATAATATTAATTATTTAACATAACGTATTAATGTATTATGATATAATATAATATGATATTATATTTATAGTATAATACAAAAATAAAGGTATAAAATATTATAATTATTAGTATAAATTAATTTTTCATAATATAACATAATATTAAATTATTTAACATAGCATATTAATGTATTATGATATAATATAATATGATATTATATTTATAGTATAACACAAAAATAAAGGTATAAAATATTATAATTATTAGTATAAAATAATTTTTCATAATAATTTCCCATAAAATAATTTTCCGCGGTCCATGGGCTCTTCTTCATGGTCCACGCTCGAGGAGGACCTCAGCGTGGGCCGCGAGGTTGATGATAAAAAAAAACAATAGATTGATTTTGGAAGGTATGGAAAAGGATTAAATTTTTTTTCTTCTAAAATGTGGTTCAAGAGATGCATACAAAAATTGAAAAGAAAAATACCTTTTCTTATGGAAGGGAGTTTGACGGCTAGGGTTCTTGGCTCCAGCAGATTTTTAGGTTTATAAAGGGACAAACTATGTAATTATGTTATTTTAATATGGGCATTTTTGTCAAAAATACAGCTTTCCGAAAAAGCTGAAACAGCTTCCTCCCAAAAGCTCCAAATTGGAGCTTCCTCCCAAAAGCTGTTTTCAGCTTCCCGCAAAAGCTGAAACAGTTTTTTGAAAAATTTACCAAACACAGTTTTTCATCTAAAAGTACTTTTGCAGGGCCAGAAAGTGCTTTTTGGCCCTCCAAAAGCTCCCCCAAACAGGGCCTTATTTTGCTACTGAATAGAGGGAATTGTAAAACTGGAGGCCTTTCTAACCAGTTGAATGGGATAAGGAGTCTGATGGAAGTTTCTTTCATTATGGGCCACCCAAATTATCTGCACAATAGAGATATATCTATTAAGGCTGACAAAAACTGAGGAAGAAAGCTATGCCTACCTGTGCATTGCAATTGACCCCAGCAACTAGCTGCAAAAGAACACTGGATAGTCACATATTCCAAGTCTTGTACAACTGAGTCACAAAGGTCACAATAAAGATATCCTTCACTTATGATGCTCTTGCTATGCAAAAGTTTTTTACAAGGCAACCGGTCCAATAACAGTCTCCACCAGAAGGTTTTTGCCCTCGTTGGTATATTCAGTTACCATATCCTTTTGTAATTACATGGAATTTGAGCCAGTACATGAAGCTTAATCAATTCATACATGTCTTTAGTAGTAACTTGGTTAAGTCTTCTAGTTCCCCAACAAAGCTGATCGAAGCTGATCAGTTTCCTTTCGTAAGGGGAATGTAACAAATCTGGGTCATCTCAGCTGAAAACATGGAGCCCAACAAGTTCTGAATCCATGGATGGTCAAGGCCCAAGATATTTTGCACATGAATTTCCGAGTTGCACTCTTCAACATTCAATTGAGCAGGCCAGATCACAAGGGGGTAGCGGATAGTCAGGGTCCTTAAGGATATTTATACTCGAGTCCATCCCTGTGGTCCATGTAAAATGGGACTAAACCAAGGGCCGCACTCACTAATTCTCCTCCAAATAAGGGAGCACCTTCGTTGTTTCTGATAATTGTGCCAAGTGCCTATAAATTGAAACTTAACATACATCAGTTTGGCCCATAAAAATTGG
Organism: Phoenix dactylifera; assembly: GCF_009389715.1. Taxonomy (NCBI): domain Eukaryota; kingdom Viridiplantae; phylum Streptophyta; class Magnoliopsida; order Arecales; family Arecaceae; genus Phoenix; species Phoenix dactylifera. Next base: position 9,268,660 of record NC_052401.1, on the reverse strand, counting down.
GGTTGAGAATAGCTTAGGTTGCAAGCTTACAGAGGAAAGCTTTGCATCGAGTGGTTAGATTAACCATGCCAAGTACCCCATGAGTTTTTGGTATGCACACATGAACTAGGAGATTAAATGAAGCCCTCTTTGAACAGCAGAGTGTCCCTACAAGAAAGCCCAGAATTTCTTTTCCTATTTAGCAAGAAATGCGAAAAGCATTGAAACTCAAAACATGCAATATAATGAAATCAATGACATCACGAACTGGACAAAGGTTGCACTTCCTGCAAGAGATAGAGACTTTATCTTCCAATTCCCGATCTTGGCCATCACCTTTTCCAAAAGAAAAGGTACTTCCAAAGGCCCCTATATTTGGTTATATGATAGTCTCTTGATTTGAGATTTAAGCGCACTTGGGGTGGTAGGACTAAAGATCAAATGGGATTTATCCACATTAACAGTTTGGCCAGAGAGAGAAAGAGAGAGCAATTAACATCTATGAGTGAAAATAAACATATATTGTCCTTAAAAGTTGCCCTTGTAATCAGTAGGTAGTCATCTGCAAAAAGGAACTTATAAGATAGAAGGCCCTTCCTGCATCGGCTGATAAATCCTAAGCTTTTGGTGTTTAGTAGCAAAATATAAGAAGCTGGAAAAGGCCTCAAAATATATTATGAACAAGTATGGGAATAATAGATAGCCTTGTTTAAGGCCTCGGGTTGGAGAAAACCAAAAAGTAGGCACCCCATTTATAAATAAAACAAACGAGGAAGCATACATGCCTTCACCTACTGAATAAATTTGAGATCAAACCCAAATTGGGTGAACACTTTAAATAAAAATGGCCAATGGACTCATAGGCTTTTCCATATCTAATTTTAACATCATGAAGCTCCGTGAGGATGAGGCCATGCATTAATGAGAGCATCAACTTTTGGTTAAGAAGAATCTGGTCAGTTATGTTTCGGCCTTGAATGAAAGCTTGTTGCTATGAGGAATTGATGTTAGAGAGTATAGGCTTTAATCTATTCACTATTTTTTTATCATAATTTTATATGTGGTATCCAAAGTCTTAAGCTCCTTCAAGGTTACTCTTGTTGGATATTAAGGTGATGTATATTCTTTTCCAGACATCAGACATTTTAATAACTCTGAAAAAGAATTGAATAGACTAGATGACCTTGTTTCTAATAATGTGCTAGAATTCATGAAAGAAAAATTTTAGAAAACCATTCGACCAGATCCCTTATGAGGATGCATGCTCTGAATATCTTCGAGAATTTCTTCTGCTTCTACATCCTTGATCAGGACTTTATTCTAGCCAGTAGTCATCTCCAGCATAACTACATGTAAATCAAGTTTCTGCTACATTGATTCTTCAGACCATCTTTGCTGAAAATGAACTAGCAGTATTTGACTAATCTGAATTTGGTCCTTTACTATTTCCTCTCAACCAGTCCAAAGTCTCATGATTATGTTCTACCTTTTTCTAATAACTGTTAATTTATGAAAGAATTTTGTGTTAGCATCTCTATCCTTTAACCATATAGTCTTGGGCTTTTGTCTTGAGAAAATTTTCTACATTTGAAGTTTTCAATAATAAGCTCATAGTAGGGATATGAGGTGCATGTGTTGCTGTTCAGTATGAGAACCCCCCCCCCCCCCCCCCCCCACTCCCTCTTTGTTGAACTTCCATTACCTTGTATAACTACCGCCTCATTTTTAAATAAATTACCAACATTTCTTTTCTAATGCTTAATAGCTTGCTTTGTATTCTGAAAAGAGCCTTGTCCACTTGACTGTTGGTGAATGATAACCCTCACGATGCCAAACCCATTTAATAACCCCTAGAATGCTTTCATAAATAGCCAAAACTTTTCAAATCTAAAAGGTATTGGCGCTCTAGGAGTTTCTCCAATTGCAGATAGCAGTATAGGGTAGTGATCAGAGGAATATCTGGTTAGATGACTCAGACAGGTTTAGGAAAGAGATCAATCCAAGTATCAGAAGCAAAGCTCTTATCCAACCATTTCCATACAGAGCAAAACCCAAGCAGTTATTGCACCATGTCCTTAGTAGCCTAAGTCTATAAGGCTTGTTTGCCGGAGAAAGGTACGAAATTCATGAATATCTCTATTACTTTTAAAAGGTTTACCCTCTTTCTTATCTTCGGAAGAAGTTATGCAATTTAAATCACCAATAAGAAGAAAGGTAAGCCTAAAGAGATAACTATACTAGTCTCAGCCTAAAGGCATCGGTGCTTAATCTCATAAGTACTGGCATACACTACCTTCAGAATCCATATTGACCCTACGTGTGCAGTGATGACACCAAAGGCTACCTATCTATTAGAATGAGCAAAGGTGGCATTATCAATATCTTTACGCCAGCCTACAATAACATCCTCTGAAAGGCTAAGTGTTGGAATCATGTACATGTCCCACAATGGACCCATCACCCTTTTGATTCCATTGTTAGCATTTTCAGAAAAACTGGTTTCCAAAATGCACCATATAGAAGGACAACGTTGACAAATCAGAGTTTTGGTATAGTTGACAAAAAGCTTTTGGCTACCCCTGACAATTCCAAACTAGTTGACAAAGGGGTTTTGGCCACCGACTTTAATTTTTGGATGTAATTATCATAAGATAGAGGAGCACTACAAGCCACAACATTGGAAGCAACGACCTCCTTCTCTTCTACATATTTGATCTCCGAGTATGTTGGCGCCTCTATGGGTCTCCAGACTAGTTTCTAAGTATGCACTATGGAGACACATTGTCGAAGGGTAGAAGATATAGCTATTGCATTGTTCTGGCCTCTATCCTCTTGTGTAGATTCCTTCAAGATAAATGCTTTGATTTGCGGGGGAGATTATGATCCTGGAGAGAGTTTTCTTTTGAGATTTAGTTGGAAATTGCTTCCTTTTCTTTTCAATAGAGTTGCCACAACCTCAACAACTATTGTAGATACTATTGTGATTTCCATGTTTTGAGTATCTGACCCCTCTTCTATATTTGCAATTATTAAAGAAGCAAACAGAGACCCCAAGTCCTCCTGAGGTGGAGACTTTGACCCTAGAGACACCTTTTGTGGGGATCTCTTTGACACTTATTTTGGTTGCACCCATCCTCCAAGTGGTTGCCCAATCGAAGGGCTCGGAGTAAGCAACCTTGTACTCCTAGCCGGTTGAGATGTAGTGATAGGAACCCTTGCCACACAGATCCAAGGCTTGTAAACTGGCTTGACATCAGTATCTATGGCTATCGAGCATCCACAATATTCACATGTATACACAATAGCCAGCAAGAGTAATAGATTATCGGCAATTCTTCATAGATGAACTACTGCCACAGAATAGTAACATCTGCCCGTACTTTGGCGACCAAGCAGATGGGATTGGTAGTGTTGATGAGCTCACACACCCTGGCAAAATCCATTGGAATCGAAGACTTCATCTATTCATCTAGGAACAGCAGAGTCGTAGCGACTGAAATGATCTTCAGAATCTTTTTTCTCCCAGATTTTTAGTGGCAAGTCAGAGAGTTGAATCCATACTCTAGCATGTTGGATCGAGTCTCTATCAAGCTTGAAGTTTGACCTCCAACTCTCTAATGCCTTAAGTTGGCCTACTAAGGACAAAGGCCCCTTCGCAACGACATGATTTTTGACCTCTTCCAAAGGCAGATCAAAGAGTAGAGCCCTTCAGAGAGTGGCAAGATATGGAGGTTTCTCTCCACATTCCACCGAGCTTGCAACTTGCATAAAATTAAGAGGAAAATCTCTTCCAATATACTTACCCAAGGAGAAACTTTCCATCGACTAGAGGAGCATTTGATCTACTCCACCGAAAACAATACAATGCCATTGAACCAAGCTTCAAGCACCCCATCTCCTCGTTGGTCCCTTCAAAGTCTCTTATCAAAAGTGCAGGGCATCTTGGACCACTTGGGACCATGATTTCTCTGCTTCCATTTTCTTAAAATTAGTTTGCTGTGAAGAACTCCATGGAGGCAAGATAGTTGCCCCCTTAGTTGATGGATCCGGCCTCTTGGACGCACCTAATGTGAAATCCCTCGTCAGAGATAGCCAATCGAAGTCCATCTTGGCTGATTTTCCTTTCATTGGCGTGTTCGCCGAAACCCTCATGCTGGTTTTACATGAGTTGGACATAGTGGACTACATATATGCTAGTTTAAAATTATAATGGGATTTGTGTCAAGTCATTTTTGACAAGGTGATTTGCATCATTTAATGTTTCATCTCCGATCCATTTTAAACATAAGTAGCACAAAAGTTGGGTGGTCTAGGATATTCTGAAAAGTTCAGGTTTCCTTGAGCCTATCTCTCGATTAATTGGAAGGAAGTCGGTTGCAAGCCCTAATCAAAATGGGCTGGAAATGATCTTGCACTTAGCATCTTCAAATTTTATTTTCCTTAAGGTAACCCGTAGTGGTTAAATGATTGAATACAATGCATAACTCCAAATTATCCTGTTGGCACTAAATAAAGTTGGCATCCTCAAACCACTGTACATTTAACCTTGCTGTGAAGCCCACGCCATGGCTATTATATATTAGACTAATAAACCAAGGTAAAAGGAAGCCATGTTTCCGCCTCTTCCAAGGGGAATGCGAAAAAAAGACCCCAAGTCTCCATCTCAGTCTTGCTGCTGCTGCTACATATCAAGACTCCAAATGCAATGAAATCGATAGCGTATGCCAAGCAGAGGAGTATGTGGAGTTCCAATTGGATTCTAAGATCAAGAGGGGATTTCTTGCGGCCCAAATGAAGCCATCGATTATGGTTTGATCGTCCATGCAATGGACAAAGCCTCCTGCAACCAAGACAATGGCAAACCATATATATGGCAGCAGCAAGTGCTACCTTACAATGTCCAGCAGCTACACTCGGCCTTGTTCAAAAAAGTTCCACTGCAGTCATTAATCCTAGATGCCATGCATGAGAGAGTCTGATGAGTTCTTTGTTAATGGCTTACAGTGGGCATCATTATTGCTTAACTTAACCAGACCTAACATTTATTTATCGTTCTATTCTGCAATAATAATTTATGTTGTGAAAATTGTTATTTGCATGTTCTCTAGAGCTATCCTTTATGTTACATGCCATACATGAATCTATTAACTGTGAAGTTGCAAACTTGGTATTTATAACGACCTAAAACCTTACCTAAAAGCTAGTTTGAAGGTATTATTTTAATTCTTTATTCATATATAAGTATTCAAGATCTACCCAATAAATAGCCGATGTTGGACTAAACATATATCTGTAGGTCCTCACAAACTCTCCTTATTTAAGTCCTGACTTTCTTGCTAAATTAAGGATCTAAATTTATTCAAATTCAATCATAAATATCATGATCAGCTTGTGGTCAGTCTTAATGAACCCATGCTACATTGTCCCTAGTCTACATAGACGAGAGGATGGGTCCGCTATAACTTCATTTGTAACAGTGCAGGACCTCACCCAAAATGCTAATGAGAAGGCATTTTTGAGTTCCTTGGTCCTGTATAGATGTCTAAAATTTATCTTGTGCATAGTTGATGTAGGACTAAACACATGCCTACATGATCCTCGCAGTAATAATGGCCCGGATAACTTTTAACGGTGCACGATGGGCACCCTAAGCATTGTCTATTTGGCATCAAATGAAAATCTGATACTATCAGGGCATATTTTGATTTTGTTAAGCCTTCATCAACCATTCCCAACTCCCACGGCTCCTGAATGATGCTCCTGCCCCGTGATCTATGACACCACCATTGTATGCGTCTAAGGTGCACCTCTTACAATTGGCATCACTCCTACTAGCCACTCGAAGTATACACACCCCTCACAGCCTCACATGCCATACAAGTGGACGTGGCAGTTGATAAGATCGGTTCGTACCCCAGACTATCCAATCTAGTATATAGACTACATTTTCCATGTAAAATCTAGTTGATTGTGGTGACACTACTAAGAAAATTCTTCTCAAAAAAATAAAAAACAACTTCAAAGAATGCATTACTAAGTAATACGGCAATGTACAATTTATAGAAAATTTTATCTTGATAAGACTTCTTGTGATGTTACTTGGTAAAAAAAGGAAAATTCATGTAACACGTGGCCTACGCTATGGAAGGTATGTGTAAAATAAAGAAACTTAACTGGAACGGAAATTTGACAGAAAAAAGGACTTGGAGTTTGTCTCCTTTATTTGTCTTCTATTTGCAAAGCATGGAGTCATTAAAGAGGTATGGTTGTTATCATGTTCAACTTAAGCAAGCAAATTAGGTTATTTTAATCTAAAACTAGCTCAACCCAACGATAGTTTAGATCGAGCTTGGGTTGGAAAAAAAAATTAACCTGATTTGGTTCATTCAGATTAGATGCTCGAGCAATCTGATCCAATCCATAGCTAGCCGAAATTGATATAGGAAGATTACTATCTTGACTTGAAACTCCCAAATTAATCCAACCGGAACCTCTCCCACATTGTGTTATTGGCTTATAATCAAAACTGTACTAAGTTAAAGCTAGATCGAACCTGGTCTTACCCAATTAACCAAGGCCTCGTGGTCTGGTTGGGCCTGAGCCGGCACTTACTTCAAATCAGCACAACCAAGTGCCAAACGTAGTTGGTCGATTTTGCTTTACGTCCAAACGTAGTTGGTGGGCGAAAGAGAGAGTGAGGCAGGCCACAGCTAAGCTGCCCGGAGATTTATGGACTGGGGAAGACTCTATTTGGACTTTATTTTTTTCTTTTCCTCTTTCTTATATTTTGTTTTGGTTATTGTACACACCATAACGATTTCTTCTTCTTCTTCTTCTTCTTTTTTGAAGAAACCCACCATAACAAATTGGTGAGCATTGGCTCGCCGGCCACAGCACAGATCATGAGATTGAAAATCGGATTTGTGGATGGATTTGGATCCGTTTCTTAGCCGATGGAAATATATAATAGAAAAAGTTGGAACTTCTGATTTATAAAAAAAATATTTATTTTATAATATACTCATAAATATATTGTGATAACTTGTTTTAATTATGCTTTAAAGATGTTTAGACTAACATGTTTATTACAACTAAAAATATATTTAACTTCATGTGCAATAATTTTCTTTATTTTTGGTGGCAAATATTGAAAATAATTTTCTTTGTTTGATGTGAGCTTTTATTTGGCAAAATTTCCAGTAAAAATAATAATTAGAAATGGCAAATGATTATTGTCATGGAATATATTAAATTCTGTTGCTATGCTTGAGATATTGGAGGAAAACAAGGAGGAAATGTAAGACATAAATCTTTATCATGTAAAATCTTTATGTGATTTTGAAAACTGAACAACTATATCTTTCCCCGGTTGTTAGGATCTGATGTTAGGCTCCTATTGCCGAAGCAGAAGGCCGCATCGACAGAGTAGGAGGCGGACGACCTCCTTCAGAGCAAGCAAAGCCCTTCCTCCTCATAATTTATTTTTTGTAGATCTAGCTTAGCGATTAAATCAAAACGAAAAGGAAGAAAATGAAGAAGAAAAGGAAGAAGAAGAGGAAAAAAAATGCTTACCGGTGGTTGATCCGCAATCGCCGGCTGCGGGATGCCGAGGCGGCCGCGGACCGCCGGCCACGGGCGCAGGTCGTGAGCCGCCGGCGCAGCCCCGAGCACAGCCACGGGCATGATTGTGGGCACGGCCGGGGGCGCTACAGGCTGGCCGTCGGGCGCCGTTGGTCGCTGCCCGTTCCTTCCGAGCCTCCTGAGCCGCTCTCCCTTCGCGGGAGAAGAATGAGGGAAGGAGGAAAAAAAAAGAAGAGGGGAAGCTTGGGGAAGGAAGAAGAAGGGAGAAGAGAAGAAAAAGAAGAAAAGAAAAAGAAAAGAAAGAAAAAAAAGGAAAAAGAAGAAAAGAGAAGAAGACAAAAATGCAGAAATAAATAATAAATAAATAAATAATGAATCAAGATTATAATTAAATATAACTAAAATAAAATAATAATTAGCTCTGTAACTGGACTTGGGCCGAGTCAAAGAAAAAGGATATTTGGGCTACGGGCCTGATTGTAACCCATTATTTAAGTTACTGGGCCTGAATAGAAATAAGCCCAGTGATTAAATCAAGCCAAAGGCCTGTTTCAGAAATTAATTAAGTTCTGGGCTTGAATGCAAATGGGCCTAGTAACTGAATCAGACCAGAGGTCTGATCCAGAATTGAATAAACTTTGGGCCTAAATGTTAATGAACCTAGACCTAAAGTAGAAAACTGACTAGACCAGAATCAGAAATTGGGTCAGGCCTGAACCAGAGATTGGGTCAGGCCTGAACCAGGAATTGATTAGACCTGAATCAAAAATTTGATTAGACCTGAACCAGAAATTGGGTCAGACCTGAATCAGGAATTGAATAGACCTGAATTAGAAATTTAACTAGACCTGAATCAGAACCAGAGATTAGGTTAGACCTGAATCAGAAATTTATTAGACTTGAATCATTAATTTGACTAGACCTGAACCAGAAATTTGGGTCAAACATGAATCAGAAAATTGGTTAGACCTGAATTAGGAATTTGAATAGACCTGAACCAGAAATTTGAGTCAGATCTGAGCCGGAAAATTGGTTAGACCTGAATCAGAAATTTGACTAGACTTAAACTAGAAATTGAAATTGAACCAGAAATTGAAATTGAACCAGGTTGGGAATCCGGAAATGAAATTGAATCCTATGGATGGGCTATAAATGGGTTAATTAAGAAAAGAGTATAAATAAATAGAAGTTGAACATACAAGTAACATGTAATTTGATGATATCGCTAAGTATTGGAGAATTATCATCTAAACCTACGATTTGGTGAGCAAATTGCTGTGAGTAACTCTGTCACAATCTTATTGATTTCAAATTATTGTTTGTAAGTATAAAATAGAGAAATATATGTGTTATAATGTTATTTCTCAAAAGTAGGATCAAGCATATGATTGCATGTGATTCAGAAATTTGATCAAATTGCATCCTGCATGAATATATGATTGAGTATGAATTATGGTTATGATAAGTTGCATGGAAATAATATTTGTGGCATGATCATGAATTTTATGCATAACGATGTCACTTATCATTTTTCAACCTATTTATGAAGGTATGATTTATGAAAAAGATTAATGATTTATCAACTCTCGGATAGCTATGCCCGCCTCTAGAAATAGAGGCCAGTCGACATCCTGGAGTTAGCATCCAATAAATATGGCCCTCTGCCAACAGGTTAAAGTTGGTAACAAATATGAATGAGTTATAAAACTCGTCGACTACGAATAACAAGCCCTATCACGGGATTATAGTGACCATAGCAGCACATTTGTCTGAGAGCATGTTTTATAAAGTATGGATAGATGACAACATCGTTATATGACTTGCATTATTATGATTATGAACTTTCATGGATGGAACATGCATTGCTTTATGACCTAATTTATGTATATTATCTATAAAATGCGTTATTTTGCTATAACTGTTAGCTTCTTAACCACTGCATTGGCATAATTATGCTTGATCTAATAAGATAGTACTTGGTTACTTACTGAGCCATGTAGCTCATGTCATTTTATTTATCTTTTTCTTACGGATGACTAAGACTACTAGGAGCAGGGAGCTTGCTGTTATTTAGGATTGGGGTAAATGAAATTAATATGTAATATTCAAATTTTAAAAGCTCTGTACTGCTCCATATTAAAGAAATATGGATGACATTTTATAAATAAGATTTGTTCACTATTGATATGAATTCTTAGAGCGGCTTCGTGTTATTGTGAGCAAAAGTTTGCAATAGCATGGCCATGTCATGGTTCGGATTTAGGGCATGACATTCAAAGCCCAAATTCAGGGCGTGACAATCTAGAATAACAACAAATAGTTGCCACAATATTATATAGTTATCATGTCAATTTTTCAAACCATTACTGTAATATAAGGTACCATTGTAATAAAAATATTTACTAACAGTCATGAATAACTTCTACCATGTTGTACACCTTTGGCGACAATTTCTAAAACAATTGTTGTATGGCACCATCTTTTGTAATGGTTGCAAGGCACCATCGTCACGTAAAAAAAATTTAGTAGATTCATAAATAACTGTTACAACATTATAGACTTTTTATGATAATTTTTAAATTGTTAGTATAGAATATAATTTTTTGTAGTGATTATAATTTCACTATATAAATACTTTTAGTAATAGTCCTGAAAAACTACTGCACCATTATATAACTTTTGTGATATTCTTAAAACTATTACTAGAGAGTATTTATAGTAACAAATTTTGGTGATTGTTACTAAAATTCCATGGTTATAGACTTTCTTTGTTATAGTGAAGCTATGTTTGTTATAGGATGAGGGCATAGCAATGCAAGAGGATGACTTGATGAATTGTCGATTGTATCTAGCCAACTTTAGGAAGCCATACACCTTGGATACGTTAGTGGATCGATCCTCCTCAACCACTACCTCTACTTTTTTTTGCTTCCCATGCTTTTCTTGCCCCTCTCAATATCCAAAAGTATCATCAATGAATACCACTGTAAACTGATTTAAGAAGGGTTTGGATATCCTATTCATTAAATCTATATAAGCTACCGGAGCACTCGTCAACCCAAAATATCTAGTGGTAGCCTCAGCGAAGGTCAAATATATCATGAATTTTTGGCAAGGGGCACTTATTCTGTATTTTTACTTCATTAAGTCTCGATAATCAATAAAGAGCCAAAACTTTCATCCTTCTTTCCTAAACAATAAGGGAGCGCCATAAGGAGAAACATTGGATCTGATAATATCTTCGTCCAACAGCTCCTTCTCCTTCAATTAGCTAGAGCCATTTTGTATGGGATCTTAGAAATGAGACAAGTGTTTGCAGCCAAATTAATAGAGAACTCGATCTCCCTATCAGAAGGTAATGCTGGAAAATCCTTTGAAAAAATATCAAAAAATTCCCTGACAATAAGAATGTCCTTCAACTCCAACTCTATATGCTAAGTATTTTCTAATCCCACTAAATTGAATAGAAAATTCCAACCATGTCAAACTCTCCTCTTAGATTTCCAAATTATGTCCGCTGGCCCCCTTCTTGATTTATTTTATGAGATTGACCCCTATTATCACTAGTCTTTGGCACCCAAGTGCAGTATATGTGCAAGTGAAATAAATAGATTGCCATGAGTCTACATCGTTGAAAAATAGAAAAAAATGTGAGCACCTTTAAGTAGGGGAGTGGAAGAGGGGTGGAGTAGAACTCAGATGAAGATAGATCACCAGCTGATCTATCAACACCAAGTACTTCAAAAGCCACCAGTCTATTCATACTAAAGTTTTCTCGTGCCTCGGTGCTGGCAGCTTGCTATTTAACCAACCCTATGGTATGAAGGCCAAAGTCAAGGCTTCAAAGCGGACTCTGAGCTCGTAGGACTATATTTTCTTTTTAAACAGGGGTGGAAGGGATGGTTGATGTGAGAGCCAGCCCACATACAGTGGGCTAATGGGCCAAGCCCAACGTGGCCGGCCCATCTGGAGACCTAGAGGTGCTGATCGCCAGCTGAGGCGGTTACAACCGCCTGACACCACTCTCCTCTCTTCCGACCCAGGGTAAACCCTCATGGATTCCTCAGTGAGGGACTCAATAGACTACCCTCTTACTACCCCTCACTCTCCCCTCCTGCTACAAAGAACTGGATCGGGAGCGGCGACGCCGGAAGACCGTCACCGAATCACCAGAAGAAACATCACAGTGCCGTTCTGGAGCTAGGTTAGTCTTGATCTCTTCTCCCTTGTATCATTCATACTTCATTCAAGTAGGATCCAATCTAGCCATGAGATAAAAAAAAACGGAGGTAGAGGGAAATAAAACAAATGAGAAATGGAAGAAAAGAAGGGAGGGGGAAGACTTAACCTGTGGTGTGCTGAGCCGACGTTGGCATGATCGGCCACAGTCGTGACCACGGCTGATGACAGCCGAAGACCGTCCTCCTCCCGATCATCTCCTTCACATTTTTAGTCGGACCCTAACCTAGCACTCCATGGATTCGGCCTTAATACATCCTTAAACCTTCCTCTCACCCTTCCTCTCAGTAGGCGGACTTAAGCTCCATTTCTCCCACTATGGAAGAAGGGGAAGAGGAGAGGTCAAGAATGGAGAGAAGAGGAAGTCCGGTGATGGTGGTCCTAGATTTGGTAGTCGGAGACTTCGAAGAGGGAGGATCGGGGCGACCTAGGCCTTTGTTCCTCTCGGAGGTGCCCGAGCCGCCATCTTCCCCATCGGAGATGGAGGAGAGGAGTGGCCAACCGGGTCGTGGCTGCCGCCGGCCGGACCACGGCCGCCGCAGGCGTCGCTGGTCGGCCGCAGCGCCGCCGGCTTCGGGTCGGCCTCCTCCCAAGCGTCCCACGAGCCTCCTCGCTTCATGTGAGAAGAGGAGAAGAGGGGAAGGAGATTGGGACAGGAAGAAGAAAGAAGGAGAAGAAGGTTCGGGAAGGGAGGAGAAGAGAAGAAAAAGAAAGAAAAGAAAAAGAAGAAAAGAAAAGAAAAGAAAAGAAAAGAAAAAAAAGGAAGGAAAAGAAAAGAAGAAAGAAAAATAAAATAAAAATTACTGTGGGCTGAATTGAGCTTGATTTCGGGTTGGGCTTCAAATAAATCTAGCTTAAGGAGCCTAAGACCGGACTAGGCCCTAGTCTGAGCCCAATAATCTTAAACCCAGTAATTGGTTCAGACTTGAACCAGTATGCAATTGACCCAGACCTGAACCAGAATTTGGGTCAGATCTGAACCAGTATGCAATTGACCCAGACCTGAACCAGAAATTGGGTCAGATCTGAACCAGTATGCAATTGACCCAGACCTGAATCAGAAATTAGGTCACATCTGAACCAGTATGCAATTGACCCAGACCTGAACCAGAAATGGGGTCAGATCTAAACCAGTATGCAACTGACTTAGACCTGAACCAGAATTGGGTCAGATATGAACCTGTATGTAATTGACCCAGACCTGAACCAGAAATTGGGTCAGATCTAAACCAGTATGCAATTGACTCAGACTTGAACCAGAAATTGGGTTAGATCTGAACCAGTATGCAATTGACCCAGACCTGAACCAGAAATGGAATCAAATCCGAACCAGAAAGTAGATTAGATCAGAACCAGAAATTTAATTAGGCCATGGGCCTGAACCAGAAATTGAATTAGGCTATGACCCGAAAATGAAATTGAGTCCTATAGATGGGCTATAAATGATTTTAAGATTATAAATAAATAGAAATTAAATATGCAAGTGACATGTAATTTAATGATCTTGTTAGGTATTGGAGAATTGGCATTTGGTGAGCAAATTAAGGTAAATAACCTGTCTTAATCTTATTATAGATTATGTATCACGTTTTATATGATGAAAAAGTATTATTTATGGAATTGGAATTGTGTATATGAACTGTGGAAGATGTAAGTAACCCTGATATAATCTTATGTTTTATCAAATACTTGTGACTATTTGATTATGAAATTGTATATGGTTATTTATATTTTCACAAAATTAGGATCAAGCATGTGTTAGCAAATGATTGCATGATTTTAGATAAATAGCATCCATCATGATTATTATATTATTTACACATGATTATAATGATGTAAAAAGATGCATGGAAAGAAAAATAAAGTTTCAGCATGATCATGAATTTTATTCAGCATGATGCCATTATTCACTTTCCAATGTATCTATGAGAAAAGATTTATGAAAAGCATGATATGTTTCAAAGAACTCTCAGATTGCTATGTACGACCCCTGCCAGTGGGTAACAGTAACTAGGCATATGACCCTAGCCAATGGGAAAAAAATAACTTAGCTTTATGACCCCCGCCAGTGGGTAATAGTAACTGAAAGATGACCCTGCAGTGGTAAAGGCCTTGCCGTGGAAATAAGAGTGGCCATAGCTACACTACCATCTGAGAGTATGAATTTCAAAGTATGGAATAATGGCAAAAGTTTTATGATGCAAAAATGGCAAAAGTTTTATGATGCATAAATGGCAAAAGTTTTACGATGCATAAATGGCAAAAGTTTTACGATGCATAAATGGCAAAAGTTTTATGATGCATAAATGGCAAAAGTATTATGATGCATAAATGGCAAAAGTTTTACGATGCATAAATGGCAAAAGTTTTACGATGCATAAATGGCAAAAGTTTTATGATGCATAATCATACTTATGAAGTTGCATGAATGGACTTGCATAGTTTTATGACTGGTTGGATTATATGAAATGTTTACTTTATTACAAGCACAGATTTCAAAGCATGAATAATAACAGTACAGGTTTCAAAGCATGAATAATGATAAGTACGGCTTTCAAAGCAAGAATAATGATGAGTACGGATTTCAAAGTATGAAATAAAGACAAAAGGTTTACGTCTAGTTTGATTATAGAAGATGCTTTCTTTATTACAACCGTTAGTTTCTTAAAATAATGCACTAGTATGAAAAACATTATGCTTGATCTGATAAGATGATGCATGGTTACTTACTGAGCTTTATAGCTCACACCCATTTATTTATGTTCTTACAGATGAATAGGAGATGCTAGGAACAAGGAGTGTGACATGCTTCAGGATTATGGGAAAAGTAGAACATTAAATGCTGATATTTTTAGAAGCTATATATCAATTCTTAATGATGAAACATTTGATTACATTCATTGAATGAAATTGTTCATAATTGATAATTTGAAGTTTTAAAGTGGCTGCGTGTTATTGCGAGCTAAGATTTGCAATAGCACGGTCGTGTCATGATCCGAATTCGGGGCGTGACATTAAGTGGTATCAGAGCAATAATTTTAACCATGATTAAAAACTTTAAGACTAATCATGGAAATGGGTAGTTAAGTTAGCTTTCACATAATTGGAATAACAATAATAATATTAAAAAATAAGAAAAAAAGTAATAATAAAATAATAATTTTGGGTTATATTGTCTTAGGTGACAATGAGCAATAAAAAGAAGAAATGTAGGGCTAATACAAGCCATTCTAGAGACGTGATTGTGACAGAAAAACTATCAAAGCTTAGGTTAAGATCGCATAGGATTGTGACAAAATTAGAATCAAAGAATAAGTTTAAGATCACTAGGGTTTGCAACCAAAATGTATCATAGCTTAAGGTTATGATCACTTGGGACATGACAAAAGTAGTAAAATTACATTCAGTGCTTAAGTGAAAGATCACTAAGCATTTTAAGTACCGGGTTTGGTATTCGATGAGTACGAAAGTACTGGATAAGATGTTTTTGATCATGATGAGAGATGTTTGACCTAAGATAAGTGTAGGAAGGTTAACTATGGCATAGCAGTTATACTATGTTCGGATATTGTATAAATGACTCGAAAGTTTAAAATTGATATAAATTTGGATGTGATTATTAGAGTGTGATTTGTACATGGATTGGTCATAGAATTGGAATGAGTCAAGAAGGATTTTATTTTATATAGTATTATAAAGGATTGTTCTTCAAGGTTAAATCCGTATGTGGATTATAATTGGTATTGGCATACTTGGATATTGCAAATAGTTGTATTCTATTGGTGGATTAAATTCTTAAGTGCATATTGATTGGGGAATTCTAGTTATTTGAATGCCCATGTTTGGATTGGGATATTAGCTCTTTTTCATAATTATTGGACATTATTGGGTGTGTTAGTTAACCTCAAGTCTAGGTTCATGATTTGACAAAGGATCTTTGATATTGAGTGGAGACTTGGATTTTGGAGATACTTGTTAAAATCGGAATGCTCGCTAACTGGGCTCGTAACCAAAGTGTGAATAAGCTATGTTGGGAGTCCTTTCGGTGGATATTTTAGGTTATGATTAATTGGATTTTGACCAAAATTTAGTGAAAGAGAATTGATCATGGAATATTGTCATGTAATATAATTATTTGTTTATTAGTTAATTTGGAAGTTCATTTTGATATGGGGGTATATTGTAATATTACTTCTAGCTTGAAGTTAATCATTTTGTGACAAGTTAGGATCTCTTCATAAGAAATTGTTTAAGATTTAAGCTATGAAAGATTTTTATGATACCTAATTAAATACTCTTCGAGGTTTGAACATGTTTGTGGAGTATGAATGAAACTCTTATGTTGAAGAAAAATATGTTGAGTTATTGCAAATAGGCTTATTTACTTATTGAAGAATTGATTTTATTGTATTCATCTTGGTGGAATTATTAATAATTTTAATTATTGTATTTGAATCCAAATAATAGATTTTATTCATATCTATCGTAGACTATGTGATGTATATAAAATTTCAATTGAAAGTTTGGGTTTATAAGTTGATCTAAGGTCTCTTATCAATAGCGTTGAGGTTGTGGTTGAAACTTAAATTGCATGAAGAATTTGAATTTTTTTTTTTTTAGACTTAGATGGTTATGATGGAAGATCTTTGAGGTTTGACTCATTTGTGTTGAATTAAAGTCTTGTAGTTTGGTCGAGCATTAAGAAAATTTTTCTAGTTAATTTTAGTTATAAGAGTTTGACTTGGAATCGACCAGTTGAATTGATAAGAGAATTAAGATTCAACACATTTTGGAATTATAGTAACTAGCCCATATGATGATTTTGAATGGATCAATTGACTTGAGAGGTAATCTAGACTAGATGTGTTCGTGGTAAATTGGGGGACAAGAATCAACGATTCCATATTTTTTTTGGTTGTACTTGGAAAATTGTAAATATGGATCTCTTAGTTCATAATACAAGTAGTATTTTGATCAAAAGTTATTAGTGAATCCAAGAATTTTAGTGTTTTAAATCAGAGAGTGCAGCGGAAACATGGTAGAATGTTAGATAAACGACTAAGTAACTTCATTTGTTTAAGAATTAAGATATATAAATTTTGAGGACGAAATTTTATTTTAAGGAGGGAAGAATGTGAGAACCAGCCCACATAGTGGGCTAATGGGCCAAGCCCAACATGGCTGGCCCATCTGGAGACCTAGAGACGCTGATCGCCAGCTGAGGCGGTTACAACCACCTGACACCACTCTCCCCTCTTCCGACCCAGAGCTATAAACCCTCATGGATTCCTCAGTGAGGGACTCAATAGACTACCCTCTCATTACCCCTCACTCTCCCCTCATGCTACAAAGAACTGGATCGGGAGCGGCGACGCCGGAAGATGAGGTATCTCCAGCTCAACACCGTCGCTGAATCCCCGGAAGAAACATCACAGTGCCGTTCTGGAGCTAGGTTAGTCTTGATCTCTTCTCCCTTGTATCCTTCATACTTCATTCAAGTAGGATCCAATCTAGCCATGAGATAAAAAAACGGAGGTAGAGGGAAATAAAACAAATGAGAAATGGAAGAAAAGAAGGGAGGGGGAAGACTTAACCTGTGGTGTGCTGAGCCAGCGTTGGCATGATCGGCCACAGTCGTGACCACGGCTGATGACAGCCAAAGACCGTCCTCCTCCCGATCATCTCCTTCACATTTTTAGTCGGACCCTAACCTAGCACTCCATGGATCCGGCCTTAATACATCCTTAAACCTTCCTCTCACCCTTCCTCTCAGTAGGCGGACTTAAGCTCCATTTCTCCCACTAAGGAAGAAGGGGAAGAGGAGAGGTCAAGAATGGAGAGAAGAGGAAGTCCGGTGATGGTGGTCCTAGATTTGGTAGTCGGAGACTTCGAAGAGGGAGGATCGGGGCGACCTGAGGCCTTTGTTCCTCTGGAGGTAACCGAGCCTCCATCTTCCCCACCGGAGATGGAGGAGAGGAGTGGCCAGCCGAGTCGTGGCTGCCGCCGGCCGGACCACGGCCGCCGCAGGCGTCGCTGGTCGGCCGCAGCGCCGCCGGCTTCGGGTCGGCCTCCTCCCGAGCATCCCACGAGCGTCCTCGCTTCATGTGAGAAGAGGAGAAGAGGGGAAGGAGATTGGGACGGGAAGAAGAAGAAGGAGAAGAAGGTTCGGGAAGGGAGGAGAAGAGAAGAAAAAGATAGAAAAAGAGAAAGAAAAGAAAAAGAAGAAAAGAAAAGAAAAGAAAAGAAAAGAAAAAAAAGGAAGGAAAAGAAAAGAAGAAAGAAAAATAAAATAAAAATTACTGTGGGCTGAATTGAGCTTGATTTCGGGTTGGGCTTCAAATAAATCTGGCTTAAGGAGCTCGAGACCGGGCTAGGCCCTGGTCTGAGCCCAATAATCTTAAACCCAGTAATTGGGTCAGACTTGAACCAGTATGCAATTGACCCAGATCTGAACCAGAATTTGGGTCAGATCTGAACCAGTATGCAATTGACCCAGACTTGAACCAGAAATTGGGTCAGATCTGAACCAGTATGCAATTGACCCAGACCTGAATCAGAAATTGGGTCAGATCTGAACCAGTATGCAATTGACCCAGACCTGAACCAGAAATGGGGTTAGATCTGAACCAGTATGCAACTGACCCAGACCTGAACTAGAAATAGGTCAGATCTGAACCTGTATGTAATTGACCCAGACCTGAACCAGAAATTGGGTCAGATCTGAACCAGTATGCAATTGACTCAGACTTGAACCAGAAATTGGGTCAGATCTGAACCAATATGCAATTGACCCAGACCTGAACCAGAAATGGAATCAAATCCGAACCAGGAAGTAGATTAGACCAGAACCAGAAATTTAATTGGGCCCTGGGCCTCAACCAGAAATTGAATTAGGCTATGACCCGAAAATGAAATTAAGTCCTATAGATGGGCTGTAAATGATTTTAAGATTATAAATAAATAGAAATTAAATGTGCAAGTGACATGTAATTTAATCATCTTGTTAGGTATTGGAGAATTGATATTTCGTGAGCAAATTAAGATAAATAACCTGTCTTAATCTTATTATGGATCATGTATCATGTTTTATATGATGAAAAAGTATTATTTATGGAATTGGAATTGTGTATATGAATTGTGGAAGATGTAAGTAACCCTGATATAATCTTATGTTTTATCAAATACTTGTGACTATTTGATTATGAAATTGTATATGATTATTTATATTTTCACAAAATTAGGATCAAGCATGTGTTAGCAAATGATTGCATGATTTTAGATAAATAACATCCATCATGATTATTATATTATTTACACATGATTATAATAATGTAAAAAGATGCATGGAAAGAAAAATAAAGTTTTCAGCATGATCATGAATTTTATTCAGCATGATGCCATTATTCACTTTCCAATGTATCTATGAGAAAAGATTTATGAAAAGCATGATATGTTTTAAAGAACTCTCAGATTGCTATGTACGACCCCCACCAGTGGGTAACAGTAACTAGGCATACGACCCCAGCCAGTAGAAAAAATAACTTGGCTTTACGACCCCCGCCAGTGGGTAATAGTAACTGGAAGATGACCCTGCAGTGGTAAAGGCCTTGCCGTGGGAATAAGAGCGGCCATAGCTACACTACCATCTGAGAGTATAAAGTTAAAAGTATGGAATAATGGCAAAAGTTTTATGATGCATAAATGGCAAAAGTTTTACGATGCATAAATGGCAAAAGTTTTATGATGCATAAATGGCAAAAGTTTCACGATGCATAAATGGCAAAAGTTTTATGATGCATAAATAGCAAAAGTTTTATGATGCATAAATGGCAAAAGTTTTATGATGCATAATCATACTTATGAAGTTGCATGAATGGACTTGCATAGTTTTATGACTGGTTGGATTATATGAAATGTTTACTTTATTACAAGCACAGATTTCAAAGCGTGAATAATAAGAGTACAGATTTCAAAGCATGAATAATGATAAGTATGGCTTTCAAAGCAAGAATAATGACGAGTACGGATTTCAAAGCATGAAATAAAGACAAAAGGTTTACGTCTGGTTTGATTATAGAAGATGCTTTCTTTATTACAACCGTTAGTTTCTTAAAATAATGCACTAGTATGAAAAATATTATGCTTGATCTGATAAGATTATGCATGGTTACTTACTGAGCTTTATAGCTCACACCCATTTATTTATGTTCTTACAGATGAATAGGAGATGCTAGGAACAAGGAGCGTGACATGCTTCAGGATTATGGGAAAAGTAGAACATTAAATGCTGATATTTTTAGAAGCTATGTATCAATTCTTAATGATGAAACATTTGATTACATTTATTGAATGAAATTGTTCATAATTGATTTGAAGTTTTAAAGTGGCTGCGTGTTATTGTGGGCTAAGATTTGCAATAGCACGGCCGTGTCATGATCCGAATTCGGGGCATGACAGTTGAGACCTTGCAATATCGAACATCATTCCTTAAGTAGCAAAAAGTGATAGCATCAATGTTCCATGACCTTTTTTAATTTTGTTAAGGCGGCATATTTATATGACCCTAGAGTAAATACAACTATTTGTATCAGCATACAACACGATGAAATGGGGTTGATTAGACCAAATCTTCGATAATGAAATCCGGATGACTGGCCACATATGAGGTCATGTAGTTTGTAGCTCTGTTTGTCTCTCCGTAAATATTAGTGATATTAGGACTCATTTGATTTGCCAGAAAAATTCTCTTATTGGAATATTTTTTTCTGAAAAGTTGATAATTAGATATATGATACTTGGAAAAGTGGTTTTGTATGTTTGGTTGACCATAGAGTTGTGGCATATTTTAGAATGGCTTATGTTTGATTAAGATTTATGTTCTTAAAAAGTTTTGTAAAATGCATGTTATATCTTTATAAAGAGAAAAATTTTACCTTGTTTTATCTAAAAGCTTAAGTGCATTTTTAGAAAAAAATTACCCTAATTTTGAGCTAATGAAAATTAATTTTTTCTTTCATATAAGTTCTTACATATTATAAAATATAGAATCTTATTATCATAGAAAAATTATTTTTCATTTCTTCCCTTCTTTTTTTTGATAGGTCAAGTAGAATCTTATTATTTTAGTATGAATACGTCCAAAAAATTAAAAAAAAAGAAGCAGAGGGTGTGTGGTAGTCTTAGTAGCTCTCCTAGAGGACACCACTAGAGTGTTGGATAACAAAAAAGGCGATCCAATCAGTGGCCCTATTCATTTTCCGGTATGCATGAGTGGCCCGAAGGGCACCAAAGTTCATCGTCAATCTACTGATCTCCTGCAGTAACGGGTGTCCATCGCAAGCCCTATACTAGCTCTGAATCCACTCAATTACTATAGCCAAATCTACTTCAAGATGAATACAGTCCGCTCCCAAGACGCATCTCGCATAGATTATGCCTTTCCAAGCAGCTGTAGCTCTATTTCAGGAACCGAGATATCATAAGTATGCTGTCCTCTGACTGCAACGAGTCTAGAATCAGTCCCTAATCACGAATCTAGCTCCACCCCTGCTACCGCCATTAGTCCCACTATTATCAAAATTTATTTTGAGAAAGCTCGGGGATGGAGACTCCTGGGAGATATAGATCATTCGGATCCCTGCAAAAGCTTAATGAAAGTTCCAAATATCTCTTGCAATCCCAAATGCAACACAAGGATGAGGTTGGACGATCCGACACATGGAGTAAAGTCCTATTAACTATAGTCCTCAGATGTTGCCTTTTGTTCTCAAAGAAACGAATATTGGAGTCCAACCTTATATAGTAGGCCACATAAATAGGATCTGACCTTCTATAATAATACAATAGCAGAGTTCCTCGTAGACCCCTTTAGAGAGCTAGGAAGAACCGGGGTCACGGACTATCTGAAGCTTTAAACGAATATTTGAGCTAAGGAAGTCATCCTTCCGGGATCGTATGACTCTTCCATGTTCAAGAAAGCTCCCCATCCGTGGGACCCACCGGTTAACTCTCCGGGCTCTATGTCACTTTTGTTTTGTTTTGTTTTTGTTTTTGTTTTGTTTTTTTTTTTGTTTTTTGTGATCATCTCTTCATCCTTGAGACTTTAACCTCGCCACCAAGATGGTAGCCTAGTGGTACTGGACAGAAATTCTAACCTTAAGGTCCCAAGTTCGAATCTGCGGCGACGATTAAATTGTGGACCGGAGCTCACTACTTTGGCCACTGCTTGGACTTGAGGTATAGGAAAACACGGCCATTTCTGCCCGCATCGAATATTCTTCTGGCGGGGCGGAAGCCCAGTGGAGGCTGCTACGCGGGGTGGGCTTGTCCCTTCCTCCCTCCTACCCCTTTTTTATTAGCGAAAAAAGAAGAAGAAGAAGAATAAGAAGAAGGGGAAGGAGGAGGAAGACTTTAACCTCCATTTTTAACCAGAAAGCTGTCTGCGTAAACCGATAAAATGATCAACCATCCGGCCCCCATTTGGTAACCACCACACTCTCCACAGTCTCCCTCCACTCCCCTCCGGCGACCTCACAACCCTAACACTAGCTAACCTCCGATGCCGCCCTTCTCTTCCGCCGCCCTCCTCCGCCTCCGCCCCTTCCCCTCCCTCCACCCGCCGCCAGCCGCCGGGCAGTTCCTCCGCCGACTTCCCCCCTTCCGCGCCCTCTCCGTCTCCCTCTCCGCCCGCGAGGCTCCCCGCAAGCCCGCCCCCGACAAGAACTTCCTGAAGGCCAAGGACGCCGTCAAGGACCTCCCCCCCGGCGCCGCCTCCTCCCTCTCGCCCGGCCTCGACTCAGGCGACCACCGGAAGCTCCTTCCCAATCAGGCCGTCGGCCTCGTCGCTGCCGCCCAGGCCAATTTCATGCGGGTCATCGTGGAGTCCGCCGGCGGGCCGCCGGAAAACCCTAGCTTCGTCGTCTCTGATTCGAGGATCGGGAAGGAGTTGCTCTGCGTCGTTAGGGCTTTGCTGAAGAAGATCAAGAGGATGGTTTTAGTCGGGGATAAGGTTCTTGTTGGTTCCGTTGATTGGACTGATAGAAGGGGGATGATCGAGGACGTGTTTAAGAGGAATACCGAGATCTTGGACCCTCCTGTCGCTAATGTGGATCATCTGTTGGTGCTGTTCTCGATGGACCAGCCGAAGCTGGAGCCGTTCACTCTGACTAGGTTCTTGGTCGAGGCCGAATCCACTGGAATCCCTCTCACGTTGGTGCTGAACAAGTCCGAGCTCGTCGGCAAAGAGGTTTGATCATTATCTTGCTTTCTTTCTTGCTTTCTTGACGTGCGCAATTATCAGTTTCTTGCATCACCTATCTGCCCTTAAACAGAAGAATTTATCTTGAGTGCAAGATGGACAAATTATTTGACTGGCAATAGGTTAATTGAGTTAGACATTGTATAATAGTTACTTTTCTGCAAGATAGAACCTCAAGAAGTATGAAGTCATATTGAATGCATGAAGTTCACCTAGAGAAGTCCATGAGCACAATAAACTGAAAAATACAAGCTTAACATGATAATGTTATACCAAAAGGGATGAAGCAAAGAGTAGCGGGGTGAAAGAGTAGAGATCTGATTATAAACAGAAATTACAGGAAAATAACACCAGAAAAGTGCAGAAGAAAATTTGTATCTATGTGGATAATGAATAGGGATGTATCGAGATGGCAAAAGGTTTGGAGAATAAATTTGAATGAAAAAAGGGAAGATAATCATACCTTTTTTATGGAGGGTGGTTGCTGTACTTACGCTATGAATGGCGATGAAAGAAGGAGCTGGAAAAGGGGGTATGAAACATTTCTTCCTTGATCACAGATATACAAAAACAGTAGAAAAGGGTTTAAAAAAAAAAGATAAAGAGATGATCGAGTATGACAGATGAGACGAAAGGTCGTTCCTTTAGGTCCATGTGCCATGCCAAATAGAGTTTCCCTAGAAGTAGGGGACTTAATAGAAAAGTGGAGATAGAGGAGGCACATGTCAGTAGTGGAGAGGTTTGATCTGAGCCCTAGAGTTCACTTGATCATCCATTGGAATGCATAATATCTCCTTAGACATTTGTTGGTCTAAAACTTACATATGGCATACCCCCTTTGACATCCTTTTGTCTAAGCACTAAGACATGGGTCTCTACTTGATTTCATCGAAATATAACCTACCTTTAGTGGTTGTTTATTTGACTGACCGAAGTAGCATGTGTTTATAATGCAATAACTTTAGTGGGAATCATACAGCTCACAACAGTCCCAAGGAACCAATCGTCATCTCAACTCAAGACAAAACTTAGTATAAGATTGAATAAAAATCAGTCTGTGGGGCTCATATGATCCATCCATAAGTGATGCATGGATCAGCATGTTTTCATGATACAAGAAGCCAGGTTTGGTTCATTAGTGTGCACTCTATGTCCCAAGCCAATCCTTATAAAGATACGAACACTGGATATTCTCTAGGAACACGTCTTGGATGCCAAGCCAAATGATGTTCAACCTTTGTGTCCTTAATGTACCCTAATTGGTTATAGTCGTCATGGTTTTTATTAAAGTTTCTGTATTAAGTCTAGTTATTCAAGCTTATGGGCTTTTGCTTTGGAATATATTGAGCAATATAATATATCGAGCAATTAGGCTCTTATCATATCGCCTTTTGCAGTTGAGCCGTTATTGGCTAATGCCTTTGTGTTTGCATCTTTTGTAACCAAAGGAGGCTGAACTGCTTACCCACTATTTGCAATTAGATAACTAAGATTTCCTACAGTGCACCTTTCAAACCTTCATGGGTTTCTGTCTCAGAACTTTTTGAGGTTATCAGTGGATCACGTTGCTTGGACTATTGTGGAGCCTCTAAGACCTCCAGGGCTTTATACCAGCTATTTGAAATTAGATGCTTATGTTACTAGAATTTTTTCGTCTCAGGAATTTTAGAGTCACCTGCAATATGTAGCCCTTGTAATAGATCTTTGCCATAACAGAGGTTTGTTTATGGTTCTTTACAAGAGCCAAGTACCTAGCAGATTTGTTGAAGAATCTATATCTCTACATGGTGGTTACTTGTTTGCTTGATGTTGCTGCAAGATTGCCTGGTTATTCCATGATGCTGCCGCAAGATTGCCTGGTTACTCCACAATGCTAACATGCAGCACAAGAAAAGTAATCATTTTTTTTTGCCAATGAAGCATGCAAAGTACAGAGTACACCTCAGATATTGTATACTAACTGTTGATTAGCTCATTACTAAGAGCTTGTTAGTTTGAAAGGCTTGGGTTCATTGCCCATAGCTTGATTTTTGAGGCATGTGAAACTGAAGCACAAATGCGACATGCCTTGGTAGGAACAGTGCATAGAACTAGGATCTCTGGGAAACAAGGGCATCTCCATGAGGTGTAAATGATTAATATGTCAAAAAGCTATCTTAAAACTTGCAAATGTTGGAGCTTATTTTTTTCTTGATTAAGTCTTACAAAGGTGTTAAGATGTAATTCAATTGCACTCTATCACATAATATACAAATCAACATGGTTTTTATCCTATGTAGTTGCACCAGGCCTGCAGCACCAATACAGAAGAAAGATGCAGTATAGAGAAATGATTCTATTTAGATATAAGAAGTAGATTGTTTGTTCTCTGATTGCATATCTTTATTATCTTCTATATGTTAATTTTGCAATTTTTTGATGAATGCAGACCATATCTTCTTGGAATGAAAGGCTTCACGGCTGGGGTTACAAACCACTATTTTGTAGTGTTGATTGCAGATCTGGAATATCTGCTCTTGAAGACATCTTAAAGGGACAAACAACTGTGATTGTTGGTCCAAGTGGCGTTGGGAAGTCCAGTCTTATTAATTCCTTGAGAAGCAGTCAGAGCATTTCTAATGAGGAAGAAATAAATAATCTGCTTGAGCATGTATGTACACTCCAATTTTTTCTTTTCCTCTTTTATTACTGCAAATGGTCTCTTTTCTGAAATTTTATTCTTGGTTAAACATTCTGTAGAATTCTGAAATGATGGTTCTTGTTTGTATGACATACCGCATAGGTTTCATGAAGTGTTAACAGTATTGTGTTGTGCTCTGGAAATGAGAATTCTGTAATGTTTTTTGTTTTACTCGTGAAGTGTTCTAATATTCTCATATCAATTAGGCAATGGGATTTGTTCTTCTATGCTTATTTGATTTTTATATTTCTACACAAAAAATTATCAGTTAAGGGAAGTCTAGTTATTAACTTTGCATACTATAACATTATTTGCTTAAACTTTGATTGTTGTTATGAACATGAAATTCTTGTTTTTATAACTTGTCAGGATGAAAGCAGCAAGTGGTTTGGAGAGCAGCGAGTTGGCACTGTCTCTAAAAGAAGTGGCAGAGGAAAGCACACAACCCGACATGTTTCTTTACTTCCGCTATCTGCTGGAGGTTTTCTTGCTGATACTCCTGGTTTTAACCAGCCTAGCCTGCTGAAAGTAACAAAGAGAACTCTTGCAGAGACATTTCCAGAGGTTTAATTTGTACTATTACATATCATATTCTTCTATGTTTTCTTTAGTTGTTTTTTTTGCTTTTGGTTTTGTATGTAACCTTATGCCTCAATTTTATGTTGCAATCTGTCCAGACTTCAGAATTTACTAGTGATTTCATATTGGCTAACTCTCTTGCGTTCATTAATCCCTTCAGATCAGGCAGATGCTCCAAGCTAGTGAACCTGAAAAATGCTCATTTAATGACTGCTTACACCTTGGTGAACCTGGATGTGTTGTAACGGGAGACTGGGAAAGATATCCATACTATTTGCAATTGCTTGATGAGATCAAAATCAGGGAGGAGTTTCAGTTACGGACATTTGGAACAAAGAGAGAAGGTGATGTGAGGTAAGTTTCGAACAACAATCTGTATGATCCAGCATGATGAGCATTGACTATTAGATGACTTATTAGGTTAGGATTATTTTCACTTCAGTTTAGCATTCTGGCTGTTGCTTATGATGGTAGGATATAAAGTTGAATACCATTACGGATCTTGGTTTAAGAGTTGAACTAGCTTCTATTTTGTATGAGATGTATAGCATCTGCATTCTACATCTGCCAACACATTGAAACCACAAGTATGCAAGCAACAATGCACGCTTGTCTCATCTTGCATTTTTAGGTATATGACACTTTGGGGAAATTGAATTTATTGTCCTTCCTAGTTGTTATCTGCATGCCAATGATTACTGATAGTTCATTACCTCATTGTCCCATATCATTGATCTGGTTTATCTTGTAACTAGTCATTTGCCAGAATATTACTCTAACTTGAAAGTTGTTGATTCTTCTATCCATTCAATGTGCATTGACTTATTGGCAATTGATAACTGCAGGCAATACATAAAGAAGAAACGATGCTTGTGGTCATCGATCATTTGAGTGCTTGGATTATTACCCATTCATCAGTTAAAATAAGATATCTGATTGGATAATGGGTTTAATATCTGCCACATCTTAATTCTCTCGTATATACTTAGTCACCTGTTATTGTTCATCATATCATTTTAATAGTCCAAAGGAGTCAAACCTTTGCCAGTAGTTACTGGTGAAACTAATTGATAGATACTATGCCATGTAATGTTTGTTAGTTGAAGACTTCTTTGTTAGAAGCATTCCTGGTGGATCATCCCCTCTCCAGGAGGTAGCGATCTGCTGTTCAAAAGGAATGGCTGGTGTACAAACTAATATATGTCAATGTATGCTATAAATTGTAGCAGGTCCGCACTGAAATCAAGAAATTATTAAAATATCTGTGCCAACTTTTGCAGGTACAAGGTGGGTGACTTGGGCACTAAACAAGCAGAGCCGCGACTTGAACTTAAAAAACACAGAAGGGTATCACGGAAGCGTCTGAATCAGTCGATCCTGGATGAACTTAATGAACTTGATGATCTTGATGAGGGCTCCTGGACAGATATTGAAGAAGGTGCTAGGTGAAGCTGGCTTAAGGATGATCTCTACCTGACAACCAACATCACACCTACTGCAATGAAGAAATCATAATGACACTGTGAATACTCGAGTTTATGCACCTGCTCTTCTGTAAATTTTCTTTTGTACAGCATACAATTAGACGAATGTCAGTAACTTGTCTTCTCAGCATAAAGGAAAATTTGCATTTTGGCAGAAATTAGCTTATTTTTCTCTCTGCCGTAGTTCTTTCACCTGTATCGGTTACTTAACCGTAAGATGGTGCAGACTGCAGAGAAATCCCTCATTATTGTTGGTTTCCAGCAGACTGCAGAGAAATCCCTCGTTATCGTTGCAAATGCTCGGGGGATATGTCTTGAATTAAGCTTGCCCTGAAAAATGATTGCCTGAATAAATGGCTCAGGTAATCTTACCTTGTCTCAAAGGGTTACTGCTGTTGAGCTCAAATTGCTAGGTGGCTCCTCTGCTCAGTGACTGCTGGGCAGTGACTATGTGATCACTTTTTGGGTAAGCAGAACAAGTTTTTCAGTTGGTGGTTGATGCACCACAGAATTGTTTTAACATGATTCTTAGACTGTTTAATGAAATCTATTAATTGAATTATGATAAGCAGCAACTTATGGACTGGATATCTGAAGTCCAAAACCCTCCAACTAAGCTCGACTCCCCGGTGAAGTTTCTGCTCGTATGGGGCCATGCCATGCAATTAACCTCTTCCAGGTTGGAAGTTAAAAAGTTACATTTGAATTGGTTTGGGCCAAACAATTCAAATGCACCTCAAATGTGCACGACATCTAGATGCAGGCTAGTTGTCGTATCTCATATTTGGCACATTGCATGAAACACCAACTGTAAATAGGAAGCAACTTTTAATGCACAGGACTAGTTCAATTACAACCAACAGCCAGATGCTGCAGCCTTGGTCGTACATAATCCATTCCTAAATTAACTATATGAGAAAGAAGCAGTCAATGCAATGAATAGATGAAGAGAGCTGTTTGGCAAATGGCAAGAAAGTGCATTTCTCCTGCGGAGGAATAATAATCTCAAAATAAATAGGTTAAGTATTTTTATAGTGCTTATATAGTCTGAGCCCATCTATCTAAATGTCCAAATTTTTAGACAGAATCGTAACAAGATATCAAAGCCCGCCCATCCTTGTAAATTCTTAAAAAACAAATATAATTAATAAAAAATTATTGAAGCAAGCAAGCTTTTTATGTGCATGGTACATGGTAAATACCAGTAAGACTAAATTTTAAGGAATCAGGAAAATTTGTCTAGAATTTGTTTAAAAAATTTATAGCAAGTCATCTTATAAATGATAATGTTTGTTGGATATAACTTCTTTTTTTCTTAGGTACAGCTGGATATAACTTCTTCATTCTTTATTCTTTAGCTTTACTTGTCTTCCCTCCCCCTAAACCCATCCCCAAGCTTCCCATCCTCCCATTCCTTTTGGCTGACCTAATGGCTTCCAATCAGCTCCACGGCACGCCCTTTCGCCCTAGCAAGCTAGACTACCAAACGCCTGCTAGCAAGAACAATGCGGAAGATTTTAGGTCAAGCTTGATTGCAAAGGCTATGGTGGTGGAGTGCAATAATCCAAGAGGTGACGGTTGCTGTGGCTGATCCGCTCAACCGAAGAGGCGAAGAAGAAGCAGAGACTAAAGTCGGTTGGCTCTGCCGGCTTTAGCCCAAAACGGCCCATTCTAAGCCGAATCTCACAGGAGTGTAATTGTTGTTCATACCATTTCTTCTCCATTCTTTAGACAAGGCTCCCTGGAAAAAGGTCTGTGTATCCTATCAAGGAGTGGCTAGGGTTCGAACTGCAGATGGCCGTGCTTGCTTCAAGTTCCTAAGAAGTTGAAACTCTATGGAGAAGCTACGAACGTACAGAAAGAAAAAATATACTATAGTGTAGAAAAACCATAGTTTTTTTCATTGATTGTTTGGTGTTGCCGTCAAAATCCAAGCTTCAGACTTGGAGAGGTCGGACAAGCTCCAAGCTAAAAGAAGTTAGCTGGTGAGAGTGCTTGCCTGTGGCTGTACTCGAATAAAGAAGCTTGCCTCTGGTGCTTCGTCAAGAGGCGGTTCGAGCGAGTTGTACTGTCTACCAGATCTGGTTGATCAGGAATATTCGTACATTCGGCGAACGGCGTATGTCGTCGAGACTTGTGGTGGAGAGTGCCCGCATTCAAGCAATAGAGCTGTGTCACACCATCCCTATTGGAGGGACTTTAAATAGCTCGGGACATCTGGGGTTCCCACTCTGCTTCGGCAGCATTTTATACGATGTTTTTCACTTGAGAGCCTCCACTCCCGAGTTTCCTCAATGTCAACTTTGATGGGTCAATCTTGGACGATGGCACGAGGGAAAGTGCAGGTTTTGTTATTTGGGACTCGTCTGCCAAGGTTGTGGCTGCTGGGGACATTCAGTTATTTGACACTTCGGTTTTGTATGCAGAGTTGTGAGCTGCTTGGGTGGGCCTTCGCCATGCCCGGTGCGTGTTACAGGCCAGGTCCATCATTCTGGAGGGTGATTCAGCCACCGTTATCAGTTAGATCCGGGGGTTCCAAGGGGTAACGGTTGTGACCACCCACTGTTCCGGGACATTTGGGCTATGGTGAGGGTTGAAGGGGCTTTCCAGGCCAAGCATGTATACTGAGAAGCCAATGGGGCTGCGGATTGAGTGACTGTCTATATAGGCTGTCACTCCGGTGGTACTCTGTGGGCTGGAGATAGGGAGTTGCCCTTGGCACACCGAGATATCATATTTTTTGACTTTATTGGGTGTATCCGTACTCGTTAGGTATGATCCATCTGTTCTAGCAAAAATAAAAAAAATAAAAGAAGAGAGAGAGAGAGAAGAAGAAGAAGAAAGCTCAGCTGAAAACAAGAAGAAAAAGTCTCCGCTCCTAAGTCAGGCAGGGACTTGTGAAGAATCTGCAGAGATTCGAAAGTTGTAGTGGATGTGAGAGTATGAGAAAAGAGGTCCTGGATCGGCACCCCTTACCGAGTAAGGCAAATGCGCGCTGTAACTGCTGATGAACCGCCCGCTCGTTACGTGCATCGCTTTAGCTACACGCGGTCATGGACCGAGCTATTATCGTTAGATCCAAGACATCATTTGGGATCTTCTATGGATCTCTCAAGCAATGCACATAGTTCTCGCTATATGAGGGGTCCGAAATCAAGTGTTTTTGGAGTCAGCCTTTGATTTCCCCAGGAAATCACTTTTACCAATAATTTATTATACCTTGCATGACTGTCTTTGGGGCATATATCCCTCAATCCACCTCGCAATTACCGGTTTTTATTTTTTTCTCGCTCTCTCCTAGATTTTAGATCTTTTCTTTCTCACTCCCTCCTAGATTTTAGATCTTTTCCTTCCCTCTCTTTATCCAACGTCCCCTCCATGTTCTTGTCCCTTCACTTTTATCTTTTTCTTCTTCATTTATGTTAGCTTCTCTGTATTTCTCATCATGCAACTGCAGACTTGTGTAGGCCTATATATATTACGCTGCAGCTCTAATTATGTGTTCCCGTCCTTCCACCCTCTCATCTATATTGAGTTTTGCTCAAGTATTCACCTAACCAGTTGGCCCTAACGGTTGTTGACGTTAATGTTCACTCAACGAGTATTATGAACTTAAGTGACAACATGGCAACTAGTCATTCAACTAATTATAAAATGTAATGCAATGATAGATACCATTATATTTTAGTCACAATAAAGATGAATTAAGAAAGATGTATGGTTCAGTATTTCTATGAAATAATGACTCAATTTCATTATTCCGATATCATATTTAGCATGCACTGCAGCACTTAAAATTGCTACGTTATGCACCTGCTCCTCTGCATGTATAGCACTTTCATTTAACTGTGACCTTTTTGCTTGCTTATCGTTTGTGTTTAGCAATCCATTAACATTTTCAAATTGCACTGGTCTGATTGATTCTTATGTTATTCATGGGAAGACTTGACACCCCACTAAAATTACAGTCACAAAGCTTGAGGCATGCACCATTTTTCTTTCCTTTCCCTTTTTTTTGTGGGAAAAAGGATTCGATGGAGTCCAATCAAATTCATTAAAGAAGATTGAGGCATGCACTTGGACATGGATATGGTTCATTTTGGCAAATTTATGTGGTATTGAATCTACTGTTATATGTGGTTCTTTTCTGATGTAATACTGTTATTGCATTAGACATGTTATTATCCCTGATGATGTTTTTAGTTTGGATATGAGCAATTTTGTTGCGTTATACAATGAAACTGTGGTTGGTGGTATGCATTATAGTGAGAATGTGATCATGCATTTCTGCAGAACTTCTCTGGGAAGGTCTCAGAAAAGCTCCTTA
The DNA here is from genome assembly GCF_009389715.1 of Phoenix dactylifera. Taxonomy (NCBI): domain Eukaryota; kingdom Viridiplantae; phylum Streptophyta; class Magnoliopsida; order Arecales; family Arecaceae; genus Phoenix; species Phoenix dactylifera. The sequence continues at coordinate 9,236,534 of NC_052401.1, read as the reverse complement.
TGACCTTCCATCTACATGGCTTCGGGCACGGTGGGAAGAACATCGGGCGAAAGATGACTGGTTATCTAAGTTTGGATAGAATTACCCCTGCTGAGTCATGATTAACTCCATTGGCCTAACAACCTCTACTTCCCACACAAGAAGCAAGAATTCCTCCTTCCTTTTGGAAATGGCTATTTCAGTTGATACCTGATGTATCTACATTATCTTGATAAGGACTATTCATCAGACGCTGAAGGTGGTAGGTGAAGCCAGCTTGAACAAAATCCCTGGCAGCCAGCATGGCATCTGATGCAATAGAAGAAACTTTTGACCTGTAAATAGCTCGGTTTGCATGATTGTTCTTCCGTAAATTTTCTGTTGTAGATTCTAATGTGCTATGCTATATATGCAAGTGCAGAATTGGGAGGGGGATTAAATGTTAGCATGCATAATTTTCTATTAATGGAGGGGAAAATCAAATGGTGCAGAAGTTGGTTAATGTTACTCTGTGTGCTGCAGTTCTTTCACATGTTTTGGGTAATCATCCATGAGAAAGGAAAACTATAAACTATATAAAATCTCTAATTATCTTAAATTTCCAACAGCTAAGGAGATTATGATCTTAAGGTCATTCGACAAAAGTTATGTTAAAAGTATGGAGAGAAGAGGGAAAGTGAGTTTCTATGAAGATCATAGTGTTGTGCAAGATTTCTCAGCATTATGTCAAATCAAAGTAGGGGGGAAAATTCCAGCTACATGAGTTTCTGAACAAGTGAGTTGGTGAAAATTTTATTTTCTTATAGAAGGTTAGGCATATAACCCTGAAATTTTTATTCCTAAGCAGTCTTCTGCATACTCAGATGCATCCATACTCTCTGATATCAAAATCCAAGGCAGGGCTGTTGCACTAAAATCCAAAAGCATTTCCTAGCAAAAACTTTTCCAAAAACATTACCTGCCATGTCTTTTTACACCTGCTTGTTGGACAAAATTTGATTGGTATAGGCAGGAAGCCAACATGTCTGAACTTCTCCATATTTGGAAGACTTGTTGAATAAGAATGGTGCATTAGAATTGTTAACTTACCAGTAGATCCGAAAAGCTTAAGCACCCGACTCTGTTTGCATCTAGACTGAGTAGAATTTGAACCCTTTACTTTCAGCTCTGATGCTATGTTACCAGTAGACCAAAAAGCTTATGTTGTTAGCCTTAATAATAATTAAGAACATTTTATTATTTATCCATATTGGCCTGAAACTATTTACATTGCGAATGGGCCTTTCTCTCGGTTAAGTATGGAATGGAATAAGGGTATTTTAAGAATGGGAAAGTGTAAATGTGGAGAAACTATGACAATAGCAGTATTTTAAGGATGGGGTTATAAAAACATAAAACCTCACCCAGAAAGGCTGGTCAAAAGATGTTATTTAAATTTATTGACTCTGTATAATTATGCAAGATCTACCTAGTAAATAACCGATATAGAACTATATATACATAATTAGGTTCTCACATACACCTCTTATTTAAGCTTGAGCATCATTGCCAGGCTAAGAATTCAAATATATGTAAATCCATGAGCAAGCATCATAAATCCAATCACAAACACTATAATCGGTCTATAATTAGCTCTAAAAGTTTTGTACCGCAACATCCCCTAGTCCACGTAGGTTTTTGGCCAGATGCTCTCTGATATCATTGTAATAATGCAGAACCTTACCCAAAAAGCAAGCCGGAAGATATTATTTAGATTCATTATTCTTGTTTAAGTATCCAAGATCCACCTAGTATATAGCTGATGTCGGACTAAATACACGCCCTCACGGATCATTACAAGGGTATTATTGGATTGAAAATGTATGAATATAAGCTTTTATTTAGTCTTAGGATTTGGAAAGGTTACCTTTTTACAAGCTATATGCTCTGTTATTCAAAAAAAGCCTCTTTCTTATCTAGAACCGCATTGGCTCATAGTATCAATTTATAGTTTAAAAATTGACGCCAGGTTGATATTGTCTAAAGATTTGCTCGGTTCCATGGTGAAGTCCCTAAGCTTAGAATTGTCCAAGGCTCACATATTTTGATAGGAAATAGCTCAGACATTGAAGTGTTCTCTGTATGAACCATCACTATTTTTTGGGAAGAATGAATCATCCTTTGTTAAAAGATTTAATTTGATAAATTCATAAAAATTAAACAATTTATGTTGATTGTGCAAGTAGTGGATGCAGTAGAAGCTTCTTTGAAAGGTAATCATATAAGAAAATGTCAAAGGCGCAACCCCCTCTTTTTTTTTTTGTTAGTCTCAACTCTGTCTATTTTGTGATAGTGATTTCCTAGTTCTTTTTTCCTGCATTCTAACTGGAAGATATGAAGGTGTCATAGTGTTGCAACTTTCCATCTCTATTTACTGCTTTTCTATGAGTAACTTTAATGATATCGGCGGACGACTTACTCTAATAAATGCCATAATCGGCACAATTCCTCTCTACTGGATGACATCTTTCTACATTTCAGAGGGGTGGTTTGACTGATGTGGAGCAAGGGGAGCTTCAGGTACAGCTCGCACTGCACTATTCTCTTCTTCAGTAGTCAGAAACCTTTTGGAGACAGAAATCAAGGATTCAGTAGATTTTGGAGGGTGACCAAAACACCATATTCTTCCACCGGTTGACTATCATCTGCAGGCAGAGGAACAAAGTCAACAGCATCAGGGAGAGCAGTGGACAAGGGACGGAGGACCCGAAGTTGATCTGCAAGGTGTTGGAGGGTTTCTTCAGATCCAGGTGGATAGACCAGACTGCTGAAGGGAGGTTGCCCACCCAGCCTGCCCCCTTGAGGAGGGTCACCAGGGATGAGAACGCTAAGCTGATCAGGCCTATTTCGGTTGCAGAGATTCAGGAGAGTCTTTGGTCCCTAGCTAAGGACAAGGCTCCAGGCCCAGATGGGTTCCCTCCACTTTTCTTCCGAAGATACTGGCACATAGTCAAGTAGGATGTGGTGGAGGTCATTCTACAGTTTTTCAGCTCAGCTAGCATGTCTACTGATTGAAAACAGACCTTTATTATCTTGATCCCAAAGAGACTGGACACTACGGAGCTGAGTCATTACCATCCTATCAGTCTCTATACCACTCTATACAAGGTCATTTCCAAGATCCTGGTAAGGAGAGTCAGAGGTGTTTTGGCTGAGCTGATCAGTCTTAAGCAGGGGGCATTCATTGGGGGCGAAGCATCACCAACAATGTTCTTATTGCTCAGAAGTTCATGTGTTATCTCAGGCGGGCATCGAGCAAGAAGTGATGGATGGGCATCAAGCTAGATATGGAGAGAGCCTATGATAGAATGGACTAGCACTTTCTGGCACATTCTCTAGAGAGCTTCGGGTTTAATGGGTTCTTGGTTGTATTAGGGCACTCTCCTTTGCCATTTTGGTGAATGGCACACCCACTCAATTCTTTGAGTCCTCTATGGGCCTCCGACAGGGATGCCCGCTATCACCACTCTTGTTTATCCTCTGTTCAGACGCTCTCTCTAGAGCTCTATGAGGTGCCTCGGTGGCTCTCTCTAGAGCTCTACAAGGTGCCTCGGCACCTTCTAGATCTCTCATATGCTGTTTGCTGACGATTATTTCCTAATAGCTCATGCGAGTAGGAGGTCGGCATAGTCGTTTCGGAGGATTACTGGGGATTGTTGCAGGGCATCTGGACAGCGGGTCAATTTGGCCAAATTGATCGTTTGCTTCAACCCTAGGATTGACCCACGGATGAAGGGTGCTATCTCGGAGATATTGGGGATTAGCGAGCAGGTTGACACCATGTGGTACCTGAGGGTCCCCATCACCGGACGACGACTGCACAAGGGGGACTGCTCGGCGGTGGAGCTGAGCATCCGACAACATTTGGAGGGATGGTAGGCAAGCATTCTATCCATAACGGGCAGAGTTGCCTTAGTAAGGTCAATGTTGAGCTCTATCCCCATATTCATGTTGGCTAACACCTTTGTGCCACTGGCACTATTGAGGTCGTTGGAGCAAATGTTTTGAAGCTTTATTTGGAGTGGGCGAGCTAGAGAGGGCTGCACCCATCTGCTTGGTTGGGAGGTGCTCTGTCAACCGACGAGCAGTGGAGGGCTGGGCATCCATTCTCTCAGCCCAAGGCGAGAGGCTTTGGTGACCAGGCATGTGGTACCTTTTGGAGCCAGAGGAGCTATAGTGCAGGCTGATAAGAGCCAAATACGGGGACAGGGTTGCGGGGGATGTTTTCCGACCTGGGCATCAGTGTTCCTACATTTGGCAAGAGATGTGTGCCCGGGCCACGTTGGTGCTCCCCTAGATCTCATGGGTAGTTGGGGATGGACGCAGCATCGCAGTACCGAAGGATATGTGGCTGACGGGGCTGCCACTTGCCCGATGACCTACCATGCTCGACTTAGGTGCATTGGCGGGGAGCAGAGTGTGCGACCTACTTATCTCTAGGGAGAGCAGATGGGATGTGGACCAGGTCCACCTTATATTTGGTGAGGCACTGGCAGAGAGGGTTTTGGCAACACCGTTACCCTGCAAGGGGACTGAGGATAGGAGGATCTAGAGTCCGACTAGGAGGGCGAGGGTCATAGCCAACGATCTTCAGGCCCTTGTGGATGCGAGCCCTACTTGTCGGATGGAGAGGCATTGGATCTGGCGGCTACGGGTCCACCCTCGCATGGCTCTCTTTCTCTGGAAGGTGGCCTAGGGGTGCCTGTCGACTAGAGGAGTTCTAGCAAGGAGGGGGTTCGGATCCCGTCCGACTGCGAGGGAAGCCCAGAGGTGGAGGAGACTATCAGCCATGCTCTAGTCAGATGTCCATGGGCGCGTCAGGTTTGGGGTGCCGCCTCGAACCCCTACAGATTCTCACATCTACAGAGGTATTCTTGAGCAAGTTACAAGACTCACGACGTAGGCCAGCCTCGGCAGAGTGGGTAGTTATATAGGCCTACCTGGCGTACCACATGTAGTTGGACAGAAATATCTGGATATCTGAGGGAAGGAGATTGCACCTAAGGTCAGTAGTGGATAGAGCCATGATATATGCAGTCGAGCTGTCGAGTGTTGTCATCGCGAACTCACCTGGAGAGGGCAGGGACATCTAGGGTTCCCCTTTGGCTCGTGTAGCGCCCAGGTCTATTTTGATATCCTGAGAACCTCCACCCCTTAGTTTTCTCAACGTAAACTTCGATGGTAGTGTCTTTAAGGACAGTAGCAGTTGTTGGGTAGGCTTCATGATCATAGACCAAGAGTCTCGATTTATTGCGGCCAGGGATGACACATCTTTGATGAGACTGTACTCTTTGTGGAGTTGCATGCGGCCTGTGAGGGCCTCATCTATGCCAGGTAGCAGCTGGGGGTTGATCGGGTCTTCCTCGAAGGGGGCTCGGCAACGGTGATTGACTGGATCCAGAGCGGAGTTAGTAGGACGGATCTGCACCCATTGTGTCGAGATTTTTGTCTGCAGACGGCTGGCCTCGTTCGAGGCTTCGCATGTACTTCGGGTGATTTCTTCTGGGAGGATACTGCGTCTTTACCACAGTCGTTATGTCACATACTACTCGCTGACTCTTCTGGGTGCACTCACGTGCGTATGCTATAAGTTGCCCATTGTACCCAAAAAAAGAAAAAAAGAATTGAGAAAAAGCGTAAAGATTTGGAGGGGAGAAAAGAATTGTAATGGATTTCACTACTTAAGGAGTTGGGAAAAGGTCTGGAGACTAAAACAGCTCGATGGTTTAGGTGTTATAAATCTCAGAACCCTCAATCAATGGTGGAGATATTACAACGACCAATCAAAACCTTGGCGAGAACTAGTTCAGACTCTCTACTACACCAAGAAGGTTCCTTGCCAACCGGAACCAAGAAACAACAAATTGGCTTCTGCTGCATGGAAGGGTATCATAAAAGTTACATCCTCTTTATCAATCAAAGCGTAGTCTTTAAGATTGGAAAAGGAAAGCAGGTTTTCTTTTGGTTTGATCATTGGAAATGGAGAGGACCTTTGCAGTCAAAAGCTACTATACCTTCTTAACAAACGGTGAAATAAGGTCCAACTTTGCTCAGATCATCCGGAAAGTCCCTCTACCAGAAAAATCAAAATTGCGGGGCTTGATTTTAACAATAGAATCTTAAAAACACATCTGTTATTTGCCGAAAAGATCTTGGATACTTATACAGAACTAAGGAACTAAAAAATATTTTCTGGCTAGCCTTTTTGTGAGAAAAAATATTTAGTTCCACATTAGTTATTCGCATACTTGCTATCATCCAATAAATTACCAGGTGGATATTCCTCTAACTATCATCAAAAAAAAAAAAAAACTTTAACTAACTATATCTCCTCTAATCTGGTTTCTATATAAAGTCAGTTGTTTCCAAGCTATGTTCATTACACAAGGGTGGTCCTCGATCTCACAAAATCTAAAACCACATTAATCATGTCTTCTTGTTTTTTTTTTCAATTAAGACCATATAGGACATGTATGTGTGATGTGGGTGGAGAGTATCATTTATGCCTATCTATGATAGTTTACTCATCCAGAGAAAAGCAAAAAGGAAAAACAAAAAATAACGAAGGAATCTGGACTTTTGAAAGGAAAATTTTAAAAATGACATTGTTGACAGGTGGCATTGCCATTGTTGTTCTCCCATAGGTTGACATTGTTGATCTTTGTTTGATTTGGTAGATACAATGTCAGATTGGATCGTCTACATCATTAGACCATCCCTATACCTATATATATATATATACCTATATATATATATATATATATATATATATATATATATATATATATACCTATATATATATATATATATATATACCTATATACCTATATATATATATATATATATATATATATATACCTATATATATATATATATATATATACACCTATTAAACAGGAAGGAGAAAGAAAACTTGATCTCTCTCCAAAATTTAGAAAGATCAGAAAGAAAATCATTGAAAAATCGGCTCTTCTTCATTACCATGAAAAATCATTAAAAAAATAGAAAATTTGGCATATATTTTGAAATAAATTAGATTTTTAGTGGGACTCTTAAAAAAGAAAAAAAAAATCTGCTTCTTACTTCTCTTGGGAACTCCACACATAACAGAAAAGAAAAAAAATAATTTATTCCTATACCTATATATATACCTATATATATATATATATATATATATATATATATATATATATATATATATATATATATATATATACACCTATTAAACAGGAAGGAGAAAGAAAACTTGATCTCTCTCCAAAATTTAGAAAGATCAGAAAGAAAATCATTGAAAAATCGGCTCTTCTTCATTACCATGAAAAATCATAAAAAAAATAGAAAATTTGGCATATATTTTGAAATAAATTAGATTTTTAGTGGGACTCTTAAAAAAGAAAAAAAAAATCTGCTTCTTACTTCTTTTGGGAACTCCACACATAACAGAAAAGAAAAAAAATAATTTATTCATAATATTTTCTCCAAAATTAAATTAGATTTTTTGTGGGACCCTTTAGAAATGGAAAAATAGTTCAAAAAAGAGAAAATCATAACAATTACAAGAAATCATGTAAAGAAACAGAAAAATATGAAATAAATTAAGAAAAAGTAATCTGTTCATAATAAAATAAGGCTTTCCAAAGTTGTGCAAAAAAAGAAAAGTCAAAAAAATCCCACCTCTTATGTCTTTGGGAAACCTAAAAAAAAATTGTTTCTTTATTTATTTTCCTCCATGCACAAAAAGTTTCGGTCTTAAATTTACTGTCATGACAATCAAAGGTGGTAGGAGATTAAAAAAAAGTCTCACCTCTATTTATTCCACAATTAAAGTGCCAAATCTATGCCACAATCATTGAAACGATTGAAAAGGTTAGTATTGCACCTCTATATTTTATTTTATTTTTAAAAATTTCTTATTATTCTTCTATTGTATAAAATTATATTTCGGTTTTCATTAACACCCAGCGCATCATATGGGTATCATTCTTGTGGTTTCATAAATGAAAACCTTAATGGGATGAAGAGGAACATAAATGGAATTTTCCACCAATTGAAGGACTGAAAGGAGCCTCAACCATTTTAAATGCCAATACAATATATATAAAAACAATGAATATTAATTGACTTCTTCAAGTAAATTGGCCATAGTCTAGAGATTTAGCACCTTTCTCATTATCAAGGTTTTCATCTCAATAGATAAACCAATATCATAAGATATCTTCTTATATAATGTTAATACATAACCCGAGATTTTCGTCCAACATATTATAGATTTAATCAGAGTTTTGTTATATCAGCTAAGGCATAGATATCTCACTTTATCAAGATCTGAATTCACATTGGTTTTGGTCCCGCATTGAGATAACCAATACTTCAATATCTTAAAACCTTGCTCTCAATTTAGGAGTTTGGGGAGCTAGGTCCAATAGAACTCAATGTGGATGTAGAATTTTGATGTGGCTGCAAAATCCAATAGAACTCGAAAAATACCATGAAATATCCTTGAGGATGGGGATGTGTGCTTAGATGTAAATGTTTCTTTTCTTATCATTTGAGCTGATAGGTGCCTTCTTGAGTTCTTGTGAGCCCATATATGATGAATAGATTGAACTCCATAGGCATGGTCTAACCAAAAACATGCACAAATAGACAATCGGGTTGCAAGTATATCCGGTCGCATCCAGTACTAGCTTGAATTAGACCTGACCCAAAAGCAACCTGACCCGAATTGCTTTCTGAGTAAAGTTTAGACAACCTAGTATATAGGTATGAATTTGGTCAAGCAGGTCTACATTTAGATTGAGCATGTTTGAAAGTGAAATCAGATTGAGTTTTATTCATTTATATCAGATCGATACTCTAACAGTTTGGAAAACTGGAACCTAATTAATATTAGACCTCATGCCTGACCCTTGGGTGCTAGCTTCAAGTATGAGGCAAGTCTAAGTTATATTGCATTCGGGTCGGTTTGGGTCTCATCTGACCTTCTTGAACCCCAAATTCTATTTGTTAATTGTTTATTCCAAGTTCAAAATTAATCAAACAGAATTCTGGTCAAGTGTTTAAACTATGTCAAGAAGTTTTAGAGAACATGAATGGGGGAGGTTGTATCTAATTAAGGCTTATCCAGGTAGGTAACAACCAAACAGCTGACCTTGCAGGTCTTGCTCAATCTCTCAACAAGAAAAGGGACACTGCATGAGATGGTGATGTCCTCCAAGATTCTAATTGGGGGCTTAACAACGTGACAATTATATATAAGAGGACATTATCACCTGGAATAATGAAAGCCTTATTTTTTAATGGAGTTGTTGGGAAAACTCTTCAGTGTCATGGATCAGGTTCCATCATGTTGGACTACATTAGAAACTAAAGGACAAAAAAACTTTTCCAAAGAAAATGAGAATACAAAGAACAAGTAAAATTCCATAAATGAAGAGATTTATTAGGGGAACCTCAATTTGTCGATTCTCCCATATGAAGCTAAATGATTGAACATAAAACAAAAAAAGAAAAAGAAAAAGAAAACTCAGGATGAAGCATCATTGATTCAAAGACATTATTGGTGAAGTCCAAGTCTTCTAATTAACATGAGTGATATCAATGTAATTTAGATGCTTGCGCTTCTAATAACGTTTTTTGATGTAGTTTTATCATTTCATTTTCTCATCGAATGATTGATTTCAATCTTTTCTTAGAATAAAGAGAAATATCTTTCTTCCAATTCGCAATTGTCCTACGAGCAAATTCTTAGCAATGGCAAATGAGAATTAGATAGTCCTTAAATTCTAGGAATCTTACTGTGAGAGTTCTAGTTCAACCAAGCAGATCAAATGGAAGTCTGACTAGAGCAACACTACTAAAGAATGGGAATGAATTAAAAGTTAAATGGTTTATTACTTTGAAAGAAGCTTAGAAGTGACAAAGTTGGCCAAATTATTTCATGCTACTTTAAGACTAACTGTCCACCAACATTGCTCTGACTCATCTAGGTGGCTTCAATAACATACCAAACAGTGTATGTTTCGATAAAAAGCCAGAGACAACCAAACAAGAGCTAAACAATTCCACCTACCGATCAAAAAGTCTTGTTTTTATCTTGTTGGAAGGCTGCACTAAATATAAGCTCAATCCTACAAGACGTGGGACATCGAGGAGATGGTCAGAACCATCCAATATTGCTTCCAAATGCACCAAGGTGGCATGGCATATCTTGGCCATCCAAAAATGGGTGTGAACGCCCATGGAATCCGCATCTAAGGAATAACCAACAAAAAAAAAATCTTGGATTCTCCATAGCAATTCACGCCCAACTCTTTCTCCAGCATGGCACCATTGAAGTGATCAAAATAAAAGATTTTTTTTATTTTAGGATATAAAAGACTAATATATATATGTGTGCGCGCGTGTGTGTATGTATGAATATATGTGTGTGTATATATGTGCGTATGTATGAGTGCTATGTGTGTGTGTGTATATATATATGTATGTATGTATGTGTGTGCATATATATATATATATATATATATATATATATATATATATATATATATATATATATATATATATATATATATATATATATATAAGTATGTATGTGTGTGTGTGAATAATACAAGATAAGTTATCATGAAAAGCAAGTTATCATGAGTCAAGTACTTTTTTTTTTTGGTCCTTTTGGCAAAACCGTGGCAGTCCCCATTCCATCAATTACTTTATCTTTATCATTAGGGGGATCGTTTTATATATATATATATATATATATATAATTGCAGAAAACCCATCCATTTGGGGACCACACGTGCCATTTTAGCATGCACACGCGTCTGAAGTGAGCTGTACGTGACTTACAAGAGAAGAAGGGTTAAGGATTATTAAATCCTGTTCAATTATATTTTAATCTGGTACTTATGTTCGCTCATGATTCCGTTCATACTATGTAGGCAAAGGTCACAAGTTCCCACCTTCCTTATATATGTTGTCAAGCACGCCAACTTGATAGTTATCAAGGATTAATAGCCAACTCAATATAATATGGAGGACTACTACCTATTTCACACCCCACAAACACTCCTTATAGACTCCATCCCTCATGATCTCATGCACAACAATGCCTTTGACACAACCATTGCAAATTATGTTCATGTGTCTGGTGAATTCCTGCACTTCGGAAATGAGCATGATGGCGATGGGCTGCACTCGAAGAGCGAAAACATGTTCCATGGCGAAGGAGAAGGCACTTCAAATTCTGGCTTGCGCATCGATGCAGTCGAGGACTCTCTCGATGTTTACTTGTCGGTAGATGGCAATGCATCTGCGAGTAGGGTTGTCGGGGAGAGTCCTGAGGAGAAACAAGGTGATGGCAATTCCTTTAAGGAGATGACAAGGGTGGCGAAGTTGAGGAGAGATCGTTCAAAGACACTAATCTCGGAGAGGAGGCGGCGTGGCCGAATGAAGGAGAAGCTCTATGAGCTGCGGTCCTTGGTTCCTAACATAACTAAGGTGACACTGATCGGTTCTTTCAATTTTGAAAATAAACCACGCAATAGCACGTATCTTGTAGGATAGTGATTACGGGTGTCGGTCCACAGGGATTGAAGAATAAGTTATTTTTCTTTTAAAAATAAATCAACAAGAAGGATTTGCTAAATTGATTTAACTAAATCAAACTATGAGTACGGATTGAAATTTTATCAAAGTAAATAGATCTAGGGTTTGGAATCCACCACATAGCATTGCATCAAGGATTGTGTTCTTAATCTTATCTTTTGGAGAGGCATGCAATTTTGGCTACAAGCCTTATAAAATAAAAGCATAAAGAGTTTTAGGAAGATCCATCTTCGGTATAGCATGAAGTGTCTACCTAAGTATGCTAATCTAGGGTGTAGCACATCTCATCTTCCTAGGCATGGATCATCTTAGACTACTTTAGCAACATGAATAGTAAATGGCATGCTCAAGGTTTAAACATCATAAAATAATTTTTCATTGAGAATGAGAATTTAAACAAACTCCAAAAAGATTAAAAGAGTAAGAACTACAATGCCCTGTTACATTGCTAGGGCTTCATCCAGCCCTAGACTAGGTGTTCAGCCGCGCATGGTGGCCGGATGTCCTTCCATCTTCAAATGAAAGCCTTCACCTCTCATTCTTCCCAATATATCACAAACTATTCTCTCTCCTCCCCTCTCTCTTCTTTTTTTTTTTTTTCTTTCTCTCGGCTGGTGGCTTCTTCTTCTTCACCGAAACAGGGGTTCTCCCCTGTTTTCTTCAAACCGAGCTCTCCTCTCTTGGACTCCACCCCCCAACCGAGCTCTCCTCTCTTGGACTCCACCCCCCAACCGAGCTCTCCTCTCTTGGACTCCACCCCCCAACCGAGCTGCCCTCTCTCTTGCTGATGGCTCCCTTATATAGATTCCCAGCAAGCACGTGGATGGCTGGAATCACGGACTCGCCGGGAGGAGCGTGCGTTGCTGCGTCACGGAAGAGGGACGCTGATCACGGAAGGATGCCATTCACGGACGCAGTGCTGGGAGCTGAAGCGGAAGGTGGGCTGCTGGGATTTCGGGATCACCGGATTGGAAGCGATGCTGGTAGCTGATGCGGAAGGAAGAAGGTGGATGCTGAAATCATCGGAAATCTGGGACGCTGGCAGCGATCGCGTTGATGGCTTGGAGGATTTGGAAGGCATGCGTTGCTGGCACGGGATCTTCAAATGGAGAAGGAAGATGGCGTGATCCGTGGGATGCTAGAGCGGCTGTGAGGCGCGATGCAGGGGCTCTCGAATCCGGAAGATGGGGGGGAATCCGGGACGATTTGCTTCGGTGTGCTGGGAAGGAAAGAAGTCACCGGCTGGCTGATTTGGGAAGAAGGTCTCCCCTGTTTCAGCGCTGGGAAGGAGAAAGGATTTCTTCTTGGAATGAATCTGGGCGAAGATGAGGCTCGGTGAAGCGGAGAGAATCTTGAAACAGGGGTTCTGATTCCTTATTTAACGTGATCCGGGGGCGATCAAGGATATGGCTGGGCTGGGAGTTATTCATGGAAGGAGGGAATACGCTGGGAGGATGCGGAGAAGATCCGTGAAGCTCGGGATGGCTGGAGTTGGGCTTTGAATCGGAGGATCATGCGGCTTGTTCTGAAACAGGAGAAGAGAAGAATAAAATAAAATAAAATAATGTGGAAGATGAATACGGGAATGAGTAGGATATGTGAATTTTTTTATTATTTATATTTCTTCTTCCTCTTTTTTTTTTTTTTAGAAACGTGGTTGGGGTCCACTCGGGTAAGTTGGAAGGGCTTTGTTCTGAATCTAAAATAAAGGAAGTTTGGACACGTGGAGAAAATGGGAGAGGCCTTTGTTTTGCTAAGTTGGGAAGCTTGGTGCACACGGGAAATATGACGTGGACAAAAGAGTGGGTAGCTTCATGCACATGTGGGAGAAAGTAGTCCACACATGGAACAGATTGAGACTAGTTCGTGAAAGGGATGACTCGACCTGCACACACATTAGACTAAATTAATATAGAAAATTAAACCAAACTTGAATTACCTCTAATAATTTATTCAAATGAAATGAGAGGGAAAACACATTTTCTTCTATTAATATTTAAAATATGTGCATAACAATAATAATAAGTGCTATGTAAAATAGATAAATTTGTACATTATTTAGCACTTATCACACCCCCAAACCTACATTTTGCTAGTCCTCGAGCAAAATAAAATTAGAAAAGAAGGAACTCTAACTCACTTTCGCAGGCATCGCGATTGCATTTACCATATGCAACAAGGCTTTAAACCCCTAGGTTACCCTAGTGGACGAGTTATAGTCTCGTGAGGGTTTCCAGTGAAGATACCCACAAACTTCAATATTAAAATAAATCATTTATTGTTATGATTATATTTTTTATTATTATTTTTATTCTTTTTTTATTATTTTTTTTTTGATCTATTAAGTGAAAATCAAATTCCAAATGCATACTAGTAAAGAATTTCAAAAACTCTTTTTTTTTATTAAAATCTAATTCAAGATACATAAATGATAAGAATTTCAAAACACACACGGTTTTTATTTACTAAGTCGGCCCAAATTCTAGGTCAAGATGCAATTCAAGTTGAAGTCATTAAGTTCCGTTAGGGAGTTGTAAGACTTATTTATACTGGAGTGCTCGGTGAAATCTGGACCGTACACAAGCTAAGGGTTCGGATCAACAAAATATTGCAAAGACTAGTAGTTTCCAAGGATTGGTCGAAAGGACCTGTTCACTGATTCAAAATCATCTTATCTGCAGGATTTCGAGAGTTGTGGATGTTTACTTTAGTACCTCACGGGCTTTATCTGTAATATTCCAGTTTACTCGAATTTTTACAACGATGGCTTTCACACTATTGTCTTTTCGGTCAATACAGCATTTCTTCCTCTTTTTTTTTCTTTTCTTTTCTTTTTTTTTTTTAAGAAAGATATATAAATTGTGCACTTTTACTCTTGTGGTGATTTCTCCGTGTAACGAGCAATCAGTCGACAACTCTCACACCAGTTGGCATAAGGTGTCGGGCATCAAGACTCCCCTACGGACTTATGCTCGGAGTTCTCATCACAAGCCCACTTGACCTTTGACAATAGGTAGCCCTTTTCAATGTTCCTGACTAAATCCATTTTTATTGATGTTTTTTTTTTTTTGGATTAGATAAGTATGATTCATCAGGGTCCAAGGTTGCTACCATATTCTCAACATAATGTCGAGCCTAGACCTTAGAAGAGTCGGCCAGTGTGTAGTGAAATTCCAAAGTATTAATTAGCTTACAACTCCCTAAGAGAGACTTAATAAAAAGAACTTAAATTTGTATTACTTCCGACTAGTCATTGGGCTTTTTAGATTTTATATACCTTGTGTGTTTATCATTCTCGCATAAATGTATATAAATTAGGTTTTTTTTTTTTTTAACAAAACTTTTTTTTTAATAATTTTTTTATTATTATTTTATGAAAATAAACATATTTTAAATTTTTTATTTTTTTTTAAAAAAAATAATTTTTTTATTATTTTTTTTAAAGCTTTTTTTTTTTTTTTGAAAATCAAGATGAATACCCCCAAACCTAAACCTAACATTGTCCTCAATGTTAAGAAATAATCTAAGAGAATTGGGTTGCCTCCCAACAAGCGCTAAGTTTATTGTCTTCAGCCAGACACAGTGGGTCCTTAATTATTTTGATAAACAGGGTTCGTTAAATTAAGGGATTCGATCAATTGCCCGTCGGCAACACATTCTACATAAGGTTTTAACCTTTGACCATTGACTTTTAAAATATGTCCACCATTGAGGTGTTGGATCTCTACTGCACCATAAGGAGAAACCTTTTTCACTACGAATGGTCCATCCCACCTAGAGCGAAGTTTACCCGGGAAGAGTCGCAACTTGGAATTGAACAGCCAAACCTTTTGACCAGGTTCGAAGGACTTACGGTTAATATTTTTATCATGAAAAGCCTTAGTCCTTGCTTTATAAATTTTAGCATTTTCATAAGCCTCATTACGCAATTCTTCAAGTTCACTTAGTTGGAGTTTTCGGTGAGGACCAGCTACTGCCATATCTAAGTTAAATTTTTTTATAGCCCAGAAAGCTCTATGTTCAAGTTCTACCGGTAAGTGACAAGCTTTACCAAAAACTAATCGGTAGGGGGACATGCCAATAGGAGTTTTGTAGGCGGTACGGTAAGCCCAGAGTGCATCATTTATCCTTTGAGACCAATCTTTCCTATCGGGACGTACCGTTTTCTCTAAGATGTGTTTTAACTCTCTATTGGACACCTCGACTTGTCCACTCATTTGGGGATGGTATGGGGTAGCAACTTTGTGGGTGATGTTATATTTGCGAACCAAAGCCTCAAAAGATCGGTTGCAAAAATGAGATCCCCCATCACTGATAATGGCTCGGGGTGTACCAAAACGACAAAAGATGTTTTCATGTAAAAATTTAATCACAACCTTGTGGTCATTAGTTTTAGTGGCGACAGCTTCTACCCATTTTGAAACATAATCAACCCCTACAAGAATATATTCGAAACCAAAAGATGGTGGGAAAGGGCCCATAAAGTCAATACCCCAGACATCAAATATTTCTACAATTAAAATAGGATTGAGAGGCATCATATCTCTACGGGAGATGGTACCCATCCGTTGGCACCGTTCACAAGTTTGGCAAAAGTTATGGGCATCTTTGAAAAGTGTGGACCAATAAAATCCACTTTGTAAAACTTTTGCTGCAGTTTTTCTACCCCCAAAATGTCCCCCACAAGCTTGTGAATGGCAGAATGAAAGAATACTTTGAAATTCACATTCAGGGACACATCGACGGATGACTTGATCGGGACAATACTTGAATAAATCAGGATCATCCCAATAATAGAACTTTACTTGTGAAAAGAATCGGTTCTTATCTTGAGTTGACCAATCATCAGGAATTCGTCCTATGGCAAGGTAATTCACTATGTTTGCAAACCATGGCGTTTTTATTCTTTGTACCTCAAATAATTGTTCATCTGGAAAAGAATCGTGTAAGGGTGAGGTATTTTTACAAGAGGGCTCAAGAAGAATCCTAGATAAGTGGTCCGCTACGACATTTGCAGTTCCTTTCTTGTCACGAATTTCTAGGTCAAATTCTTGTAGTAAAAGAATCCATCGAATCAGACGGGGTTTAGTATCCTTCTTTGCAAGAAGGTGTCGAAGGGCAGCATGATCAGTGAATACGATAACCTTGGATCCTAATAAGTAAGATCGAAACTTGTCTAGTGCAAATACTACCGCTAGCAATTCTTTCTCAGTGGTGGTGTAGTTTAATTGTGCATCTGAGAGTGCTTTACTAGCATAGTAAATGACATGAGGTACTTTATCTAGCCGTTGCCCTAAGACTGCCCCAATAGCATAGTCGGATGCATCACACATTAGTTCAAATGGAAGGGTCCAATTAGGGGGCCGTATGATAGGTGCAGTGGTCAATTTCGAGCGAAGATTTTCAAATGCCTCCTCGCATGCTTTATCAAAGACAAAGGGAGTGTCCTTGGCCAGAAGATTGCACAAGGGTTTGGAAATCTTACTGAAATCCTGAATGAAGCGACGGTAGAAACCAGCATGGCCAAGGAATGATCGGATTTGTTTCACAGTTTTGGGTGGAGGGAGATTGGAAATAAGATCGACTTTGGCTTTATCTACTTCAATGCCCCTCTTGGATACGATATGTCCTAAAACTATGCCTTCTTGAACCATAAAATGGCTCTTTTCCCAACTTAGTACTAGGTTGGTCTCCTTACATCTTTTCAAAACTAAGGTCAAATTGTCTAAACAATCATCAAAAGATAGGCCAAAAACTGAGAAATCATCAATGAACACTTCTAGAAAGTTTTCTACCATATCTGAAAAGATGGCCATCATGCATCGTTGAAAAGTTGCGGGTGCATTACATAGTCCAAAAGGCATCCTCCTATAGGCAAATGTCCCAAATGGGCAAGTAAAGGTGGTCTTCTCTTGATCGTCCGGGTAGACAGGTACTTGGTTATATCCAGAATAACCATCTAAGAAGCAGTAGAAGCCTTGACCAGCCAACCGTTCCAAAATTTGATCTATGAAAGGTAGAGGGAAATGGTCCTTCCTAGTCATTGAATTAAGTTTTCTATAGTCAATGCACACGCGCCAACCCGTGGTTGTGCGTGTTTGTATCAATTCTCCTTCCGTATTTTCAACCACAGTGATACCTGATTTCTTGGGTACCACTTGTGTCGGACTCACCCACTTACTATCAGAAATTGGATAAATGATTCCGGCATCTAATAACTTCACCACTTCTTTCTTGACTACCTCCTTCATGTTAGGATTGAGTCTTCTTTGCATTTCTCGGGTAGGCTTTGCATCATCTTCGAGATGAATTCGATGCATGCAAACAGAGGGGTCAACCCCTTTCAAATCGGCTACAGACCATCCTATGGCATGTTTATTTTCTTCTAGCACCCTCAAAAGTTTACCCTCCTGTTCAGTAGATAAGTTGGCTGCGATAATTACAGGGAGGCTATCTTCTGGTCCTAGAAAGGCATACTTAAGATTTGTTGGAAGTGGCTTTAACTCAAGTTTAGGTGGTGAATCAATGGAAGGACAAAGTGGCGCGCTAGCAATGGGAGGAAGAGGTTCAGGTCGGCTCTTCCAAGGAAGGGAACTCACAGGAGATTGATTGTCAAGTAAGATGTTAACTTCTTCTATGGCCTTGTCTATATCAAAGTTGTCAATGTCAAAATGGGCCAGACATGCCTCTAAGGGGTCATCGGCTAAGATATAGGGAAGGGCTTCCTCTACAAGATCATCCATTTCGTCAATTAGGCAGCACTCGTCTTCCCTCACATGTTGGTCAGCGGCATGAAACACATTCAATTTAATTTTCATGTTCCCAAATGATATATCCATTGCCCCAGTTCTACAGTTGATGCATGCATTGGCTGTCGCTAAAAAAGGACGACCAAGAATCACAGGGATTTGTTTTTTTAGGTTGGGCACATGTTCCATGTCAAGGACGATAAAATCTACTGGAAAATAGAATTTGTCTACCTTGACAAGAACATCTTCAATCATCCCCCGTGGTATCTTCACAGATCGATCAGCCAATTGTAAGGACACCGAGGTAGGTTTTAATTCACCTAACCCAAATTTCTCATAGACTGAATAGGGTAGAAGATTCACACTTGCCCCTAGATCTAAGAGTGCTCGGTCAATGGAGTTATCTCCTATGACACAGGAAATAGTGGGAGCGCCAGGATCTTTGAATTTTGGAGGGGTGTTGTATTGGAGAATGGAACTTACCTGTTCAGTAAGTAAGACCTTTTTAGGCACATGTGTCCTAGATTTTCGCTTTTGGGTGCAAAGGTCTTTGAGAAATTTGGCATAGGAGGGAACTTGTTTGATGGCATTAAGAAGTGGAAGGTTGATTTTAACTTGTTTGAACACCTCCATCATCTCTTCTAGTGAAGTTCCCTTCTTGCCAAAGGGAGTGGGTGCATTAAGTGCTTCAGGAAATGGAGCCTCTGGAGTATGGGTTGTGACAGATGGTGGACTAGCTGAAGAAGGTTTTGGGTTTTCATGTGAAACATTCCTCTCCTCTTCTTCATCTTCCTTATTGTTACCCTCCCCAACCTTATTATCTATTATACGACCACTCCTTAGGGTAGTCAAAGCATTGGCTTGCTCATGATTTAATCGGGCTTCTTGAGCCACATATTGTCCCCTTGGATTACTCATTGGTTGACTTGGAAGCTTACCTTCCTCTCGTTTATTTAATGCATTGGCTAGTTGACCCATTTGGGATTCTAGCTTAGCAATTGATTGTGTGTGAGAGTGCAATAGTTGTGTATTTGCCTCCAAACCTTGAAGGGCAGTCAACACTTTCTCCTCGAAGGCTGTATTTCTTTGGGTTGGAGGGGGAGGGTATTGAAATTGAGTTGAGGGACGGTAGAGATGAAAATTCTGAGGATTTTGAAAATTTTGGGAGAAGGGTTGGGAGGTATTAGAAGCTTGCTGCCTCCAAGAAAAATTTGGATGATTCCGCCATCCCGGATTATATGTATTGGAAAATGGATCATTACCCGGTCTGGGCTGTGTTTGGGCAGCATTGATGTGTTCTTGCACGAGTTCGGGATATTGGGGTGCTGAGGGGCACTCATGAATTGGATGCGATGGGCTAGAACAGATAGCACACACTTGTGCTTGGGAAGAGCTAACGACATGTCCTCCTATCATTAGTTGGTCAATCTTATGGGACAATGCATCTACCTTGCTAGACAGGTCCATAGAATTACTTATTTCACAAATGGTTCCTCTTCTTTGAGAATTCGGGGGTGCTTGACGAGAACATGAAGCATGGTGGAGGGAGTTTTCATTAAGGTTTTCAAATAATTGCCATGCTTCATGCTCATTTCGAAGCATGAAAGTCCCCCCGCATGCAGCATCAATCATATGACGGTTTCGTTCAGTCAATCCATCATAGAAGCATTGCACTAGCTGCCACTTAGGTATTTGATGATGAGGACATTTACGGATTAGGTCCCTAAATCTCTCCCAAGTTTCATGAAATTCTTCTCCCTCAGTTTGGGAGAAGCTTGTAATGGCACGTCTAAACTGGTTCGTTCTTCCTATGGGAAAGTATTTTTTAAGGAATTCTTGTTGCATTTGATCCCAAGAACGAATTGAGTTAGCTTCTAAAGAATTCAGCCATTGTTTGGCTCTATCTTTAAGGGAGAAGGGGAATAATCTAAGTTTTAAAGCATCATCAGTGAAATTTTGAATCTTGACAGTGGTGCAAATCTCAAGGAATTCATCTAGGTGTTTATATGGGTCTTCATTGGTGAGCCCATAAAAAGATGGAAGCATTTGGATCACACTAGACTTTATTTCATATTGTACAGCTGCTACCTCAGGTAATCGAATGCAAGATGGGGAAGTGTAAATGGTGGGAGTAAAGTATTCCCTCAGGAGTTTGGGTTGTTCTTCAGCCATCTTAAGAGGTGGGGATGATCCTAATGTTTTGATCTTAGCTCGAATGTTCCTAAGGGTTCGTTCTATTTCAGGGTCAAAAGGTAATAGGTTTTGTACTCTAGAACGACTACCGTGCATACACTAGTACTCGATCAATCAAGCATGCAATAAAAGAGAAAAGCATATCAATCCTAGTCTTTATCCTAAAATCACTAGACAGCTCCTAACTGGTTTGAAGAGGGCACCTAAGCCTCCAATCCGGTCTAATGAACCGAGTTGACCAGGTAAGCTCCCAGGTAAGTGGAGGGGTCACGATGCGTTCGCAAAGGTCCCACTTAAAACCCACTTGCCTCGAACAGATGAACTGTCTCCCTTATAGGGACAAAGCTTGCCTAGACATCAACTAAGCCACAGAGCGAAATTGGTGCAACCTTCGGTGATCTTCGTCCTATTGAGCTCGAATGTCCCTAGGGGCCAACGTCTAATTGATTTTAATTAATGATGACACTATGTGAGATTGAGTTCACCTAAGTTGGGCAAGAGTCCGGTGATGAAATCCGGCTCTTATCTTGTTGGGGTGATTGCCCTTACTATGTGCAAATTGATTTGTGTATGTGTATCAAGCATGCATTCACAATTTTGCTATAATTAAAATCAAACAATCACCACAAAATTTCAAACCAATAATTAATTTAAATAAGAAAAGTTTAGAGGTTACCAAAGGGAATTTTTCTAGCAATTTAATTTTTTTTTTGCAAACCTCTACAGCATTTCTTTTCCGGCAGTTCTCCTTTTGATCATCCCAGATTTTTTTTCTCGATTCCTGATCAAATAATATATAAAAAAAATAAAAAAAAAATAAAAATTAGTAAGGGAGAAAAAGAAGATAAGAAAAGTAACAATAATAGAAAATTTTTTAAAGAAATTTTTTTTTTAATTTTTAAATAATTTTTTTTTAATAAGAAAAATAACTATGCTAGCAATCCCCGGCAACGGCGCCAAAAATTGATCGGTTCTTTCAATTTTGAAAATAAACCACGCAATAGCACGTATCTTGTAGGATAGTGATTACGGGTGTCGGTCCACAGGGATTGAAGAATAAGTTATTTTTCTTTTAAAAATAAATCAACAAGAAGGATTTGCTAAATTGATTTAACTAAATCAAACTATGAGTACGGATTGAAATTTTATCAAAGTAAATAGATCTAGGGTTTGGAATCCACCACATAGCATTGCATCAAGGATTGTGTTCTTAATCTTATCTTTTGGAGAGGCATGCAATTTTGGCTACAAGCCTTATAAAATAAAAGCATAAAGAGTTTTAGGAAGATCCATCTTCGGTATAGCATGAAGTGTCTACCTAAGTATGCTAATCTAGGGTGTAGCACATCTCATCTTCCTAGGCATGGATCATCTTAGACTACTTTAGCAACATGAATAGTAAATGGCATGCTCAAGGTTTAAACATCATAAAATAATTTTTCATTGAGAATGAGAATTTAAACAAACTCCAAAAAGATTAAAAGAGTAAGAACTACAATGCCCTGTTACATTGCTAGGGCTTCATCCAGCCCTAGACTAGGTGTTCAGCCGCGCATGGTGGCCGGATGTCCTTCCATCTTCAAATGAAAGCCTTCACCTCTCATTCTTCCCAATATATCACAAACTATTCTCTCTCCTCCCCTCTCTCTTCTTTTTTTTTTTTTTTCTTTCTCTCGGCTGGTGGCTTCTTCTTCTTCACCGAAACAGGGGTTCTCCCCTGTTTTCTTCAAACCGAGCTCTCCTCTCTTGGACTCCACCCCCCAACCGAGCTCTCCTCTCTTGGACTCCACCCCCCAACCGAGCTCTCCTCTCTTGGACTCCACCCCCCAACCGAGCTGCCCTCTCTCTTGCTGATGGCTCCCTTATATAGATTCCCAGCAAGCACGTGGATGGCTGGAATCACGGACTCGCCGGGAGGAGCGTGCGTTGCTGCGTCACGGAAGAGGGACGCTGATCACGGAAGGATGCCATTCACGGACGCAGTGCTGGGAGCTGAAGCGGAAGGTGGGCTGCTGGGATTTCGGGATCACCGGATTGGAAGCGATGCTGGTAGCTGATGCGGAAGGAAGAAGGTGGATGCTGAAATCATCGGAAATCTGGGACGCTGGCAGCGATCGCGTTGATGGCTTGGAGGATTTGGAAGGCATGCGTTGCTGGCACGGGATCTTCAAATGGAGAAGGAAGATGGCGTGATCCGTGGGATGCTAGAGCGGCTGTGAGGCGCGATGCAGGGGCTCTCGAATCCGGAAGATGGGGGGGAATCCGGGACGATTTGCTTCGGTGTGCTGGGAAGGAAAGAAGTCACCGGCTGGCTGATTTGGGAAGAAGGTCTCCCCTGTTTCAGCGCTGGGAAGGAGAAAGGATTTCTTCTTGGAATGAATCTGGGCGAAGATGAGGCTCGGTGAAGCGGAGAGAATCTTGAAACAGGGGTTCTGATTCCTTATTTAACGTGATCCGGGGGCGATCAAGGATATGGCTGGGCTGGGAGTTATTCATGGAAGGAGGGAATACGCTGGGAGGATGCGGAGAAGATCCGTGAAGCTCGGGATGGCTGGAGTTGGGCTTTGAATCGGAGGATCATGCGGCTTGTTCTGAAACAGGAGAAGAGAAGAATAAAATAAAATAAAATAATGTGGAAGATGAATACGGGAATGAGTAGGATATGTGAATTTTTTTATTATTTATATTTCTTCTTCCTCTTTTTTTTTTTTTTAGAAACGTGGTTGGGGTCCACTCGGGTAAGTTGGAAGGGCTTTGTTCTGAATCTAAAATAAAGGAAGTTTGGACACGTGGAGAAAATGGGAGAGGCCTTTGTTTTGCTAAGTTGGGAAGCTTGGTGCACACGGGAAATATGACGTGGACAAAAGAGTGGGTAGCTTCATGCACATGTGGGAGAAAGTAGTCCACACATGGAACAGATTGAGACTAGTTCGTGAAAGGGATGACTCGACCTGCACACACATTAGACTAAATTAATATAGAAAATTAAACCAAACTTGAATTACCTCTAATAATTTATTCAAATGAAATGAGAGGGAAAACACATTTTCTTCTATTAATATTTAAAATATGTGCATAACAATAATAATAAGTGCTATGTAAAATAGATAAATTTGTACATTATTTAGCACTTATCAGACACTATAACATGACTTGATACACTAGTTTTTGGCTTACTAAATACAAGAAAAGGATTAAATTATGCTTTCTTAATGTTTGTTGTATCTATTTTGCAGCCCTTCGTTTTTTAAGCTTGTGGAATGCACTTGGCATGTTTCACTTAGATAAATGGATTGCATTTCTAAAAATAAATTCATCTTTCTATCGGTGTGTCCATTTCCTTAATTGGCACTAGGATGACACTTCTATAGCTCATGTTTGACACTAGAGGGACCAATTGCTTAATAGTTCTTCTATTAAAACAAATCAAGACAACAAGATACATCCGAGATAAGCATATTGTAGTAGTTTTTTTGACTGTTTCATTGGTTTTTTCGACTGAATTATGCAGATGGACAAGATGTCGATCATTGCCGATGCGGTTGTGTATGTGCAAACTCTTCAAAGGCAAGCAAGGAAGCTAGCAGAGGAAATCAGGCTGCTTGAATCCTCTTCAAAAGTAGACAGGTTGTCAGGATGTCCCTTTGAGAACACCATGAAGGCTTCACAAGTTGATCAGGGTGTTAACAATAGAGCCAATGCCAGCTACAATGACAGAGTCAATGCCAGCAAAGATAACAGAAATATATCAAATGTTTTTTGAATTATCTGATCCTTCGGATGAGGAACTAACTGGGAGCACAACAACCTCTCGTAAATAACAACCTTTTGTATTTTGAATTGTAGCTAACAGTCCTTAGTCAATGGTAATTATCTTGTCAACAAATTCTGTAACAGAAACTTGTATAAATATATGCATCTGCCTGCCTTGCTGGGTGTGGTGAGATTTCTTAATTCCATCGTTCTATCATTTTTCTACTTGGTATCAGAGCTATCAATATGTCTTCCGCATCTTCTTTGACTGTTAGCAACTTTGTGACACTTCGTCTCAAACCAGACAACTACCCTTTATGGAGAGAACAAGTTCTAGCTTTGGCAGAAAGCCAAGACTTACTTGGTTTCCTTACTGGAGACACTCTACCACCTCCAACTCATCTCCCAGCTACTGCTGATAACAATGCAGCACCACTTCCCAATCCAGAATTTAAGAAATGGAAGACCACCGATCGTCTTCTGCGGGGTTGGATCATCGGCACACTAGGAGAAGAGGCGTTGGGTCATATCATTGGTGTTGACACCTCACAGGGTGTCTGGATTGCCCTCAAGGAAGCATATGCCCAAGCTTCTCAAGAGAGGCAGTTTCAACTCACTCAACAACTGACGTATATGAAAAAAGACTCAGAAATATCTCTCAATGACTACTTACGCAAGTTTAAAGGCATCTGTGATAGCCTAGCTGGGATTGGACATCCTGTCGATGACAAAACTAAAGTCTTCTCTCTTCTTACAGGTCTTGGCAATCGCTATGAACCATTCACAACATCAATGCTTAAGCCTCCCATGCCTTCATATGGTGAGGTTGTTCCCCTCCTACAAAGCTATGAAACTCGGATTAATCTTCATAGCCCTGATACTACTCAATTCTCGGCCTTCTTCAATCAGAAAACCAATTCCAAAACTCAGACCAAGACTTTCAAGCCCTCTGGCTCAACATCCTTTTCTTCCCGAGGTAAAGGCTTTATCCCCACAGACACCTCAACCAACAAATCCCAGACTCCAAACACCTCATCCTCTCCCTTCTCTAGAGACAACAATCGGAACAACTCATGTCAAATTTGTGGTAAGAGAGGCCACTCTGCTCTAAGATGTTGGCATCGTTTCAACCATTCCATCCAGCCGGATAATCTCCCTCAAGCATTTGCAGCCAACAGCCTTGGTTCTGATCCTCCAATCGAAGAATGGACTTCTGATACTGGTGCATCTGCACATATGACAGCACATGCAGGTATTCTTACTAATATACGTCCATATAATGGTGTTGATAATGTCTTGATTGGTAATGGAGAATTCTTAAGCATTACCCACGTTGGTGATGCAAATATTAGCACTGGTTCTTCTCGGCTCACTCTACATAATGTGCTTCTAGTTCCTAACTTAGAAAGGAGTTTATTATCTATTGGCCAACTCACATCTGATTATCCAGTGAATTGTGAATTCTCTAATCATGATTTTGTGATTAAGGATCGGGTGACACAACGGGTGTTGATGAAGGGAATAAAAAGGGGTAATTTATATTCCATCAACACGTCTCCAACAGCCTTTTTCTCTACCAGATTCAGAAGGGCTTCAGCAGAGACGTGGCATAGGCGACTTGGTCATCCTCAGGCTGTTGTGGTAGACAAGCTTCGCCAAATGGGTCTTATTCAGTTTCTTGGCAATAACACAGCTCCATTATGTGAGAGTTGTCAACTAGGAAAAAGTTCTAAGCTTCCATTTTTACCTTCATTGCAAAAGACTCTGTTGCTTTTGAAAAGATTCATATAGATCTATGGGGACCGGCTCCTATTTCCTCTATTCATTCCTTCAAGTATTATGCAGCTATTGTCGATGATTTTACTAAATTTATATGGTTCATTCCGTTGAAATTTAAATCTGATTTCTTTGATCAATATGTACTCTTCGAAAAATATGTCATTCGGCAATTTAATGGCTCTATTAAAACCATTCAAACCGATGGTGGTGGAGAGTTTATGAACACTCGGTTTATAACTCATATGCATAATCAAGGAATTATCCACCAAGTTTCTTGCCCTTACACTCCGGAGCAAAATGGAACTGTGGAAAGGAGGCATAGAGTCATTCGAGAATTGGGCATTACCATGCTAATCTATGCCAATATACCCAAGCAGTACTGGGTGGAAGCTTTCTCAACTGCTGTGTTTCTCATCAACCGAAATCCTACTTCTACGCTTCAGTGGGATTGTCCCTTCACTCGGTTATATGGTAAATCACCTGATTACTCATCTTTGCGTGTGTTTGGTTCTCGATGCTATCCATATTTATGGGATACTAAGCAGAACAAATTTGATAACAAGTCATTGCCTTGTGTTTTTATGGGTTATAGTGATCGGCATAAAGGTTATAGATGTTTTTATCCTCCTACTGGTCGTACTTACATCTCCAGGCATGTTATATTTGATGAAACAGTGCTTCCTTTCAAGGCTTCTGATGAGCATAAACCAGGATCTCCTGAACCACTAGTCACTACCTTCCAAGAGTGGACTACATCCTCACAATCCTTAAGTATTTCTTCTGCTCCTATCGCTATCACAGAATTGGAAGATCCACCTGTACCTGATATTCCCTTACCAACCAACTCTAATGACACTTTAACACATCCCACCTCAACCACGGTCTCTCCTTCCTTTGAACCTGAGATATATTCATTCCCTGCACTGCCTCCTTCTCTTATGTCCTCAACTACACAGCTTTCTTCAACAGATACACTTCTCCATAATTCTGTTGAACCTGCCACTATAACTGCGTTGGAGACTCCTCAAGCTGCAGCCAATTCTCAGTTAGCATCTTCTCATTCCATGATTACTCGTGCCAAAGCTAGAATTCGAAAACCAAATCCAAAATATGCTCTCCTTCATTCCTTTGCTGATATTCCAAAAGAGCCACGTAATCTTGAAAGTGCTCTATCGCATCGAGGGTGGAAATCAGCCATGGTAGAAGAGTTAGACGCCATGTCTTATAACAACACTTGGCAGCTGGTCCCTCGAACTCCTTCCATGAATGTTGTAGGCTCTCGGTGGGTATTTAAGGTCAAACTAAATGCAGATGGCACATTGAGTAGGTTGAAAGCAAGATTGGTCGCAAAGGGGTACTTACAGGTTGATGGGGTTGATTTTTCGGAGACCTACTCTCCAGTTATTAAACCAGGCACGATCAGATTAGTCCTGTCAATTGCTATTGTTAAAGGCTGGAATATTCGTCAACTTGACGTCAAGAATGCCTTCTTACATGGTTTTCTCTTCGAAGAAGTTTTCATGGAGCAACCTCCTGGGTTTGAACACACAGATTTTCCTGATCATGTTTGCTTATTACAGAAAGCCATTTATGGGTTGAAACAAGCCCCTCGGGCTTGGTTTAATCGCTTCAGTACCTTCTTAATTGCACTTGGTTTCATTTGCAGCACGGCAGATCCTAGTTTATTTATTCATCATTCAGCTGAAGGTATTTTAGTCCTGCTATTATACGTGGACGATATCATACTCACAGGGTCCTCTTCTCTACTTGTTCAGACCTTTACAAATACCTTACATCAGGAATTTGCTATGAAGGACCTTGGCCCTCTGCATTATTTTTTGGGTATTCAAGTCTCACCAGTTTCGGATGGCATTCTTCTTCATCAAAGTAAATATGCAGTGGATGTTCTAGAGAGGGATTCTATGCATGAGTGTAAGCCTATTGCTACCCCTATGAGTCAAAAATATCAACCAAACTCAGACTTGTCTCCTTACTCTAATCCTCGGCATTATCGGTCTTTAGTGGGAGCTTTACAATATCTGACTTTAACACGTCCAGATTTATCTTGTAGTGTTAATTATGTTTCCCAGTTTATGCAGGCCCCAACCGATGTTCATTTTTCTTTGGTTAGACGAATTTTAAGATACGTCAAGCATACAGTACATTATGGCATTCACATTCAAGCATCCAGTTCTCTGAATCTTTATGCCTTCTCGGATGCTGACTGGGCTGGATGCCCTATCACTCGTCGTTCTACGACAGGGTACTGCACTTTCTTGGGATCTAACATCATATCTTGGTGTGCAAAGAAACAAAGCACAGTATCTCGGTCAAGTTCAGAAGCCGAGTACCTGCTATGGCTCATGCTACTGCTGAAATTACTTGGTTGACCTTTCTGCTCAAGGATTTGGGCATTCCACTTCCACAAGCTCCTACTCTCTATTGTGACAACTTAAGCTCCTTATTTATGACTGTTAACCTAGTTTTTCATGCAAGGAGCAAGCACATAGAACTTGATTATCATTATGTTCGTGAAAGGGTGGCTTTAGGATTACTTATTACTCAACACATTCCCACTCATATGCAGATTGCAGATATCTTTACCAAGCCTCAATCTCGGGCTGCTTTAGACTTGCTACGCCACAAACTTTGCCTGGTTCCCATGCACAGTTTGAGGGGGGATGTTAACAATAGAGCCAATGCCAGCTACAATGACAGAGTCAATGCCAGCAAAGATAACAGAAATAGTTCAAATGTTTTTTGAATTATCTGATCCTTCGGATGAGGAACTAACTGGGAGCACAACAACCTCTCGTAAATAACAACCTTTTGTATTTTGAATTGTAGCTAATAGTCCTTAGTCAATGGTAATTATCTTGTCAGCAAATTCTGTAACAGAAACTTGTATAAATATATGCATCTGCCTGCCTTGCTGGGTGTGGTGAGATTTCTTAATTCCATCATTCTATCATTTTTCTACTCGGGGGAGAAGTATACCAGGTGGGGGAAAGGTGTTACAATTGATAGCTGTTGAAGTTGGTGAAGGAAGATTCTATGTGAGGTTGGAGTGCAGCAAGAGTGAAGGAGTTCCATCATCCCTCTACACTGCAATCGAGTCTCTGGGTTGCTTCCATTTTGAGAGCTCTGACATCTCCATAGCTTCTGGAATATTCGTGCTAACACTAACTCTGAATGTAATTTTTTCATCTTTTTTCTTCTTTTCCTTGTGTTCTTGGTACATTGGTTTCAAGACATCAACTGATTAATTCTTTTTGGTGTTAATAGGTTAGAGAACTCATGGAGGAGATGAACGCGTCCACCTTGAAGCTATGGGTAATGCGTGCGATTCTTAAGGAGGGATTCGAGTTCGACATGACGGCAATCCTTTAGTTCTTTTCCTCATAATTTTTAGTACTCATATTATAGTGTAGTTTCTAGTTTCCTAAATATACCACTTAAAGATGATGCATCAGTAGTTGTAAATTGAGAAACATTTTCAAGAGATTTTTGTTTACTAACCTTGAAATGAGGAAGAAGCAGCAACAAAGAGAGACTCTCAATAATGTAGTGTTGTCGCTATATCCGGACTGGGGTGGAAATGCGGTACAGGTCTGATGCAAGATGTGGGGCTACCATGATTATGGACTGACAGGGCTATCGGTTGTTGGGGTTGTCAGTTCTTATTGACAGATGTCGATTATTCTCCGCGGCTGGTGACACCTCAGTGGGAGCCAAAGTTGTTCACCTTAGTTTACATCTGAGAAAAAGGAG
Organism: Phoenix dactylifera; assembly: GCF_009389715.1. NCBI lineage: Eukaryota > Viridiplantae > Streptophyta > Magnoliopsida > Arecales > Arecaceae > Phoenix > Phoenix dactylifera. Next base: position 9,206,664 of record NC_052401.1, on the reverse strand, counting down.
ATCGGTTGGGCTGGAAGTCGGAGTATCCAGTATTTTTTTTATCACTTATCCCCCACTTTCGAGACCGGACAGTACTCTAGTTAGGGCGATGGAAGTTGAGCAGTTACCTCGATTGACAGTGAGACCTTTGTTAGAGGCATGAAACACACCGATTAGTCGTCTCGAAGCGTTGCCAGATCCGGATGACCCCAAGACCCCATTAATGTGGCGATCTGGTGAATTGCCTTAGCCATCTTCTGGGTGACACGTGGCTCGATCTACCTAAGTAGACGAATCAACACATTGATCAGGGTCATTTGCACCCCTATATAAGAGTATATCCATTCTTTAGACTCCACTTCGTGCTGCCATGAAGTTCGATCCCTCCCAGATTCATAAGAGGAGGAAAGCAAAAAAGAAGTCGGCCGAGACTGAAGAGGGGGAAGCTCTCTAGAGAGCAAGCCAAAGGGGGGAGTCTTCTTAGATTGCCGCCGCCGAAGTTGCCACAAAGGTCGAGGCCCCTCAGAAGAAGAGACTAAGGGGCGGAATCCTCTTCGACTGCTGTTGATGCAAAGGTCGGGGCCCCTTAGAAAAAGAGATTGAGAGGGGAATCCTCCTCGGCTGCTATGGTCAAGGTCACCATCGGGTTTCCCCCCGAGGTCCACGGCCTGGCTTGGGCAGGTCCGAGCTCGTTCGATCGCCAAGGGTGCGCTCTTGCTTTGGGTCGCGCTCTCGAGTTTTACTCTCCATAGTGGTATGTCCGAGAGTTAGACTCTGCTTTGGTGAGCCTCGGGGTGGTGATGAAGTTGGTCGAGGCCATGCAACTCTCGGCCGACATGAAGACCATATGCTCTGCTAGCCTTGATGGGTTCTTCAATGATTCCTATACCACAGTCATTTGGGTAGGTTTCTGACCCGCAACCTTTTGTGTGGTCCTTCACTTTGGTTATTGATTCTCATTTTTCTTTTCAGTATACCCATGTGGTCAGCGAGACATAGCGGCTAGCCAAGAAGTTCTTGAAGCGTATTTTGATGCTCGAGGGGCAATGGAAAGTGGCCTTTGAGCAGGCCGAGCTGTACAAGACGAAGACCATGGTGTCCAAAGTGAAGGCCAAGTCAAGAAAAGCAAAGTCCAGGTCAACGAAGCCCGCGCCTCAGCCACACGAACCCAGGCGGAGGCGAAGCAGGCCCAGCTATCCACGACCAGGAAGGCCCTCAAAGCCTCCGATCATAGAGCAGCAGACCTTTCCACGAAGATAGTCCAGGCCTGACAGAGGGCCCGAGAGGCTGAATAGCAGGCCGTTGAAGCCGAGCAACGGGCTGACGAGGCCGAGTGGTGGGTGGCGGGTCAAGGAGGCCGAGCGGCGAGCCAATGAGGCTAACCGATTGGTTTTCGAGGCCAAAGAGCAGGCCCTTTATGTCGAGGCAAAAGTCGTGGAAGCGGACGAAGAGTATCGTGCCTTGGAGGAGTTCTGATAGAAGGCCTTGGAGACTGCAACTGGCGCCTTTGGGAAGGGCTTCGAAGAATGCAGAGCTTAAGCTCGGTGGCTTTTCTCCGAGATGGACTTCTCCATCCTCGATGTCGATGATGGTGACACTGGTGAAGCGGCGACTCTAACGGCGGCAAAGTCGGGGATGCCGACCACAATGAAGGAGCCAATGGGGGCGAGGGCAAAGAATGAAGTCTTCTGCCTTGTTATTTTTGCTTGTTTTTTATTTTTGCTCAAGTAGGCCAAGCTTGATGTGCCTTCTTTTTGTTTAACTTCTGTTGGAATTAGTGTAAAAGGATACAACTTTAATAAAAGCAAGGAGTTTTTCAAGTACCTAACTTCGATCTTGATTTGTGTCGTATTATTATTTGTTCTTTTTCTGAGTCCAAGTCATCATCCCAAGCTTCGACCTTCTGCTGTAGCTCTTTTTGCTCAGTTTTTGCTGAGATTACTGTATAAACTAGAAGATAATGAAAGTACAGGAATTTTTCGAAGTATTTGGCTTTAGTTTTTCTTTTCGTCGAGCCTTCAATATAGCAGCCGGTTCTCCTGCTCAGGTCATTATGGACCTGAAGATGTCGCTTGACTTGCCAAGCCTTTGACACAGTGGCCGGTTCTCCTGCTCAGACTATTATGTACCTGAGGAGGTCGCTTGACTCACCGAGCCTTCGGCGCTGTGGCTGATTCTCCTACTCTATTCATTATGGATTTGAAGAGGTCACTTGGCTTGCCGAGCCTTCGGCGCGGCGGCCAGTTCTCCTGTTCGAGTCACGACCGGATCTCCTTCTTGGGTCATTATGGACCTGAAGAGGTTGCTTGACTCACCGGACCTTCGGTGCAGCGACCGGTTCTCCTACTCGGATCATTATTGACCTAAAGAGGTTGCTTGACTTGCCAAGCCTTTGACGTGGCAGGTGGTTCTCTTGCTCAGGACATTATGGACCTCAAGAAATTGCTCGACTCGTTGAGCCTTCGGCTCGGGATCCGGTTCTACTGTACGAGCCATTATAGACTTGAAGTGATCGCTTGGCTCGCCAAGCCTTTGCTGCTGCGGCCGGTTCTCTTGCTTAGATTATTGTGGACCTGAAGAGGTCGCTTAACTCACCATGGTGGCCGGTTCTCCTACTCATGTAATTATGGATCTGAAGAGGTTGCTTGACTCGTCGAGCCTTTGGCACGGCGGCCAATTTTTCTGCTCATGTCATTATAGAGTTGAAGAGGTCACTTGACTCACTGAGCCTTTGGCATGGTAGCCGACCTTTCTATCTCGAGAGTATGCTCCTCGAGGCATCCATAGGGTTGCCTCCTAGAAAAATCTGAGTGGGCTTGGTCTTCAAAAGGTCAATGCCTCCATTCGTCTCTAAAGTATGCTCTTGGAGGCATTCTGGGTTTGGCTACTAAAGAAAATTTGAGTGGGTTCAGTCTTCAAGAGGTCGGAGCCTCCATTTGTCTCTGGAGTATTCTTTCGAAGGCATCTTTGGGTTTGGCTACCAGAGAAAGTCTAAGTGGATTCGGTCTTCGGGAGGTCAACGCCTTCATTCGTCTCCAGAGTTTGCTCCCAAAAGCATCTTTAGGTTCGACTACCAAAGAACATCAGAGTGGGCTCGGTCTTCTCATCTCGGAAGTATACTCCCCATGGCATCTCTAGGATTGGCTACTAGAGGACATCCGAGTGGGCTCGATCTTCTCATCTCAGGAGTATGCTCTACGAGGCATCTCTGAGGTTGGTGACCAAAGAAAATCCAAGTGGACTTGGTCTTCGAACGGTCGACGCCTTCGTTCGTCTTTGGATTGGGGTCTCGGAGGGATCCTGAGAGAGTTCGATTTAGGGAGTCCCTAGGCATCCCCAGGGTGTCTCTTTTATTGAGGCCAGGCATCCCTGGGGTGTCCCAAATCAAGTATAATTGGCACAGTCATCCAACCTTACTAAGTTCGGACTTTTTTTTTTGAGAGAATTTTTTTTTGAAAATAAGTTCGGACTTTAATGAGCCTTACTAATAGCAGGCATGAAGGTTGTCGTAGGCCTAGGCTCACAGGATTGGGGCCCTGTCGAGGTCTCCTAACCTGTACACCGAAAATCCTCAGTTGCCAGATTTTGAGATTCTTCAAAGCCTTGAGTATGATGATAAACGCCTTGCACATAGCTTTGCTAGTCAGGCAGAGGGTTCGAATCAGGGGGCATACTCTGCTAGGGTCGGCGAGCATGGGACTGGCTTTGCTGCCCTATCCCCCCCTAAGGCTTGATGACCTATCCACGTGCACAATTTATAGTAGCTTTGTGGTCATCTCTTTGAAGGAGTTTGGCTATCCAAGGCACTTGGGGGCCTCGACAAATTGGCCTGTGATGGTGTTGATGATGTTTGTTGTCGGGCGATTATCGATCGGTTCCGAGGGTGGCAGACCAGAGGAGGAAATAGGCACTTCTTGATCGTGCCAACCATGGATGTACCAACCAACCGCCTGCATCAGATTAGTGCCTCAATCTCATCACTGAGCTAGAGACACTCCTCAGCTGTCTTCGCTCCTTGTGTCCCCTCTTGATTCCTTGGGGGAGTCTACCTTTAGCAAATTTGCGATGAGAGGCCATGACTTCCTTGGCGTTGACATATTTGTCGGTTCATGCCAACATATCGGCGACGTCGTTGGAGAAGCACTTTTTTAGGGAGAAGAGAAAGCTCGACAGCTATAGGCCGCTCTTCATCAGAGACATCACGACCGACTGTCTAGGTTGTGGACCTCCAATGTTGCCGCATTGAAGCAGACAATGTATTCTCTGAAGGATTCCCTCTCCCTCTGCTTAATGTCAAGCATCGCCTTGAGCCGTGGCGTTATCTTCGACGGGAGACTAAGTACACCACAAAGGGGTGGGCAAGTTGCCCAAAGGAGTGAATGAATTCGAGCCGAAGCCCAAAGAACCAGAATCGAGCCACTTTGCTAAGGGTCACACAAAACGCATTGCAAAGTACAGCGTCCGTGGCTCCATCCAGCATCATGGGAGTTTAGAAGCTCTCGAGGTGGTCTAAGAGATCCGAGGTGTCATCGTAAGATTCCATCTACGGCATCTTGAACCGAGAGGGGATCGCCTCATGGTGTGCTATCGTAGGCAACCAAAAATAAAACCTATACTCCTAAAAATATATGTAGTAGTGTGTTCGTCCGATTCCTGTCTACCTAAAAATATGCTAGACAGATCGTTGTTAGAACCGACGGACAAAAGTTAAATTTAATTCTACTCTTACCTGTTCTACCCAAAGAATAGTGGTTGTAAGAGGTCGATCCACAGGGAGGCGATTGGAGTTGCATAAAAATTAGAACATTCACTCGGATTTGAAATCAATTTTTGAATGATTAAAGAAAAACATTATTTTGAAGATGTTGATGGATTCCCTGGTCTACCGGAGAATGTTTTCTAATTGAAATTAATTGAAAGACAGGTACTTAAATTCGAGGATCATTTATATATTTAATGAAAAAGAAAATTCTGGCATAAAATGGATGAAAACAGTGCTAGGGATATTGAAGACTAGAACATCGATTGCATGAGGAAAATTAAATATATTGCATCAAAGAAAAATTAAAAGATTGCATAATTTGAAGAACGTAGATTAAAAACAGAAATTACAACTTTAGCATGAATAAAACTAAAAATCCCAAAACACTTGCTCTCAAATAAAAACTCTTAATAAAACAAAAAAAGAAAACTAAAGAAAAAAAAAACAAACAGAATATGCTCTGTTTTCAAAAGAGAAAACAGAGCATTTCTCTTCTTTTTCCTTGGACCAGCCCCAACCGAGCACACCCCCTCCTCTTCCTCCTTCTCCTTTTATAGCCGCGGACGGACTGGAATCGGAAGGTGATGGCAGACGCGGTGAGGACGCGGGGAGGAGTCGATCATGGATGAGATCCGGGCGGAAGCTTCGTGGACGGCTGATGCGGAAGGAAGGCGTGAACCTGCTTCTTTGGGCCACGGATGCGGGATCGCTAGGAGGTGAATCGCCCGGGATTGCATGGAAGCGGAAGGTGGGCTGATGCGGAAGGAAGGAGGCACTGGGATCTTCCTTCACGGACGCGGGATCTGTGGAGGGTGCCGTGGGATGCTTGAAGATGGCGGCCTCATCACAGCACGGGATCACGGAGAAGGGAGTCGTCCGGGCTCTTTGCTGGGAGGAGGCGTGGATCACGGGATCGCTGGGCGGATTGCGGAGGAGGGATTCCGAGAGGACGTGGATCCGTGGGTGCAGAGGCGGGATGAGAAGCGACTTGCTAATTTGGGAGGCTTGGAAGAGGGGCTGGCTGGCTGCTGGATCGACGGGAGGAAGAAGAACTTGACGCATGATCGCTAGGGATCTTCATTTGCTTGAAATCCGGAATGGCAGCTGGTCTGCAATGGAGCTACGGGCTGAAGAAGCTGCTGGGAGGAAGAAGAACAGTGAACACCCTATTAAAAAAAAAAAAAAAAAAAAAAAAGTTCCCGTAACACTGTTCATATAAATAGTGTTTTCACGTAACACTATTCATATGAACAGTGTTTTCACGTAACACTATTCATATGAACAGTGTTTTCACGGAACACTGTTGTTTCATCTCGGAACACTGTTCATATGAACAGTGATTTCAGCATGAACAGTAACTTGAGGAATAAATAGTATTTTCAGCTATCTTCATAGGAGTGGAGGTTAAAAAGGTCTTTTTCTTTGTGATGAAGTGAGAGTGGGAATCTCTATTCCGAAAGAGTGTGTGTGCTAATCCGGAAAGGAGGGAATGCGATGATCACTAGGAGATCGCATGCGGGCTCGGATGTTTGGGTACACATGTACTCGATCAGATCATAGCAAGATTGGGCCCGTGCGGTTTGGGGCCATGATGCATCCCTCTAATCCCTACCAAATGCGCATTTAGACTTTAATTTATACTAACATGTGCCAAACAAAAATATAGTATTAACTTAGTGATTTTATCGTTATATGTTAGCAGTAATACTAATTTAAGCAGCATGTAGATCGCACTTTTGTGCTCTCATCACACCCCCCAACTAGCTTATTGCTAGTCTCTAGCAATTCAGTGCGAAAATGATAAAATGAGAGAGCAAAAGTGTTATTTATTATATAAATATCCTAAGATAAATACTCACTTTCGTAGAGCATTACGATTGCACTTAGCATGTGCAACAAGCCGTTAAACCCCTAGGTTACCCTAGCGGACGAGTGTTGTCTCGTAAGGGTTTGCAGTGAAGTTACCCACAAACTTCATCAGTCAGGAATTTCCAAATTTTAACTCAAAATTTGAACAAGTATTACTGTATGAAACTAGAATTGCAAGGACAATAGAGACTTGTTGTTATCATATTTAAACAGACTCTAACTCAAGTTTCATTACACCCCATCTATCTGCTAACAAGTCAAGAATGTAGTGAGGTGCAAGATAGTATCATATAAATGAGTGGCTTTCACTTACTTCCAACATGATCACTCCAATTTTCAAGACTTTCTAGAGTTAAATGGTAATGAACACCCCGAATTTATTTATTCTTTTTTTTTTTTAGACTGAATGCTAAGAAGAATGACTTGTGCAATATCTAGCCTTATTAAGCTTTCTAGCTAACCCATGTAGCGAGTGTTAGGCCAATGACTCCCGATCCAGATGGCTCAGGGCACTAGGTGTAGAGACACCCTAACAGGCTTAATAACTCAGGTTAACTAGGCTTCAAGGCCAAATTAGTCACTCAGAGTTTAATCTCAATCATCCTCACCTTTTTACGCGAACACTCGCTGCTTGCCAGGCAGGAGGCCCGGTTACTCAGTGAGAAGACTTAAATTAAACTCATTATTTTATTTTATTTTATCTCTTTTTTTTTCTTTTTTTTTTCTTTTTTTTTTTGGTTAGGCTAGGGTGTTCATCACACATATAACTCTAAATTATCCCAAAAATTAAAAGTATTCATATTAGTCGTAAGTTTACATACCCCACTATTCATGTGCTTACGTGTAGGTGCTAACTCATCTTGTATCACGTTAGCAGAAGATAGGTGGGATGAAAACTTAAGCTAGAACTGCTATCATATTTCTTAACTCAAAGCTATTGTCAGAGCAATTCCTAGTTTGTACACCCAAAAAGATTAGAGTTTGAGTTAAAAATTTGAAATCCCCCTTTTTTTTTTTGAAATTTTAATATTTTTTTTAATTTTTTTTAATTGCATAAAAAAATAAAAAATATTCTTTCCCTTTTTTTTTTGAAGAAAAATCAAAAATATTCTCACCCCCATACCTAAATCTAACATTGTCCTCAATGTTAAAGAAAATTTAAAGCAGTAAGAGGACAGAGGAGAAGGTACCTGATATGGGCGGATAAATTGGGGCAAAATACCCCCAAACCTGCATTTTTTTTTTTTGAGAATATTTACATGTTGGGTTGCCTCCCAAGAGCGCTAAGTTTTATGTCTTCAGCCAGACAAAATGTAAATCCCCATTTTTTTTCAACCATTATCTAAGAATGGTTTTGGAAGAGTCCAAGGAAGAACAGTTGGCTGGTGACGATCTATGCTTACAAGAGGAACAGAACTAGGGGGTGAATACTCGACCACTTCCTCAGAATGGGCAAGGTAAGCTTCTAAAGGGTCCTTATTATAAGTTTGTAAGAAAGTCTCCTGAACCAGACTTTCAATCATGTCAACTTCATTGATTTCTTTGTCGTCTGGTGGTTGTTTACTTATATTAAAGACATTAAGTTCGACTTTCATATTGCCAAAAGATAACTTCAGCATCCCATTCCGACAATTGATCACAGCATTTGCTGTGGCTAAGAAGGGTCTACCTAAAATTATAGGTGTGTGATTGTCTGAATGTATTACAGGTTCGGTCTCAAGGATAACGAAGTCCACAGGATAGTAAAACTCGTTTACCTTCACTATTACATCCTCTACAATCCCTTTGGGGTACTTCACCGTCCTATCTGCTAAGGAAAGGGTAATATTTGTGGGCTTTAATTTTCCCAAACCTAACTTTTGGTACACATAGTAGGAAAGTAGGTTCACACTGGCTCCTAAATCCAATAGGGCTCTCTGGATGATCGTCTCTCCTATTTTTATTTCAATGGTGGGGCAAGCAGGATCTTTGAATTTCGGGGCAATCTGTTGTTGAATGAGAGATGAGGCTTGTGCAGCCATAACAGCTTGCCTAGGAATGCTGGTTTTTCTTTTAACCGTGGTAAGATCTTTCAAAAATTTTGTATAGGAGGGAATTTGTCTTATGGCATCGAGAAAAGGTATATTTATTTGAACAGTTTTAAAGACTTCCATTATTTCATCAAAGTTAAATTGTTTCTTTGAGTCCTGAAGTCTACTGGGAAAGGGAGCCTTGGGTGTGTATGTCTCTATTGGTTTCTCCTCTATTCCTTGTGTTTTCTGTTCTTGTGCCTTTTTCTGAGTCGGATTCGGTTCATGCTTTTCTTCTTTTTCTTGTATAGGAAGTTGAACCTTATTGTCCACTTGCTTGCCAGACCGTAAAGTAGTAATTGCTTGGACTTCATGGTTCTGGTTTCCATTAGAATCAATCTGAAACTGGCCTCTCAGCCCTTGATTCTGTTGCCTACTAGGGTTAGGTACTGGCTGACTTGGCAGTTCACCTCTCTTCCTATCCCCTAGAGAGTTAGCTATTTGGCTCAGACTAACCTCAAGTTTTGCAATCGCTTGCGCATGAAATTGGTTAGTTTGGGCTTGGGCTGTATTGGTCTGTTGTTGTTGCTTGATAAAATCTTGTTGTTGTTTCATCATATTAGCCATCATGGTTTCTAATTGTGAAGGTTGCTGTGGGATAGGGGCATTATAAGGCGGTACAGATGGAACCAAAGGTTGGTTCATTTGTGGTGGACCTATCCTGGGGAAGTTGTTCTGAAAACCTGGTGGACCACCTTGATGCTGAATAGGTTCATTTTGCTTATATGAGAAATTTGGGTGGAACCTATTATCAGGGTGGTAAACTGGGCTGAACGAGTTGGGAGTGGGCTTCTTAAAGGCACTATATGAATTTAGAGCATTTGCTTGCTCGGCCTTTATGGTGGGTAAACTAGGACAACACTCCACTAGATGCTCAGAACTGTTACACAAGATACATAAACTTTGTAACTCATGATCCACTTTCATGATGGGATTTAACTCTTTATATGAACTTGAGCTAGTGGAAACAGTGAAAGCATCAAACTTTTTGCTTAAGTTGTTCATTCCAGTCACCAGATTGGACATGACATTTTTGAGTTCTGGGTCTGCTTTCATTTCATAATTACTTAGTTTTCTAGACCCGAACTCATCTCTATTTACTTCCTCACCATAGCTACTCCAATTTTGGGCGTTCTCGGCTAAGTCAACAAGAAATTCATAGGCTTGATCCGGGGTTTGGTCCATGAACCTACCCTTGTGCATGGACTCAATCATGTTTCTATGTGCCGGAGGTAGTCCTTTGTAAAAGAAATGTACTAGATCAGCCTTATCAAGCCCATGGTGTGGGCATTTGACCAACAAGTCATGGAATCTTTCCCAAAGTTGGGAAAATTCCTCCTCAGCTTTTCCTCTAAAAGTTCTTATAGCATCCTTAATTTTTTCTGTTCTTACCATGGGATAGAACTTAGCCATGAACTTCCTAGATAGTTGTTCCCATGATGTGATGGAATTCGAAGCTAGGGAATACAACCATGCAGCAGCACGATCCTCTAAAGTCATGGGAAACAACCTTAATTTAATACCCTCTTCATCTAAGTTTTGATTTCTAAACGTTTGACAGATTGTCAAAAATTTGTTTAGATGAATGTAGGGTTGTTCACTCTCGAACCCATGAAACTTGGGTAACATATTTATTGTTGCAGCCCGAATCTCGAATTGGGCTGCATTATTAATTGGTAATACTATGCAAGTAGGGGGACTAGCGGATGCGGGTGCAAACAATTCATTCAGGGTTCTAATATGTTCACCCATTGTAGAGATCGACGGTTGGTTTACAGTTCGCAGGTTATGATGAAAAGTTCTGTCAATCTCAGGATCAAATGGGGTTAATTTATCCCTTAATGATCTTCTACCATGCATACATTATCAATAACTTAATTAGACTCGACTCCTAAACGAAATCCTAAAAGAGAAGAGAAGGGCTAGACACAGATGACCACAATCAACACCACATAACAATTTGACCCTATTAGTCTTAGAGCTAAGTGAGGTTTAGTAGCTTCTTAAATCTAGTTGCACAGAGACTTATCAGGTTAAAAAGTTCCTGAAATTCTCTCTAGATTAGACAGCTCCTAATCTCCCTTTCAGATTAAGCTTGAGCTTACCAGTTAAGTGATCCAGTAACCAGTGACCAGGAAAGTCCCGAGGTGCGCGGTGGTGCCAGAAGGGATACACCGATACCACAATACCCGTAACAGTTCTCACTGTTGTAAACTTTCCTAGACATCACCAATTACTAAATCCTCACTGGAGTGGCTTTCAGCCGCTTCTTTCCAAGAGCCTAATTGAGCTCGAAAACCCTAAGGCCAACGTCTAATTTGATTTTAATTTAATTTGGCTTAGGATAAGTATGCAAGGTGGTGATTTTTGGGCTAAGGACAGGTAATGACTTCCCGACCTTATCTTTTTAATGGGTTTTGCCCTTAATTACTTTATGCAAATGCTTAATACTAAATGCAGCAAATAATCAATATTTTTTAAAGTTTATGCAATGTCATTAGGTTGTACTGATTAAATGAGCAAGCAATTTTTTTATTTTTATTTTTCTTAATTTTTTTTTTATTTTATGTTGTTTTTTTTTAATTTTTAATATAGGAATAACTTGAATGTAAACTAAAACTAATCCTTATGCGTCAGTCAATCTCCGAATGCCCGTTGAATAAGCTCTGGAGATTACTCCGTGAGGAGCCCCAATAGAGGTATGATCACCTCGGGGGATTGCACCCTATCAATTACTAGCAAAAATAATATATATATATTTTTTTTGTTTTTTTTTTTAAATTTTTATTTTTAATTTACTTAACTTTTTTTTAAAAAAATTTTTTTTTTAATTTCAAATTTCGAATCACAGAATTCAAATTTTGAATTTAAATTTTTTGAATTTTTGAATTTTGGAAATTTTTCAATTTTTTTTACTTTTTTAGAAAAATTTAAATTTCGAATTTCAAATTTCAGAATAACTAATAAAAAAAACTTATAATAACTAATAATAACTACAAAATTACTTAACTAAAAATAATCAAAATAAGAAAAATTAATAAAAATAAAAACTTACTACCGGAGTGCGTTCACTCCGGGTATCCAAAATCTGATTTGATCTTCATGATCGTTCTTGCTTCTCGATTTGCCTCCCCGGCAACGGCGCCAAAATTCTGTTCGTCCGATTCCTGTCTACCTAAAAATATGCTAGACAGATCGTTGTTAGAACCGACGGACAAAAGTTAAATTTAATTCTACTCTTACCTGTTCTACCCAAAGAATAGTGGTTATAAGAGGTCGATCCACAGGGAGGCGATTGGAGTTGCATAAAAATTAGAACATTCACTCGGATTTGAAATCAATTTTTGAATGATTAAAGAAAAACATTATTTTGAAGATGTTGATGGATTCCCTGGTCTACCGGAGAATGTTTTCTAATTGAAATTAATTGAAAGACAGGTACTTAAATTCGAGGATCATTTATATATTTAATGAAAAAGAAAATTCTGGCATAAAATGGATGAAAACAGTGCTAGGGATATTGAAGACTAGAACATCGATTGCATGAAGGAAAATTAAATATATTGCATCAAAGAAAAATTAAAAGATTGCATAATTTGAAGAACGTAGATTAAAAACAGAAATTACAACTTTAGCATGAATAAAACTAAAAATCCCAAAACACTTGCTCTCAAATAAAAACTCTTAATAAAACAAAAAAAGAAAACTAAAGAAAAAAAAAAACAAACAGAATATGCTCTGTTTTCAAAAGAGAAAACAGAGCATTTCTCTTCTTTTTCCTTGGACCAGCCCCAACCGAGCACACCCCCTCCTCTTCCTCCTTCTCCTTTTATAGCCGCGGACGGACTGGAATCGGAAGGTGATGGCAGACGCGGTGAGGACGCGGGGAGGAGTCGATCACGGATGAGATCCGGGCGGAAGCTTCGTGGACGGCTGATGCGGAAGGAAGGCGTGAACCTGCTTCTTTGGGCCACGGATGCGGGATCGCTAGGAGGTGAATCGCCCGGGATTGCATGGAAGCGGAAGGTGGGCTGATGCGGAAGGAAGGAGGCACTGGGATCTTCCTTCACGGACGCGGGATCTGTGGAGGGTGCCGTGGGATGCTTGAAGATGGCGGCCTCATCACAGCACGGGATCACGGAGAAGGGAGTCGTCCGGGCTCTTTGCTGGGAGGAGGCGTGGATCACGGGATCGCTGGGCGGATTGCGGAGGAGGGATTCCGGGAGGACGTGGATCCGTGGGTGCAGAGGCGGGATGAGAAGCGACTTGCTAATTTGGGAGGCTTGGAAGAGGGGCTGGCTGGCTGCTGGATCGACGGGAGGAAGAAGAACTTGACGCATGATCGCTAGGGATCTTCATTTGCTTGAAATCCGGAATGGCAGCTGGTCTGCAATGGAGCTACGGGCTGAAGAAGCTGCTGGGAGGAAGAAGAACAGTGAACACCCTATTAAAAAAAAAAAAAAAAAAAAAGTTTCCGTAACACTGTTCATATAAATAGTGTTTTCACGTAACACTATTCATATGAACAGTGTTTTCACGTAACACTATTCATATGAACAGTGTTTTCACGGAACACTGTTGTTTCATCTCGGAACACTGTTCATATGAACAGTGATTTCAGCATGAACAGTAACTTGAGGAATAAATAGTATTTTCAGCTATCTTCATAGGAGTGGAGGTTAAAAAGGTCTTTTTCTTTGTGATGAAGTGAGAGTGGGAATCTCTATTTCGAAAGAGTGTGTGTGCTAATCCGGAAAGGAGGGAATGCGATGATCACTAGGAGATCGCATGCGGGCTCGGATGTTTGGGTACACATGTACTCGATCAGATCATAGCAAAATTGGGCCCGCGCGGTTTGGGGCCATGATGCATCCCTCTAATCCCTACCAAATGCGCATTTAGACTTTAATTTATACTAACATGTGCCAAACAAAAATATAGTATTAACTTAGTGATTTTATCGTTATATGTTAGCAGTAATACTAATTTAAGCAGCATGTAGATCGCACTTTTGTGCTCTCATCATAGTGCGAGTAAGGATCATTCTTACGGAGAGTATCTAGCCTAGTTTTATGCTACGTGCATAAGGATGTGGGGGGGGTGGGGTTTGAGTGTAACAAAATAATAAAACAACTAAGTAACAATTCAAATTAAAGTATCGAAATCAATTAAAAAAACAAACCTTGGTCTAAGTCAACATCCACCATCAGAATTTTACAACTAATCATTGATGCAAGGATATATCAATTCGCACTTTGAATGTCCACCGTTGGAAATATTTTCCTATCTCTTCTTAGTCATAGTTAATTAAAAACAAGCGAGCTAATTAACCCTAACTACTAAACAACCCAAGACAAGCACTAAAGATTTAATCTAGTTGCAGCCTTAAGAATTAGAGAGATCGATGAAACTAAATAACACAAACACAAGTGGTTGTATTTAATTTAGCCAAGTGTTCTTTCTAAGATTTGAAAATTTCTGACGCGGCAAATCAATAGATCTTAGTTGCTTCACAGATTAGAGGAATCAAACAATTACGGATTTGATATCTAACCTAGCAGTAGATTGCAACAAATAATAAACTATTAGGCCTCCTAGTAATTAAACAAAAACAATCATGAAAATATGCACAGAAAGACATCCGACATCAAAGCATGAATTGAACAATGAAAACAAATTCAGATCTCACAGTTTTATTGATTCCGAGGCTTCTATTTTCTTAGACCAATAAAAGCTTTAGCCACGCAGGGCCATGGATGCAAACTTTCCAATAGAAAAGAGAAAGAGAGGCATCCTGGAAGAGGCGTCTCCACAGCCTACTTCTTTTTCCTTCCTCTTTTTCCATAGAAGCCCTAAAAAATCTCCTAACAATATTCAAATCTGACTAACTAAAGAAAATAAAATAAAGTTCTAATATAACTGGGAAAGTGGTGTTTTCAGCTGGGATTTTCATACATCGGATCTGGAGACCTCCAAAAATAGGCTGAGTCAAATCCGCGTACTGTAGTCTAAGGACTTTCCAGCACGTCAGCAGTGCACATGTAGCAAATTCAAGCCCGATTTTGACCTTGATAAAACCAGTATCTCTCAAAATCCAAAGCATGAAAGTTGTAGAGTTGTTTCGTAGCATCCCATAGAATCTTGAATCACCTCAATCAAAGCTCGGATGAGAAAATTATGCCTAGATTATGAAGCAATATCGAAACTGTCCAAAATTATCCAATTAGCTTCGTTTTGCACTTAACGCCTCTATTTGCATCCTAAATCAAAATATAAGAATAATGAGTACATTTAGGCACAAAATATGTATAAAAGACTAAACATTAAGGAAGAAAAATATAACATTTTGCATTCTCATCACCTCCTCCATGATTTGCTGGGAAAAGGGGTCTTCGAGGAGAAGTTGAGGTGGTTTCTTGCCCTCGAAGCCTATCCTTTAAGGGACTGAATTTGCCGGCCCATTTTCTCGATTCTCCTATCAAGGTTGACTCATCGCTGAGGCAAGCACTTCACGAGGCGAACAAGCGAGAAGCTTTGGATGGAGTCCCAGCCGAAATGGGGGGTGTGCTGGCCAAATTCTGATTGGACTGGTCCCGGCCGTGCCATTGTCTGCTGCAAACCCTATACCACTGCGGTCAATGCCTATACCTGTTGACTGAGCAGGTTGAACTATTTATTATCTACAGGCACCGTGGGCCACTCCAGTGGAGTAGGTTCGGGGTTTTGGAACGACCTTTGAAAAGTCGGAGCATGATGTTGCGAAGCACGCGATGCGCCGCGGGTTCCTCGTGATTTCATGCTGGTCGTCTCTCCCTTCAATTGAGATTGATGTAGTTGGGGTTGTGCCCTTCTTCTAGTATCAATCTGTTGTCGTTGTATTCGGACTGAGGTAGGAGCGCAGCTCGGATGACCCTAAGGTCGGCTGGAGACGGATTGAGCAGGCTAGTAGAGGCGTTGGGCACTAGACTCCTCTGTTGGGTGGCCTGCAAGAAGTCCACTTGCTAGAGAATTTCTGGCAGGAGACTCTCTGATGCCTAAGTCAAAAAGTGAGGCAACAATATGCAAGGGAGAGATTTTCGTAGAGTGATGACTCTGTGAGAAGAGTAGCGTATTGCCTACCTCAGGTCCTCCGGGTTGTTCTCCTTATATAGGGGAGCCAACCTTTTTGTTACCTAGGTCGATGAGACGTGCAATAACAGTAGGCAACAGCTGATGGTACGACTGTAATGCAGAGGGGTCAGTCCGTATGGGAAGAGTGCGGTGTAGGTCTGACACGGGATATAGGGCTGCTATGATCACGAATTGACAGGGCTATCAGTTGTTGGGGTTATCGGTTGTTGTCGATGCGTGCCGATTGTTCTCTGCAGCTGGAGACTCCTCGATCAAAGCCGAAGCTGTTCATCTTGGTTTACGTTCAAGGACAAGGATGTCAGTAGGTCCCAAGGTTGGGGTTTCTTGTATTTTTCCCATCATGTACCATTGCCAATGAGATACAATTTTTACATGATACATAATCAAAGGCGCATATATATATATATATAGTGTATCATGTTCTTGTTTGGATATGGTTGCTTTCGTTAAAAAGGAAAGAGGATGGAGGTTGTAGAGGTGTTGGTTTTGTAATTAGAGACGTTGATTTCAGACTGATCTCAGCAGGGGGCAGCCAGCTCTATGATGTTTCTGTTCTTGAAGCTGAGCTTGGAGCTACTTGGAAAGGGATCACCCACGCATGAGTTAGATTGGGAGCAAAGCATATCCTCTTGGAAGGAGACTTGTCGTCTGTGATTAAGTGAATCCAGAGGTACATCAGAGTAGGCGATGATCACCCATTATTGCAGGACATCTGAGACCTTGTGGCCTCCCAAGTCTTCCATGCTTAACAAGAGGCAAAAAATGTAGCTGACTGGGTTGCCTCATATGTTGCATAACACTCGGTGACTGGCTTTGTGATAGCTACGAGTCCACTCCACCCCCTCTTCGTCAACTTTTCTTTTCTAGTTTTTTTTAATGTAGTTGTGCTAGAATTATGTAAAATATCCAGCTTACCAAAAAAAGGAAAAAAAAAAAAGAGTCTCATCGGACATGAGATGGTTATTTTGACAAACCTTTTGTAGGAATTTGAAGTGTTTGAAGTGAAGAGAATTTTTGTTACGAAGCTTAATTGCTTTATTATTTTTCTATTTTCCTTTTTTAACATTTGTAAATCATGGTTTAAGAAAGGATGGGACAAGAGATAAGGAGTCCCCTCTATAGGTGGCACACAGATATAGTGGTCACATCAACTATTTGATAATTGGTTAAACAGATTTAAGGCCTTCATTTGACTGCCATTCTATAATTAGCTCTTGGTCATTTTATAACTAGCTCTTGACAGCCAGAAAGTTTATGTAAATATAACAGGATATTACATGGCTTTTTGATAAAACCACAACAACCACCTATCTCACCCGAGTTTTTAAAACTCTTCTGCCGTGAAATTATTGCATTCATGGTTCGCTCATCATGTTCTCAACGTTATAATCTGAAAAAGGAGATAGTAGCATCAAAAAAACAAAAAACAAAACAAGGAAATAATAAGAAAAGAAGTTCTGAAGGCTGGTTTCAAATTCATCCATTCATGCGGCTTTAATATCTGAGCTTTCAAAAAATAATGGTTTCAAACTGATTAATATCCCAGTCCCTAGTATGAGCTTTCAAAATCATGCCCTCATAAGTCATATCTGATTTTATTCTGATTTTACTCTTTCATCTTGTGGACAGGTGCTAGTTTCCGGAAAAGTGAATGAAGAGCGACTGAAAACTATGTTAAGTTTTTCCTCTGAGTTCTGACATAACTTAGCATCGACCTGGAGGCCCAGGAACTGGCTGGGGTTAAAAAGGATTCAGGTTGCAGACCCGTCCAAATGATAACATTTACAACCCTGATCCATAACATTTGATCAGCCTTCTGCAACGTTGATCAGTACTTGTCATCTAGTTAAAATTCCTTGACCCAAATTCCAATACCAAGCTTGCCTTGCCTAATTCCATATCCCTGGATATTTTACTCGCATCTCCAGAATTCTGACACAAAGGCTCCTAGTAAACAAGGCATGCAACGGTCTTAAATGCTAAGCTCAAACAAACAAAGAGGCATAAATGTGCAAAATAATTCCAAAGAACATATACGGCACTACAATAAAATAACACATTAAACTGGGTCACAAAATACTCAAACTATTTCTTCTCCAATCCTCAAGATAAACGAATTAGTTAAGCCTGAGCTTTCTTCGGCTTTCTAGGAGCCAGCTGAGTCTCTGCCTGCAACATCAACAAAAAATAAAGCTCAGGTAAACAGAGTTACAATACTTGAAAAATAGCATATTAACCGCCCAAATACAATAATCAAATAAGCTTAGAAAGTACTGATAAATATGCAATCATCTGTCATGACAAACAAAGCAGTTTAATATTTTTTTTCATAGTTCTACAACAAATAAAAGAACACAATTTTTTGTCATTACCATGGCAAAAGATTTATTTAAAACCATTTATTTTGACTTCCAAGAACAACTGAAATTTATCAATAAGAGATCCTTTCTGAAATAAACTATTGTTCCAATCAAAGTTCCTCCCAGTGGAATTTTTTGATAAAAAAATTTGTTTTTTGCCGCAAAATTCATGTAACATTTAATCACGATCTGCCAGGTAAAAACAATTTTTTCCTAGCTGGTTCCGGAAGGGCAACAAAACCATCTTATCTGAGAATAGAAGAAAGAACTTGGTACAACTAACCTAAAGTTCAAAAGGAATATAGATAAAAGAATACACAATGTTGGCTATGAAAATATCCATTGGTACAATATGCATGATGAAAGATTTAGTAAAAGCAGTTTGAACTTTGAAGTATTACCTCTTTTTTGACTGGCTCTTCCTTTTCAGACAATATCAATTCAATATGACATGGTGATGACATATAAGCTGCCAGAATGAATATTTTTCAGTGGTTAGCCAAATAAAGCATCAAAAAAATTTCAATTTAACCCAAGAACTGGACTTAAGATTGATTTGTCCATGGGCACGGTATGTTCGGCGCCTCTGCTTCTGCGCTTGATTGACCTGAATGTGGGAAATGTAAAGTGCATCCACATCCAAACCTTTAACCTGCAGAATGAGCAAGTATATTGATCAAAATAATTTGCCAGAAAATTAATAAAAGTTAATATGAGGGACTTTGACATACATCTGCATTGCTCTCAGCATTCTTAAGCAAGTCTAATATAAATCTAGCAAACTTCACAGGCCAGCGCCCCTGACCATTAGCATGGCGGGACTTAGCTTGAGATGTACGGCCAACTCCACTACAAAACCTTCGAAAGGGAATGGCCTGTTTGTGAGCTATTACATCTTCAAGATACCTTTTTGCCTTGGCCAGAGGCAACTTTCTAATTGCATGAGCTGTTTCTCGGGTATTCTGTAATGATAATATAAGAAAATTGTTGAAGCCCATTAAAAATGGATAAGCTCAAACAGTGATATGAGGGAATTTCCAATGCAACAGCTCACTATAATAGCATTTACTAGGGGAAAACAAACTCGAGTGAGGTCATCACCTGGGGAAAATCAATACCTCGAAGAATCAAAATGTTTCCATCAAAAAAGAAAACTTCGTATATATAATTTTGGAAAAGTGAAATAAAACCATTCATGCATTTGTAACCAAAGCAGTAAGAGAAAAGAATTGAGTCAAGAGGTGCGGGAATACACTTATCATTGGGCATAAAATGACATGGTAACCATCAGAATTCATGAAAAAAAATCATGAAAACAAAAGGCGAATATTAAGAAAGTCAATTGTATGGCACAAAGATTGCATATAGCCTGTTATTAGTTTAATCACTGCACTACTTATCCCTGCTTATGTGACATGGACTCAACTCCTCGTCTAGTAACCTTTATAACCAAATTCTAATTCTTTTCTTGCCATTGAACCTTAATGTAAATAATTGACTAAACCCTCTTAAGTATAAGCTGAGTTTAGAATATAAGAAGTACGAACACAATAAACAAGCTCCACAGCACAATACTGTATTAACCAGGCTTGTAAAAAATGAGAAAATTAAAATGATAATATAAGATTATAACCATATGTCTTGTTTTACCAAATAAATCATAATTCTCCTAAACTCTTGAAGTAAAAGAATTGAAAGATTAGCTAGACACACAAAAATTTCTTGAAAAAAAGACATCCTATTATGTATCTTTAAAGAAGAATACAATCGTAAAATTAGCATATTAAGAGTGAAGGTCAACCAAATTAAAACCAACAAGCACTCCGCACAGGATAAATAGAATGGCTAACATGGATAAGCGCATACATAAACCTAAGACATTTGGCATTTGCAAACTAATTAAAAAATAAAGACAGACCATCAAGATAAATGAAAATATTTAAAGACCGAAAATCTCAACAAAGCCAAAAGGTTATTAGCTATATGATGGTTTTGCTCAGACAAATCAAGTCTCAGAAATACTGGTAAGTCAGTGAGGACTTTCATCAAAGCTTTTTAACAGG
This sequence comes from Phoenix dactylifera, assembly GCF_009389715.1. Classification (NCBI taxonomy): domain Eukaryota; kingdom Viridiplantae; phylum Streptophyta; class Magnoliopsida; order Arecales; family Arecaceae; genus Phoenix; species Phoenix dactylifera. Next base: position 9,186,431 of record NC_052401.1, on the reverse strand, counting down.
AGAAGACACCCTTGCCGAAAGTCTAAGGATTGAAAATTAGATTTCTGGTTGTTTGTGTGCTATCTAACAGACAATTTGTTTAACAACATGCTTATGTGACATTGGTGAGTTAAAAGCAAGATATCCCATGTTCACTAATAAATGTTAGCCATGGATTATAATAAAATAGGTAATAAAGCATCGACATAACAACAAATTTTCTAAGTGTCTCATTGTTTACTGAACCTTTTGTCATTGAGGAAATGCTTACAAAGGTTCACCCAAGAACAATGAAAATAATATCCCCGAAGTTCACGGGAGGCCTGCTCACAAAGACAACAAACCCCTGCTTTTCTCCTCCGGATTATACAATATAGTTCAGTGATAATCAAAAGAATCTGCTCATCCTAAAGTGATGAGCAATAATTCAAATAATTTTACAAAGAAAACCATCTTGGTCTATCCTATTAAATTTAATACAAACTGCTATCTAAGTGTACTGGCAAAATGGATTAGAACCTTAATTTTTGGATGTTGGAAATTACAAAGATGGAACTTTCCATCTATACTTAAGGATACTGGTAGAACTAAAAAAAATGCATAAAGAAGCTGAAATTATGATTCTTTTCCTAATCCAGTATGAATTTCTAAGTGCAAAATGTACCCCAAGTAAACCTAGGAGTTATCTCCACCTGCACAGATAGAGCATAGACAATCAAAAGTATCTAAAATACATCATTTTCTTATTATGTTGAAAGAGAAATAAAATTTAAACTTGGAAATGCAGATACTATGGTTGAGCTATAACAACCCTCTTTGTTTGACATTCAAAAAAATTTACATTTAAAGTTGTTCTAAAAGTTCTGTTTTAACAAAAGTATTAAAGCAGCCACAACAAGACCACTTGATAAGAAAAATTGACAAGGTAGTGTACTGCCTTCAAGAAATTTTGAAAATTGAGCGAAACTGGTAAAATTTCAAGACCATAATCACCTGAGCTTTTGTATCTTGATCTTCTTCTTCATCCACTGTTTCCTAATATTAAATGTAGACATTTTATATATTTCATGATACCATATAATCCTATCAAATATTATAGGGCTCAAGGAGGCAAGGAAGAAGGGGAACAAGACAATCCAGAATAAAAGAAACAAGACAAATTAGATGAAAGGATGAAAGAAAGAAAGCAAGTTGGTGATCTCGCTTCCAAACCTAACATGGGCATCTCTAAACTTATTAGTCATAAAAAGTTTGTTTTTTCTGGTCTTCTAGTTCTTAGGAACTAATAGTCTATTTCACAAACCTCGGCAAGAATCAGAACTTTACAGATGCAATAAATAGTACTCCCATAAAAATATTGTCATGGATTTTGAGAAAACTAGGGTGGCCAGTTTGGACTTCCCAACCACTAAATAGGTGAATAAACAATCAGCTTGTTTGTAAATCAGACACACAAGCAGTTGTTGCTTGGGTCACTTATGAGGTAAATGAGCTTAAGGACACTATATACTCGCTTCTTGAAACCTCAAGTATTGTCAGATAGACTAGTAGAGTGTTAAAAGTGATAAGGAGGCAGCAGCAACATGCCAGCAGTGGGAAAATCCAGCAAAACAATTGATAAGTATTATCTTCCCCTTACTTCTCATCCTTATTTTAATTTTCCTTGCTCCCCGTTTTCCTAGTCTTCTTACATAACCTCCTCAATCTTTCACTCCTCTTTCTTCACTTCCTCCTTTGCCTTCTTTGTTTCACCATAGGCATATAATCATCAACTGCTGCAGCTCTAGGTGCTAGCAGCAACCGGAAGGAAACAGAAAAGGAAAAGAAGATGGCATGATAAGGATAATATTATACGGAATGTGAGAGACAGTGGATAAAAGAAGAATGGAAGGAACAGGATGATGCCATCATAGGCTTAATTTCTGAGCGCCAGCCTAACACCCGGCAGAGTGCAACCCGTAGCGTGCTTGGTGCCAAAACAAGATCAGCCAGAAGAATATCTTCATAATATGGTGCAATTGCAATCCAATGGAACATTTTAATGCATGCAGGTTGATATCTCTACCGTTTCATATTTCATTGTGTTGTTGCAATTAACATCTTGAAAAAAAAAAAAACTGATTAGAAAGCAAATGTTAAAGCATAAAATTTCCTCATCAACACATACAATGTTCCAAAATGCTCAAACTCCTAGTGCTTCATCAGACATTTATTACAATTGACAGATAATACATACAATATGAAACACATACAAATTCTGCTCAGACAACAAGCAGGCGACAGTGAAGAATGTGAATACGAATACAGTCAGAGTAAAGAAATGTGAATACGAATACAATGTCTAATAGTAACCAACTTAAATTCTAATGCAACAAGAAGAATTATGTCACCATACCTTGAAGTGAACCCTCAAGTCTCGGCCCATGGCCTTGGCAGCTGCAAAAACAAAGACGACTAAGATCAAAACAACGAATATCCACATATTCTCCACATCAAAAAACAAAAAGCTTTTTGGATGGTAAAGAATAAATCGGGAAAAAAGAAAAAGGTCCAAAATTCCATAATCCTTATCTTCTAACCGTGCAATCAAATATGAACGGTGGGCAAAACAAAAATCAAAACACAAGCTTGCAAAGTACAAACAAATCTATCACAAAAAATCACAATTCGTCAACAAATTAAAAGAAATAAAATTTTATCTAAAGAAACATGGTCCCTAACAGGAGCAAACGAAACAAGCTCAAATCTTAGACTCAAAGCTCAATTTAATGTACATCGGAGGAAAAAAGAGGGAAAAAAGCACCGAAATCGCAACAGATTAGGGCAGCGAGGGATCGAGACGCTTACCCTTGGTGGGGTTTTCTGGCTCTCTCGAATACTTCACCTGATCGATAGACGAAGGAAAGCTTCAGACAACTCCGTGAAACGGCGAAGATACGAAGAGAGGAGAGAAGAAAGAAACGAAAGGACGAAGGGAGAGGGATTTGTCTCACCATGGCCACCGATTCCCAAGCGGAGAGATGGGAGTGGGGGAGAAATGCGAAGAACAACCGCCGCCGCCACCTAATCTTTACCGTCACAAACCTTTATTATGCGAAGCCCCGAGAAGAAATTAATTATCTGACCAAAGCCGGCGCTCCGGAGGAAACCCTAGCGTTATCTAAGCTGTCTACAAAAATTGTGCAAGGCACGTTAATGGCAAGTTGGCAGCTTGTATTATGCAAATTACCATGGGATTTCTTGCGCTCGGGATGGTCCTCGTCACTTCCAAGCCCCTGCTCTCCGACCATTTTAAAGTGAACTGCGACGGTAGTACATTTGGCAATAGCGACAGTGCAGAAATGGGCCTTGTGATCAGGAGTAATTCGCGGTTGATTATTGCCACGGGGACGAATCACTGCAGATCTGGCGGCCAGTCGAGCAGAGCTCGAGGCAGCCTGAAAAATATCATCCATGCGAAGACAGGTGTTGGAGACTGAGCACTTTTTATTGATGGAGGACGCAACTACAGTGATCGATTGAATATGAAAGGAAGGATAGAATGGCAGTGTAGACCCTCTGCTCAGCAACATTCAGTGATTGATGAAAGGGTACAACACATTTCGAAAAGATCCTTTAGACACATGAGGGGGCTTTCCCGTCTATGCTTTGTCTTTTTTTTTTTCGCTTGATTCTATAAACTGCATTTATGCTAGGATAGTGTGAGCAGTTCTACCAAAAAAAAAAAAAAAAAAAAAAAGCACATATATACGCACGTATATCTATTTCGTATGATAAAAAGTAACTATTCTATACTGTGCGAATGGTAAACAAATTAGTAATTATAAGAAGAACCATCGTATCAATTTCAGAGCTCACGAAATGCCTGTGCATATGTAATAAGAAAAAAAAAATAAGAAAAAAGATATTATCATTGAATGATAGTTATTTATGATAATTAAATCACATGAAAATATTTTCACATTATGCAATTTAATCAAAATATCATAATGCATCATAAGCGTATCAATTATAATTCTTATATGCTGCAATTAGATTACTTACCACTTGTATTAGGACATTCAACGAGCTAAATCAGTAACCAAAAGAAATTAGGGCCGCCCATTCTACAATTAACGATTAAAATAAGTCACCACTTTTAAATAAAAAATATAAAGTCTCTCTTTTAAAAAATAGACCAAAAAGATATTCTCTACATTTTGTATAGAATTACGAATACCCACTTACACGTCGACTTGGTGCAATATTAATCCTATATTTTTTATATGGCTGCAATGTGATCCACCCTCTCTCAGTTCAGATCAGAGCTCGTCGAAGGTGCCTATGTGGAGAGGGAAGAGGAGTTGGTACGTCATTGGAGAAGAAAAACTCTGTGGAAGAAAAGAGAAAGAGAATGGTACATAAGGGGGGAGGAGCTGGTATGCCATTGGAGAAGAAGAACCCGGTGGAAGAAGAGATTAAGAAGATAAAAGAGAGGGGGAGATAGGAGGAGCTGGTGTACCATTGGAGAATAAGAACCCTATAGAAGGAGGAGTTGGTATGCCATTGGAATGCTTTATTTGAATTTTTTAATCCTTTTTCTATAAAAAACAAAAGAAAATTATTATTAGCTTCAACTCTAATAAAATAGCGACCATGTCGACTCTCACCACCTCAACACTATAAAAAACGACGTAACTACAGGAGGAGACAATGGACAAGAAGAGCAAGGGAATGAAGCACATTAAAGAGCAATGGAGACTTCATCCCATCGCCCATACAAAACATAGACCCATAACTAAGCACATCGACCTTTTTAAACACCCAACGCCACACCCACTCCTAACACCTGGAACCATGAGAGGTAGGACCCAAATGTCAATGAGCAGCTAGGTCACAATTGAGAATGATTAACATACTTTTGTAGTTATACATGAAAGTATTCATCCATGTTCTCCTCCGCGCCAGCCAACATGGTGTCATGCGGGTGAGCATACCCACTCCTGCAGCCCCCAACCCTCTTGTGGACCCTACTTGCATGGAGACACCACAACAAGACACAGACACCAAGACGAAATTCCAACTATTGAATTGGAATTTTGAGAGCAAGGGAGGAGAGTTTATTACCTTGTTTCTTTATTTTTATTCTTTCTAAGACGAACCGATAACACAGTCTTAATATAAAAAGTGCTCCCCTGCCTCTTCCCGTTCTTATCCACTATCTTCTCCTTCTCCATCTTTGTAAAGAAGTTTCAATAAAGTCTGTCCGAAAACAGGCGAGATGAGGAGAAAAGAAATGCAGCTTTATTTTTGAATGAATCGAATTAAGTTCTTCTCCTTACATGATATGATCTATTTATAATAATACATCAACTGGATAACTAATTAACAGAAAGGCTAACAGTCTAACTAAAAATGGTTAAATCAGTTATTTGTTAGTTCTTCCGGTTGCTCTGTTCTTGAAGTGAAGTGAGGATGATTCTTCTGAGTCAAGGTTGGAAGTCAAAGGAGCTGACTACTTGCATTTCAATACTCCCCCTTAAGATGGAGAGTACAAATTATGTACACCCATCTTGTGCATTAGAGTGTGGAGCATACTTGTTCCGAGTGCCTTAGTTAACAAGTTAGCAATCTGCATAGTGCCTGATACATGAAGAGTTTGGTTGATCCCTAGCTAAAGTTTATCTCTCACTATATGACAGTCAAGTTCAATGTGTTTAGTTCTCTCATGGAATACTGGATTAGCAGTAATATGTAATGCTGCTTGGTTATCACCAAACAATAGTGCTGGCTTTGTGTGTTGAATATCCAAATCATTGAAAAGATGTAATAACCATTGAATCTCACAGCATGTAGAAGCCATGGATCGGTATTCAGCCTTAGCAGAAGATCGGAAAACAGTGTGTTGTTTCTTCGACTTCCATGAAATAAGGGATTCTTCAAGAAAAATGCAGAAGCCAGTGACCAATCGACGTGTATCCTTGCAGGCAACCCAATCTGCATCACAAAATGCCTTTAAGTGAAGCTCGGAATGTGATGGGAGAAACAAACCTTGCCCTAATGTGGCTTTTAAGTATCTCAATACTCTATATGCAGCTTCCATGTGTAGCTGCCTAGGTGAATCCATAAACTAACTGAGAACTTGCATGGAGTAACTTAAATCGGGCCTCGTTATAGTGAGATACAATAGCCTGCCTATCAGCCTTCTATAAATTGTAGGATCTTCAATCAATTGCCCTTCAAACCTACTCAATTTCAAATTTTGCATCATGGGGCATTTCACTGGTTTTGAGCCGAGGTAACCAACATCTTCTAAAATCTCTAAGGCATACTTTCGTTGGCATATAGAGAATCCTTTGGAGAGTCTGGCTATCTCAAGATCGAGGAAGAATTTTAGAGTTCCTAGATCCTTGAGCTTAAACTGTGCATCAAGAATTTTCTTAAGATCATTTATATATGAGAGATCATTCCCTGCAAGTATTATGTCATCAATATATACAAGGATTGCAGTGTAGGAACACCCATTCTTTCTTACAAACAATGAATAATCAGCCTTAGACTGAGTAAAACCATGAAATATGATGAAGGTAGACAGTTTAGCAAACCATTGTCTTGAGGCTTGCTTCAATCCATATATGGATTTGTTTAGGCCGCACACCATCTTCTTTCCTTTCTCCCCCTGAAGCTCATATCCAGGAGGTAAGTTCATATATACCTCTTCATTCAAATCCCCATGCAGAAACACGTTGTTAACATCGAGCTGATGCAAATGCCAATTCTTAATTGCTGCAACTGCTAGCAAAGTTTTAACTGGAATCATCTTAGCAACCGAGGAGAAGGTGTCATCATAATCTAGACCGGCTTGTTGAGGATATCCTTTTGCAACTAACCTAGTTTTCCTCCTTTCCTCAGTCCCATCTGCTTTGAACTTTGTTTTATATACCCATTTACAATTAAATGGTTTCTTTCCTTTCGACAGTGAAGTGATGGTCCAAGTTTGATTGTCATTCAACGCCTTTAATTCAGTTTCCATTGCATCACACCACTCAGGATACATAGAAGCTACTGCATAGTTCTTTGGATCAACTGATGATGAAATGGATAGAGTGAAAGCATGGTGAGATGGAGAAAGCCTTGTATAGTTCAAAAAAGGTGAAATGTCATAAGGTTTTCCTGATTTTGCATGGAACCCTTGCTGATTTTGGAGTGATTGAGGATGAGGATTTAAAGAATTGGGAGAAGAATTGGGCCACTGCCCAAACTGCAATGGTACTCTTTTAAATAAGTAGGAGGCTGCTTAATCCTAGAAGATCTTCTAATGTGTTAAGTGGGAGAAGAATTGGGTAGTGGCACAATTTTTGAAAGAAGTGTGGGATTGAGCCTAGAAGATCTCCTAAGAGGCTGAATTTTAGTAGGCATACTTGGCATTACTGGTGCAAGAGGGAGTGAAGGATAAGAAGGAAAACAAACTAACATATGGGGTGTGCCATCAGGCGTGCCAGTGGATGTGCCACTTGAAGCAGAATCTTTAGTAGAGGGTGCAGCAATGGTATTCGGTCTAATTGGATATGAACATTCAGTGACAACAACAGATGAAGGAAGAAATATGGTATCACAAGATTGAAACATGCTCTTTAATGTAGGAGAAACAAAATATTGGAAATTCAAATTCATGAAACACTACATCCCGAAAAGCAAATGTTTATTTAGATTGAATGTCATATAGCTCATTGCCCTTTATGCCATCGGGGTAGCCAATGAATATGCATTGTTTGGCTCTTGGATCGAACTTAGACCTATGTCATTGTGGAGTGGAAGCATAACATAGGCAACCAAATACCCTTAAGTGCTTGTAAGAAGGTTTTGAAGAGAATAAAACCTCATAAGGGGATTGACCAGACAATTTTGGAGTTGGTATTCTATTGATTAGGTAAACCACTGTTAAAGCACATTCTCCCCAGAAACTTAAAGGTAGATTTGACTGAAATCTTAATGCTTTAGCTCCATTAAGTATATACTGATGCTTTCTCTCAACCACCCAATTTTGTTGAGGAGTATCAACACAACTAAGTTGATGGATAATTCTCTTTGAGTTATAGAAATCTTTCATGTCAAATTCCTTACCATTATCTGATCTAATCATTTTAATCTCAGCTTAAAACTAAACCTCAATTAAAATATAGAAGGACCTAATGATGTCTCTAGTTTGTGTCTTGGATTGCATGAGGCAAACCCAAGTAGCTCTACTATAATCGTCCACAATGGTAAGAAAGTATCTTGAACCATCAAGGGAAGGTGCGGAAAAAGGTCCCCATATGTCATAGTGTACCAATTCAAAAACTGAACTTGAAACATGTTTGCTGTGAGAAAAACTCATTCTCTCTTGTTTAGCAATAGGGCAAATGCTACAATGGCTGTTCAAGCAGACATTCATTTTAGGAACGGATTTGTTCAACAAAGTCGTGGAAAGGAAAGGTGTCCTAATCTGTGATGCCAAAGATCAAACTCATGGAAACTAACAACATGTGGAGTGATTGATTATAACCTTATTTGATTTTGATGAGCTCAAAGCATTTGAGTATATCTTATGTTATACTAATGAATTCAATCTAGTGTTTCAGTCAAATATTTGTGAATTTATGTTTAAGTGTCTCTAGCTTTGGTTCAATACACTTTGGCTAAGTATAGAAATCAATTTGAACCAAAGTCTGAATCTCGAGTCGACTCCGGAAGATTACGAGTCGACTCCAAGCGTATCAGAAGCACTGGCACAAGCTCGAGTCGACTCCGGCACATTACGAGTCGACTCCGACTGAGAATAGACAGCCGGACAGAAAGATAAATCTCAGACCCTGTCACCTAGTCGACTCCTGAAGAATTAGAGTCGACTCCGATGCTTGCCGAGTCGACTCCAGCAAAGTACGAGTCGACTCCATGGAGTAACAGACAGAAAGACAGAGAAGCCATTTTGGACTCTGAGAGTCGAGTCGACTCCCGAAGAACTCGAGTCAACTCCGACAGTTGGCAGGTCGACTCCTAAGGAAGCAAGAGTCGACTCTCAGAGAAATGCAAAGCTAAAAGTCAGAGAGCCAACTTCGTGTCTAAGAGCCGAGTCGACTTCCGCAAAGTCCGAGTCGACTCCAAGGCAGTTCAACTCCAAAGACAGAAGACCGGTATTTCGTGTCTGAGAGCCGAGTCGACTCCCGCAAAGTCCGAGTCGACTCCGAGGCAGTTCAACTCCAAAGACAGAAGATCGGTATTTCGGTGTCTGAGAGCCGAGTCGACTCCCGCAAAGTCCGAGTCGACTCCGAGACAGTTCAAGTTCTAAGACAGAAGACCTGTCTTTCCGGCTCTGAGAGCCGAGTCGACTCCTAGGAAATCCGAGTCGACTCGAGGAAGTAAAATCGAGAGGATGATTTTGGAATCCTGAAGATCGAGTCGTCTCCAGAAGGAAAAGTCATCTCCGGACAATTGGCGAGTTGACTCCAGGTTCAGCCGAGTCGACTCCAGAACGGGACGACACTTTATTTCGAATTTTGAATAGTGGCCGAGTCGTCTCCAGTACAGCATGAGTCGACTCCAGCAACACTCGAGTCGACTCCGATCCCAACGGACATTTTGTCACGAGTTGCAGAATGTGCAGAACGGTCTTCAATCTGTGTCTAACGGCTATTTTTCTTTGGGAATGGCTTAAATAGCCTGAGTGAACAGTAATAGAGTAAGAAAGAGAGACTCCATTCAAAGCAAAAGGGATTTCCATCAACCAAAGCCTCTCTAGAGTGATTACAAGAAAAAGAAGGAAGAAGTGCATTGAAGTCTACTCTCCAACTGTCTTCCTCACATTCAAGGCTCTCCTCCTGACAGCAAGTCTACATCAAATTCAAGAGGAGTCAAAGAGTTTGAAAAGCCCCTTCCTCCATCTCCAAAATCAGTTTGAGGGCTTCTTACTCTTTCCTGCTTATATTGTTTAAATATGCTTATTGAGAAGCTTCCTTTTTTATTTATTTCAACCTATTTGTTTCTTACTTGATTCAATCAGGGGATTGAATCAAGGGTGTTAAGGTTTGTTGGTGAGCCGAGGTTAAAACCAACGGTGTAAGGGTTTGATTGTGATCCCGGGAAAACAATCGGGTGGTTCTAGTCGGTGAGCCTGTGAAAACCGACCGAGTTCGTTGTGATCTCGTAAAACAACAAGTTGGGTTGTGAACTTGTAAAACAACCGGCTGTAATCCGAGGGATTATAGTGAACTCCCAAGTGAGGCTTGGGGAGTGGACGTAGGAGCAAGGGTTAGCTCAGAACCACTATAAAATTGCTTGTGTTTGTGATTGTTTCATTGTCTCTTCCTTTCCCTTCATCCACTGCATATAGCAACTAATTAATCCACTTGCAATTAAGTTTTAATTAGTTACTCACAAAGTTTTTAATTGCAATAATTACTTTAAAACCCAATTCACCCCCCCTCTTGGGTTGTCTTTCTGGGCAACAAGTGGTATCAGAGCCGGAACTCTTCTACCAAAAGAGTAAAAGATCAAAATGACAACCCCATTTGGATCTTCTCATATTGAGGGCCAGTCCACCCATAGACCTCCATTCTTCAATAGAACCGACTACTCATATTTATCCAAGCACAAGACTATGAGATGTGGACCACCATACTTAATGGACCATACATCCCATCAATTTTTGTAGAGGGTGTTACTGTACCCAAACTTGAAAAGGATTGGGATGACAATGATATAAGGAAGGCACAACTAAATGCCAAAGCAATGAATGTGCTTTATTGTGCTTTAGACCGAAATGAATTTAATAGAGTCTCCACTTGCAATTCTGCAAAAGAGATATGGGATAGACTTGAAGTGACCCACGAGGGCACAAATCAAGTAAAAGAATCCAAAATAAATATATTAGTTCATAAGTATGAATTATTTAAGATGGATTCCAATGAAACTATCACTTGCATGTTTACTAGATTTACTGACATTGTCAATGGCCTAAAAAGCCTTGGCAAAAATTATACTAACAGTGACCTTGTCAGGAAAATTCTTCGTTGTTTGCCAAGGTCATGGGAGGCCAAGGTTACCGCAATCCAAGAAGCCAAGGACTTGAACAAGCTTCCACTTGAGGAGCTTCTTGGATCCCTAATGACGCACGAGCTCACAATGAAACAACACAGTGAAGAAGAATCCTCTCATAAGAAAAAGATAATAGCTCTCAAATCTACTTCTTCTAACAAGGATTTATCTTGCAGTAGCAGCAGTGAAAAAGAAGATCATGAGGGAGATGATGATGAGGCTCTTCTCGTGCGTAAGTTCAGAAAATTCATCAACCGAAAGAAGTCCTTTCATCAAAGGAAAGGTCCCTCAAGTTCCTATTACAAGGATAAAGGTAAGGAAAGGAAAAATGAGGAAATCGGATGCTACGAATGTAAGAAGCCGGGACACTTCAGAGCGGACTGTCCTTTGCTCAAGAAGGCCAGCAAGTACAAGAAAAAGAAAGTCCTCGTCTCCACCCTATCGGATTCCGATTCATCATCATCATCATCGGATGAGGAATAAGAGGAAAAGGCCAACCTATGTTTTATGGCAAACGAAAATGAGGTAACATCTGAAACGCATTTAGATTTTACCTTTGATGAATTGTATGATGCGTTTAATGAATTAATGGATGAATATAAGACAATGAGTCTTAAGAATAAAGAGCTAAAACTAACCAATCAATCTCACCTCCATAAATACGATAAATTGGTTAAGGATAAGGATTTTATCATTAAAGAAAATTTAGAACTTAAAACAAGCAAGCAAATGTTAATTCAAAAAACTAATACCTTAATTAAAGATAACGAAAAACTAACCAAGAAAATTTCTGAACTTAAAAGGATAAACAAACTATTAGAGATAATTTCACAAAAGACTTAAATGCACTAAAAACAGAAAAACAAAAGTTGGCACAAGAACTTGAAAAATACAAACCTTTTGTAGAAAAGTTTACATATAGCTCAGAAAAATTAGAAATGATACTTAATAGTCAACGAGCTGTGTTCAATAGAGCTGGTTTAGGGTATAAACCTAAAAATAAGCAAAAGCTCCTTAGTAATTTCTTTGTAAAAGCAGGGGAAAGCAAAATTAAGAATATAACCTGTTTTTGCTGTGGAAAAATAGGACATAAAGCTAATATGTGTGATCATAGAAAAGGAAAAGCTAAAGAAAAAATTAAAAAGGTTTGGGTTCCAAAAGGAACCAATAATACTAACCATGAAGGACCCAAGAAAGTTTGGGTACCTAAAATTGTATGATTTCCTTGTGTGGGAGTGTCTTGCAGCCAAGGTCGACAAAAACTGTTGGTACTTAGATAGTGGCTGCTCAAGACACATGACGGGTGACAAAGACCAATTCTTCACCCTTGAGCCTAAAAAGGGAGGTGCAGTGACATTTGGAGATAATAACCAAGGTCACATCGTTGGTATAGGTAAAGTACAAATCACCTCCTCAACCTTTGTTGATAATGTACGATTAGTAGATGGTCTTAAACATAATTTACTTAGCATAAGTCAATTATGTGATAAGGGATTTGATGTTCTGTTTAAACCATCCTTATGCATCATAACCAACTCAATTGATAATAGCTTAGTATTCAAAGAAATAAGACGTGGAAATGTCTATGTAGTAGATCTAGATGATCTTGCTAAAAATAGTCATTGCTTAGTTGCTAGTGAAACTAGGGTTAATGATGCAAGTTGGTTATAGCACCGTAAGTTAGGACATGCAAGTATGGATACAATATCTAAGTTAGTTAAAAGAGATTCTGTAATAGGTTTGCCAAAACTAAAATTTGAGAAAAATAAAATCTGTGAAGCTTGTCAATATGGCAAACAATCAAGGAACTCCTTTAAATCCATAAATTATGTCTCTACCTCTAGACCTCTTGAACTACTACACATGGATCTATTTGGACCAACTAGAACCACAAGTCTAGGTGGAAACAAATATGGTCTTGTTATTGTAGATGATTTTTCTAGATATACTTGGGTCATGTTCTTAGCTCATAAAGATCAAGCATTTTCTGTATTTAAGAAATTTCATAAGGAAGTAACTAATGCTAGAGATGCTTCAGTCATAGTTATTAGAAGTGACCATGGAACGGAATTTGAAAATCATCTATTTGATGAATTTTGTAGTAAAAAGGGGATAACTCATAATTTTTCTGCACCTAGGACACCACAACAAAATGGAGTTGTAGAAAGAAAGAATAGAACCCTAGAGAAAATGGCTAGAACCATGCTATGTGAAAGTAACCTCCCTAAGTATTTTTGGGGAGAAGCCATTAATACATCATGTCATATATTAAATAGAGTTTTATTGAGACCCATTATAAAGAAAACACCTTATGAACTTTGGAAAAATAGAAAGCCCAAAGTAAACTATTTTCATGTTTTTGGATGTAGGTGTTTCATTCATAATAATGGCAATGATAACTTAGGTAAATTTGATTCTAAATCTGATGAACGTATCTTTTTGGGATATTCTAAATCAAGTAAAGCATATAGAGTATTTAACAAAAGAAACCTTATTATTGAAGAGTCTATACATGTTGTTTTTGATGATACTAATGATATCTCTTCTAGCAAGAGAGTTGTTCCTGATGATGATGCAGAAATTCTTGAAGAAAAGATTGATGAGATGACATTACAAGAAGATGAACAAAAACTAATTGGAAATGCATCAACAAGCCAAGAGGCAATTGTGGATCATGGGCTGACTAAGGCTTGGAGGTATGCTCATGGGCATCCTAAGGAATTAATTTTAGATGATCCATCTCAACCTGTTAGGACTAGAGCATCTCTTAGGAACTTAAATAATCATCTAGCATTTGTCTCACACTTTGAACCTAAACACATAGAAGAAGCTGAAAAGGATGTAAATTGGATAAATGCAATGCAAGAAGAACTAAACCAATTTACTAGAAACAAGGTATGGAACCTAGTTGAACGACCCTCTGAATACTCAATAATAGGAACCAAATGGATATATAAAAATAAACTTGATGAAAATGGAATTGTGATTAGGAACAAGGCTAGACTAGTAGCAAAGGGCTATAATCAAGAAGAAGGTATAGACTTTGATGAAACTTTTGCTCCTGTAGCTAGACTTGAGGCAATTAGATTGTTACTAGCATTTGCATGCTCTAAAGATTTCAAATTATTTCAAATGGATGTAAAAAGTGCCTTTTTGAATGGGTATATTAATGAGGAGGTGTATGTAGAACAACCTCCTGGTTTTAAAAATCATCAATACCCCAATCATGTGTATAAATTAAACAAAGCACTTTATGGTTTGAAACAAGCACCTAGAGCATGGTATGAAAGACTTAGCAAATTTCTGTTAGATCATGAATTCTCTAGAGGGAACGTTGATACAACATTGTTTTTAAAAAGGAAAAACAAAGATATGTTAGTAGTTCAGATTTATGTAGATGATATTATTTTCGGTGCTACTAACAATCGCCTCTGCGAAGAATTTGCTGACCTAATGCAGAGTGAATTTGAAATGAGCATGATGGGAGAGCTGAACTATTTCCTCGGGCTCCAAATCAAACAATCTGAAGAAGGAATCTTCATCAATCAAGCTAAATACATCAAGGAGATGCTTAAGAAGTTTGATATGAAAGGAAACAAGTCAATCAGCACACCCATGAGTTCATCATGCAAACTAGACCAAGATGAATCAGATAAATCAGTAGATCAAAAGATGTATAGAGGTATGATAGGATCTTTATTATATCTCACTGCAAGTAGACCTGATATCATGTTTAGTGTATGCATGTGTGCTAGATATCAATCTAATCCTAAGGAATCACATTTAATTGCAGTTAAGAGAATCTTTAAATACCTAATATGAACAAAAAATATAGGTTTATGGTACTCTAAAGAATCTAGCATAAACTTAATAGGGTATACAGATTCAGATTTTGCTGGTTGTAAACTTGATAGAAAAAGCACCAGCGGGTCATGTCAATTCTTAGGAGAAAATTTAATCTCTTGGTTTAGCAAGAAACAAAACTCGATTGCACTATCTACGGCGGAAGCCGAATATGTTGCTGCCGGGAGTTGTTGTGCTCAAATCTTGTGGATTAAACAACAACTTGAAGATTATGGCATTAAATAAGATAAAATTCCTATTAACTGTGATAATACAAGTGCCATTAATCTAACTAAAAATCCAATTCAGCACTCAAGAACTAAACATATTGAGATAAGACATCACTTCATAAGAGATCATGTACTGAATAATGATGTGACACTTCAATTTGTGTGTACTGATGATCAACTTGCTGATGTCTTCACAAAACCCCTGAGTGAGGATCGCTTTTGCATACTTAGAAGAGGACTAGGAGTGATTGATCCATTCTCGTGATACTCTCCTCTAGTTCATAGATTTTGAGGATTAGTCTATGGTAAACATAGGATTTCTTATCTATGATCATCAATTCAGCTCCTAAATTATGGATAAGTCTATAACTATCTCTTGTGGCACGAAAATAACATGATTTTTGGGTGCGTGCCAGAGTTCGAGTCGACTCGGATACATTTTAGAGTCGGCTCATGGGGGAGTCGACTCGCGCATATTTCGGAGTCGACTCGAGGTCGATGGCATCATGGGGGAGTCGACTCGCGCATATTTTGGAGTCGACTCGAGGTCGAGTCGACTCGCGACTTACTAGAGTCGACTCGAGGTCAGAAATCCGATGTTTTAACCCTAATCGAAACGTTCAATCGACACTTCTATTCACAGCCGACACTGTTCCAATACCCTAGAGCCGTCTCCGATCTCGTCTCCGACCCGTTCTAGGTCTTTTCCGTCGAGCTTTCCTCCTAGTTTCCGTGTCCTTCCCCGTCGTTAGGTCAAAAATGCCTAGGAAAGCGGTTGTCCCAAGCCGAAAGAGACCCATCTCCGCGAGCGGGGCCGAGCGACGGTCCAAGGCTCGGAATGAACCCGTGAGGCCACCACCTACGGTTTCTTCCCCGCCTAGGCCGGTTCCCTCGCGTCCGTGCGCCGGAAAGGCAGTCTCCACCGGGAGGAAAGTCGACTTTGACTTCCTCTCCCGGGAAGGCTTCACCCTAGGGCATCGTCTTAGGGCACAAGGGCTAGAGTTTTTCTGTTCTTTAGACCTTCCAACTTACCCGGGGTTAGTTAGGGAGTTTTATGGGACTGTAGCCCGGGATAGTGGTGGTATCCAGGGAACCGTAGCAGGTGTCCCCATATTCATCTCGGAGGACTTCATTTCTCAAGTCCTCCATCTTTCCCAAGAAGGGATCTTTCCCACTCACCCTCTAGATAGGACTGAGGCCATTACAGCAGTCTTAGGGAGTCCTCCACAGTCCCCCATAGAGGAGGTGTTCGCAAATCAGCTGTCGGCTGAAATGCGGCTTCTCCTTAGTGTCATTTCTAGGACTCTCTTCCCAAAGACTGGGAGGTTTGACTTTATCTCAGAGAGGGACCTAGCCCTGATGTACCATATACTCCAGGACACTCCTATCAACTTCCCCAAACTTATCTACAAGTACCTCTGTGAGCCTCTAGATAAACCTAGGCTCAGTCTTCCCTATGGCATGCTGTTTACTTTGATATTTAGGGAGTTAGAGGTCCCCATTCCTGAGGGGGAACCCTCTCGCTCACTGCGTTACACAGATCGCATGAGTGAGGGGACTCTTCATAGGATAGGATTTCATAGGGTAGAGGGAGTCTGGGTACGGAGACCATCCACTTCTTCTGACCCTACCACTCATCACTCTCCTACCTCTGATCATGACCAGGACCACCATCCTTCTACCTCTGGTCCTGCACATACAGAGCCCTCCACCTCCACTGCCCCATTCACTCAGCAGCAGCCACTGGAGGTCCGCATATCTTCTGAGCAGCTCCGGGAGTTGCGGCAGGAGATCGTGAGGGATCTGCGAGATGATCTGCTGAGGGAGCTCCGAGGTCCTCAGAGTACTCCCTCCACCGAGCTAGTACCCTCCTTAGCAGCCGTGACAGAGATGGTTGCAAATCTGAAGGAGGAGATCTTCAACATTCGAAGCCTAGTTCAAGGTCAATACTGGAACATAAGTGACGTCAAGGACGACACAAGGGAGATGCGAGATAGCATCAAACATGAACTAGGCAACCAGAGTCAGGGTGCTGAGAGACTAGCCAATGCACTGATCTTCAAACTCGACACCCTCCAAGAAAGTGTGAACAACATATCGAGGATTCAGTCTAGAACCACCTCGGAGATACTCGAACAACTGAGGAACATCAATGAGGGGTTAAGCATGGTCATCCAACACACTAGACTGAGCAAGGGAGCCACATCCTCCACCACAAAGAAACCCTAGTATCTTTTGTTCTTTTTACTTTATGATGTACAGTCCCTTGAGGACTCACTTGATATGTAATCACACTTGTACTCAATTTTGGATAAATACAATGAGTAGAAATTCTTTGCAAAAATTGTGCATTCTTGAGTTCTTGTATTTTACTGTGCTTTCTGCCTTTTTGCTATGATGACAAAAAGGGGGAGAAAATATATTGAATTGAAATGTAAAGGGAATCAATAAAAAGAAAACTTTTAAAGCACAAGGTAATTTGTTCTAAGTGGATTCGATACCTCGAGGCTCATTATCTCTCTGTTGGGGCTCCTAAAGGAGTAATCTCCAGAATCTATTCAAGGGATATTCGGAGATTAGTTGAATCATACTCAAGAACAAATTGGCAGATTTTCCCTCTAAAACCAAAAATATAAGCTCAAAAGCTTCAATACACTAAAAAAAAATTCAGAGAATCTAAACAAAATTGAATGCATGTGTTGAGGGGGAGAATCTGAAATCTTAAGAAAGCAAATTCATTAAATATATATAAGCCAAACAATTGATTGCATGACATGAAGGCTTATATAATTCCAAATGAAAGGGAGAGCTTTAACTTCAGAATTTACTGTTTCACACCTTTCAATTTTGGATAAATTAAATGACTAGACACTTGAATTCATTTCAAAACTTTATTATAAATCTCCTTTTGGTTGAGCAATTCACTTTACAAATACTCAATGTTTTGTCATCATCAAAAAGGGGAAGATTGTGGAGTGATTGATTATAACCCTATTTGATTTTGATGAGCTCAAAGCATTTGAGTATATCTTATGTTATACTAATGAATTCAATCTAGTGTTTCAGTCAAATATTTGTGAATTTATGTTTAAGTGTCTCTAGCTTTGGTTCAATACACTTTGGCTAAGTATAGAAATCAATTTGAACCAAAGTCTGAATCTCGAGTCGACTCCGGAAGATTACGAGTCGACTCCAAGCGTATCAGAAGCACTGGCACAAGCTCGAGTCAACTCCGGCACATTACGAGTCGACTCCGACTGAGAACAGACAGCCGGACAGAAAGATAAATCTCAGACCCTGTCACCTAGTCGACTCCTGAAGAATTAGAGTCGACTCCGATGCTTGCTGAGTCGACTCCAGCAAAGTACGAGTCGACTCCATGGAGTAACAGACAGAAAGACAGAGAAGCCATTTTGAACTCTGAGAGCCGAGTCGACTCCCGAAGAACTCGAGTCGACTCCGACGGTTGGCAGGTCGACTCCTAAGGAAGCAAGAGTCGACTCTCAGAGAAATGCAAGGCTAAAAGTCAGATAACCAACTTCGTGTCTGAGAGCCGAGTCGACTTCCGCAAAGTCCGAGTCGACTCCAAGGCAGTTCAACTCCAAAGACAGAAGACCGGTATTTCGTGTCTGAGAGCCGAGTCGACTCCCGCAAAGTCCGAGTCGACTCCGAGGCAGTTCAACTCCAAAGACAGAAGATCGGTATTTCGGTGTCTGAGAGCCGAGTCGACTCCCGCAAAGTTCGAGTCGACTCCGAGACAGTTCAAGTTCTAAGACAGAAGACCTGTCTTTCCGGCTCTGAGAGCCGAGTCGACTCCTAGGAAATCCGAGTCAACTCGATGAAGTAAAATCGAGAGGATGATTTTGGAATCCTGAAGATCGAGTCGTCTCCAGAAGGGAAAGTCATCTCCGGACAATTGGCGAGTCGAGTCCAGGTTCAACCGAGTCGACTCCAGAACGGGACGGCACTTTATTTCGAATTTTGAATAGTGGCCGAGTCGTCTCCAGTACAGCATGAGTCGACTCCAGCAACACTCGAGTCGACTCCGATCCCAACGGACATTTTGTCAGGAGTTGCAGAATGTGCAGAACGGCCTTCAATCTGTCTAACGGCTATTTTTCTTTGGGAATGGCTTAAATAGCCTGAGTGAACAGTAATAGAGTAAGAAAGAGAGACTCCATTCAAAGCAAAAGGGATTTCCACCAACCAAAGCCTCTCTAGAGTGATTACAAGAAAAAGAAGGAAGAAGTGCATTGAAGTCTACTCTCCAACTGTCTTCCTCACATTCAAGGCTCTCCTCCTGACAGCAAGTCTACATCAAATTCAAGAGGAGTCAAAGAGTTTGAAAAGCCCCTTCCTCCATCTCCAAAATCAGTTTGAGGGCTTCTTACTCTTCCCTGCTTATATTGTTTAAATACGCTTATTGAGAAGCTTCCTTTTTTATTTATTTCGACCTATTTGTTTCTTACTTGATTCAATTAGGGGATTGAATCAAGGGTGTTAAGGTTTGTTGGTGAGCCGAGGTTAAAACCAACGGTGTAAGGGTTTGATTGTGATCCCGGAAAAACAATCGGGTGGTTCTAGTCGGTGAGCCTGTGAAAACCGACCGAGTTCGTTGTGATCTCGTAAAACAACAAGTTGGGTTGTGAACTTGTAAAACAACCGGCTGTAATCCGAGGGATTATAGTGAACTCCCAAGTGAGGCTTGGGGAGTGGATGTAGGAGCAAGGGTTAGCTCCGAACCACTATAAAATTGCTTGTGTTTGTGATTGTTTCATTGTCTCTTCCTTTTCCTTCATCCACTGCATATAGCAACTAATTAATCCACTTGCAATTAAGTTTTAATTAGTTACTCACAAAGTTTTTAATTGCAATAATTACTTTAAAACCCAATTCACCCCCCTCTTGGGTTGTCTTTCTGGGCAACACAACAGCAAATGAGCTTGACAATGAAGAGGACGATTTTGACAATAAAGGGTTCAGAGTACCAGCAGCAGTTTGGGTGTCATTCAGTTGAAGATGATATAATTCATCTTCAAGTCTCCCCATTCCAATCATCCTCCAATTCAATAGGTCTTGTATGAAACAGAATGCAGATATGAACATCAAACAACAATGGTGTGAAGCTATAAGTTTGTTGGCTGAAATAAGGTTGAATGAAAACATTGGAACACAAAGAACATCTGTCAATATGAGGAACTTCGAAATTTTGACTATTCGCACATGCATCGTAGGAGTTCGTTCGCCGGTAGGAAGCTTCACATTGGCATTTATTCTAGCCGTAATTGTAGAAAAATAAGAGGTAGATCATACCATGTGGTCTATGGCTCCAGTATCTATAATCCAAGGGGCATGACTTTAGTTTGGAGCAAGAACATTCTTCAGACAAGCTGAATTACCTGAGAAATTGAGAATGGATGGTGATCGGCCATTTTTGGCTGTCATTTGAAGTCTCCCAACCTGATTCACTGAAGGTTGTGGCGCATCCTTTATGGCAGCAGTAATCTCGGAAGACTACATTTGGGGTTGCAAAAGGATGGAGAGTATCTTCTGACACTAATCCGGAGTGACGGTGAGCTTAGAAAGATCATACGAGAGATCTGGAGCTATGGCACTAGAAGTCTGATTAGCTGCAGGAGCTTTTTCTTTTGTAAAATTGAAACCGGATGGAAAACCATGAAGTCTATAATACTTATCCTTTGTGTGGCCTGATTTTCCACAATGGCTGCATATGAGTCTTTCTTTCTTACGAAATTGTCCCATAGCATTTTGCTTTTGAATAGGTTTTGGATTGGAAGAAGAGTGATCATTGTGAACTGAGCTGTCACAGGCTTTACTAGCAAACGCAGCAACTTCAGGACTTTGAACTGTGGCAGTGATCTCACGTTGCCTTTCTTCTTGCAGTACAAGTGCAAATACCTTGTTGACTGGTGGTAGAGGGTCCATCAATAGGATTTGCCCACGTACATTTGAGTAGGAGTCATCTAACCCCATCAGGAATTGGATGACTTGTTCTTCGGATTGGTATTCTTATTGCTCCCGAGGTCTGAAATTTGCTAACTCTTCCCATAGTCCCTTCAAGTAGGTGAAATAGGAGATCACACTCCCATGATTCTGAGAAATAGAGGAGATCGCCTTCTGCAATTGGTAAATTCTTGAATCATTGCTTTGGCTGAATCTTTCTTTCAGATCGAGCCAAATTTCTCTAGCTGTTTTTATGTACATCACACTGGTGCTCATCTCCTTTGGAATGAAATTTAATATCCACGTGGAAACCACCATGTTGCATCTCCTCCAGGCTGCATGGTATGGATCATTTGGTAGGGGTTGGGGGATACTTCCATCAACGAACCCTTTCTTGTTCTTGACACTCAAGGCCATGATCATTGACCTGCTCCAAGTGCAATAGTTTTCCTCATTCAAAACTAAAGAGATGAGCTGCAGACCTGTGCTGTCACCGTGATGTAGAAAGTATGGGCTTGCCGGGTCTTCAACCACGCTTAGAACCAGCGACGGCACCGAGTTGGCACTGCTGTGGGCGGAAGCAGCCATGGGAAGACGCTTTTACAGCTCTGATACCATGTAAAGAAGTTTCAAGAAAGTTTGTCCGAAAACTGGGGAGATGAGGAGAAAAGAAATGCAGCTTTATTTTTGAATGAATCGAATTAAGTTCTTCCCCTTACATGATATGATCTATTTATAATAACACATCAACTGAATAACTAATTAATAGAAAGACTAACAGTCTAACTAAAAATGGTTAAATCAGTTATTTGGTAGTTCTTCTGGTTGCTCTGTTCTTGAAGTGAAGTGAGGAAGATTCTTCCGGGTCAAGGTTGGAAGTCAAAAGAGCTGACTACTTACGTTTCAATAATCTTCTCTCTCTCTATTGCTTCCTTTTTCATCGCTTGTTCAAGTCTCTTAACATTGGGCGAAGGATCTCATCCGATTCTTAACTTAGTGTTTATCATCCTCTGCTAGATTGCTCTTCATATCATAGTGAACTTGAACCAGCCAACCCGATCAATTAGATAAAAGAAAAAAATAAAAATAGAAAAAGTAGCTTACTCATTGTGGGAAATAACTGTTAGAAATGAAAACCAGCTGCTGGGAACAAGGAAGAAGAGAGACTGTGAAAGACGATGGATGAAAACAGGGAAGAAGAAAATTGTTGATGTATTCTTTTTCTCTATCTCATTGGTACAACTTCTGTGGTATATATATACATTTGAGATGGATTAGTGTCTAACTAATCTTGCTATTAATAAAGTTAATTCTAACAGAATGTAACTAATCAAGCTGATGTGTAAGAATTTGAAACTGAAATCAAAACTGTCTTTCAGACAGTTCACTGTTTCAACGGCTACTGTTATGAAACGTTGTGTCCATTTGAAACGTTATGGGATTTAAAAAAATATTGAAGCTTTTGCTTTGCTACAGTGAACCGGCTGCTTCAGAACCGGAGCTCTTCTGCTGCTCTGTGATATGGCTGAAGCTTTGTTGCTTTAAGACTCCCACTCAAGATGGGCATGTATATTCAATGTGCCCATCTTGGACAACAAGAAATGGAAGGTGGCAGCGGGCAATGCTTTGGTAAATATATTTGCCAATTGGAATTTTGAAGCAACATGTATTGAATTAAGGACTCCCGCTAGAACCTTCTCTCTGACAAAGTGACAATCCAATTCAATGTGTTTGGTTCTCTCATGGAAAATTGGATTTTTGGTAATATGAAGTGCCGCCTGATTATCACAATACAGAAGCGTCGACTGTGGATGATCTATTATGAGGTCTTTCAACAAAGCCATCATCCAAACGAGCTCACAACTGGTGTGAGCTAGAGCTCGATACTCTGCTTCTGTAGAGGATCGAGAAACAGTAGCCTGTTTCTTGGTCTTCCAGCTAACCAATGAATCTCCAATGAAAATGCAGAATTCTGTGATGGATTTTTTGGTTTCTGGACATGCTGCCCAATCCGAATCACTATAGGCTTTAAGCTGAAGAGGAGATTGAGAGAAAAATAGTATAATGTGAGTTGTAGTTCACAAACAGAGTTAGTTGGAACCATTTTTCAGTTAGTTAGTTAGTTAATAACTATTTTCTAGTTAGTTATTGACTTGGTACCTAAAGCTGTTAGTTAGTTATCTGTTATTTGCTTCAGAAAAAAGATAGTGAGAACATTGGGTGTATTGGGATCTGGGAAGTGAGTTCTTGAGAGGTTTTGCTTTGGTGCTAAGTCAAGAGAGTGAAATCTTGTATCGTGAGGCTATGAGAATAACTTTTTCCTTGAGGGTGTAATCTTGTTTTGTATAGTGATTGCTTAGTGGCTGAGTCCCGTGGATGTAGAGTTCTTTATGAACTTGAACCACGTAAAATTGTGTTCTTGCCTGGTTTGATAACTTGATTCTATTTCTGTTTTGTTCATTGAAGTCTATGTGTTTAGATCAATCTATGATCTTGAAGGTTAATTCGATTTGATCCCAACAAACTGGTATCAGAGCCTTTGTCATCGGGTCTCCAAGAATCAACCTAAGATGGCTTCAATGAAGTTTGATATAGAGAAGTTTACTAGCAGAAACGATTTTGGCTTGTGGAAGATGAAGATGGAAGCTGTTCTGGTTCAACAGGGTCTTGATAAAGCTTTGATTCCAGAAGATCAACTTCCAGTGGATATGAGGGATTTAGACAAAGAAGAAATCTCAAGAAAGGCTCGAAGTGCAATTGTTTTGAGCGTTTTTGATCAGGTTCTTTGCAAGATTTCAAAGGAGAAAACTGTTGCTGCAGTTTGGAAGAAACTCGAGGAGTTGTACATGGCAAAAGCTTTGCCAAATCGTATCTATCTTAAGAAATAGTTTTTTGGATTCAAGATGGATGAATCCAAACCTGTTGAAGATAGTCTTGATGAGTTCAATAAACTGATATTGGATCTTGAAAATCTCGACATCAAGATAGATGAAGAAGACAAGGCTGTGATTCTCTTGAATTCTCTGCCTAAAACGTTCAAGAACTTTAAGGATACCCTAAAATATAGCAAAGAAACAATCTTAGTTGACGATATTCAGAATGCTCTGAATTCAAAGCTACTCAACATCAAAAGTAGTGAAAAGACTCAAAGTTCTGGTGAAGAATTGACTATTAGAGGAAGACCAACAAAGAAAGATGCTAACAACCACAGAAAGAAGTCACATTCAAGATCCAAGTCGACTGGAAAGAAAGATTACAGTAAGGTAAAATGCTACCACTGTAATAAGTTAGGACATATAAGAAGAATCTATCCCGATAGACTTCATGGGAAGGATAGAGATAAGGAGCAGAACAAAGGAGATGCAGCTGTTGTTGATAATGGCTATGAAAGTTCTGAGTTATTAACTGTCTCAGTGGACCAGAACTTGCAGGAGTGGGTTATGGATTTAGGTTGTAGCTACCACATGAATCCAAGAAGGGAGTGGTTCAGTTTCTATCAAAAAGTTGATGGTGATAAGGTCTTCATGGGAAATAATACCCCATGTAAAGTAATTGGCATAGAAAGCATCACTATCAAATTGGTAGATGGAATAACCAGAACTCTTAAGGACGTTAGACATGTGCCTGATCTTAAGAGAAATTTGATTTCTCTAGGAGCCCTTGATGAATCTGGTTATAGCTTCAAGGCAAAAAATGGACAGCTGAAGGTGTCTCAAGGTGCTTTGTGTAATGTCCGGGCCCACTACCAACTGGGCCCAATATTTTAAGGCCCAGTTAGGGGGGAGTGGGGCCCGATTTTATTGTACAGGCAGTACTGATAGGGTGGCAACCGTGAAGGGGTTGCCACCTCATGCTGAGAAGGGAAGTGACAGGGCCATAGCTGGCCGACAGAGGGAGGGACACCGCGCGCCCCTGAGACAAGGGGGGCAGCTGGAAGCTCCTGGACCAGAGAACAGGGGAAGATGGGACCTCACTGAGGGACCCTCAGCCATGCAAAATCGGGGGCCGCCACCTCATGCCCGTTACTGGCAGCCGATTCCGGCGGGCCTGAGATAAGGGGGGGCAGCTGGAAGCTCCGGAGCAAGGGGGAAGGAGAGGATGGGACCTCTCAGAAGAGGTCTCATCCCTCAAACAAAAATTATTTAAGCCTCTGTCGATAACCCAAAATCACAGACCTCCTAGAACACTAAACTAGAGAGCCGAAGCCCTGAAGCCGAAGGCGATGAAACCCTGAAGCTCTAAAAGAGGAAGGAGGGACTACCAAGGGGTGGTACTGCCCGACTGCAACCGGCCAAAGCCAGGTAAGGACCCTGTTAATGAAATTATAAGTAGTGGGGAAACCCTCTGTGGGGTATTCTCCGCTCTATTTCAACAGTGAAACAAAGAGGAGGAGATTGGCAGAAGGGAGAAAGGGCCACAGGCCGCGGGCCGGCCTGAGAACGGCCGCGGCCCAGGCCCAGGCCCAGGCCCAGGCCCAGGCCCAGGCCCGACAACCCCTCGAGCCGAGCCCAACCGGGCTCGGCTTGCAGATGAGCAGGGCACCGCAGCTTCGGCTGCGGCTACCCTAGGGCTCGGGGGTAGCCCCGGGCCGCCGGTCAAGCCGAGCCGGCAACCGGCGTGGCCACAAGGCCGCCAGCCCTGGCCGGACCACCGCCTCCTCTCCGGCAAGAGGTGGTGGTGCCGGAGGGAAGGACCGAAGAAAAGAAAAGGAAGAAGGGAAGAAGAAAGGAAAAAAAAAGAGAAGAGAACTCACCGGACCTTGAGGCTTCATCCTCTCCGGCCATGCCTCGCCGTGGACGGAGCGGGTGGAGGCTCTCGGGTATAGCCCGGATCTCGACCCATCTCCAAGCCCCCTTCCCCTCTCCGGCATCACTTCGGAGAGAGGAAGGGCCGGCCTTTCTTTCCGCCGGTGCACCGGGGGGAAACCCCGCCTCGGTCGGTGGATCGGGGCGAGCCTCGACTCCCCGATCGCCTGCGGAAGAAGAAGGGGAGGAGACAGTGGGTTCCGGTGGGGGGACGAAGGGCCGGAAGCTAGGGTTCGGCGAAAACAAAGAAGAAAGAAAGAAAGACAGAGAGAGAAGGAGAGAAAAAGGTCAGAAGGAGGAATAGGCCGTGGATTCGGCCGGAGGAAAAGGAGGAGGCCGAGAAATCGGCCGAAACCCCCAGGACTTCCGGTGAGAACGAAGGAGAGAAGAGGGAGAAAGAGAGCCGGAGGAGAGAGGGAGGCAAGGGAGACGAAGAGGTGGAAGCCTCTAGAAGGGGGGAGAAAAACCCTGATAACGGGTTCACGAGTCGGATCCGAATCCGAACCCGCAACCCGTTAAGCCCCCCCCAAAAAAAGAAAAAAGTAAAGGGGAAAAAAATATTGATAGCGGGTTGCGGGTCGAATCCGGATTCAAACCCGCAACCATTAGGCCTAAAAGCCCAATTGGGTTAAGTAAGCCCAATTAAACCGAGCCCAATCTGTTTGGGCGAACCCAAACAACGAAGTGGGTGAAATCTGAACCCAATTGAAACCAATTTAAGCCTGCTCCGAACTCAATTAAGGTTGTGGACCTGAGCAGACCCAATTGAATATAAATCAGGCCCAACTCAAGCCCAATTCAACTAATTGAGGCCAATTGACCTCGGGCTGATCCTGGTTTAGGCCCAAATGGGCCACATTGACCCAATTAAACTTGGAATTAAGCCTAATGACCAATTAGAAGGCCAATTAACCCATATGGACCCAATCAAAGCTCCAATATGGATGCATTAGACTTGGACTATAGTCGGGTAGGATCCAAACAAGTAAAAAGGAAATAATATGCTTGTTATGATGTGATTTTAGGTGACTCAGGATCCGTCACCAGGACGTGAGAAACTTGGGAGAAAGCGAACCACGGTAAGTAACCTGTCCTAATCTTTTATGGATCACGCATGAAATTTAACCCGTTATACTTGTATTGTAGGTCATGTACCCTAAATTATAAGCTATGAACGGTGAATGTATATGGCATGCTTTAGTTATACAAGTTATGATTATATGTGCTTTATGATTTCTATTATGCCTACGAAATAAGTAGATTACATTATATCCTAAGATATGGATTATGAATCATGTATATGAGTGGCATGCGTTAGCCATATAATTGGTGATTATGCTTATATCATGCTTATGTAGATTTCATGATACATGTAGGATGAATGGAATTACATGTCATAATTTTCATTAGCATGAGCATAAAGAATGATGATGAATTGCCGCTAGTTATTTGTACATCTTGCAAGGGGTACCTAAGAGTTCTCGATGCTACGGGCCGAATGCAACTGAGCCGGCCTTGCCAGTGGCCGATAATGACTGAGCCAGCCCCGCCAGTGGCCAATTAGTAACTGAGCAGGCCCCGCCAGTGACCGATAATGAATTCGCCGTAGCATCCATGAGGTACTACCTACAAGAAGTATTGTTTACAGACTCTTAAGAGCTACTGATCGAATGCAACTGAGCCGGCCTTGCCAGTGGCCGAGAATGACTGAGCCAGCCCCGCCAGTGGCCGCCTAATAACTGAGCAGGCCCCGCCAGTGGCCGATAATGACTTCGCAGTAGCATCTCAGAGTATGACCACGGCATACCGGAGGCATGGTTTTATATGTGCATTTCATGAAAATTCTTGTTGATATAGGACACTGATTTATTTACTCAGCATGGATATTTTATCATGATGATTTATTAGATAGTGTACATGTCAACTTCTCAAACCCTGATAAACATGTTTAGCATTTTTAGTTGATTCGACAAGATTATGCAGGATTACTTACTGAGCCGTGTAGCTCATGCCTGTTCATTTACATTTTTTTTTCAGATCACCACCAGTGACAGCTGCTAGAAGCATTTTTCTTTTGCAACAGGGCTTCTTTATTTTTGGGGTGATATGAATATACTTTTGTGTACATAAACTGTGGAGAAGCTCTGTACCTTATATCAACCAGTATGTTGTAATGCACATATTGTGATATATGCAAGTTTGACTACTTTTGACTACCCTGTTACCCATGTACGAAGCTGCGTGCTATTGTGGGCGGTAGTCGGCAATAGCACGGCCATGTCACGGATCCGGATTCGGGGCGTGACACTTTGGTGGTCATGAAAGGTACCAAAAGAAATGGCCTCTATATCCTTCTTGGTAGCACAATAGAGGGATCAGTGTGTGCAACAGCAAAGATTGATTCAAACAAGACGAGTCTTTGGCACAAAAGACTGGCTCATGTGAGTGATAAAGGGTTGCTGGAACAGCAGAAACAAGGTCTCTTGTGTGGTGACAAAGTGAGCAAGGTGGAGTTCTGTGAGCACTGTATTTTGGAAAAGCAGCATAGATTATCATTCAAGGCAGCAGTACACAACACTAGATGAATCCTGGAATATATGCATACATATCTCTGGGGACCAGCAAAGGTTCCATCTCATGGTGGCAGCAAGTACTTCCTTTTCTTAGTAGATGATTTCTCTCGAAAAGTTTGGATTTTTCTGTTGAAAACTAAGGATGAAGCTTTTGAGAAATTTAAACATTGGAAAATCCTAGTTGAAAATCAAACTAAGAAGAAACTTAAGGTACTAAGGATAGATAATGGTCTTAAATTCTATAATGAGACATTTGATGCTTATTGTAGTGATAATGGTATATTCAGGCACAAGACTGTTAGAAAAACTCCTCAGCAAAATGGAATTGCCGAAAGGATGAAACGAACATTACTTGATAGAGTAAGATGCATGTTATATGGTTCTGGTTTGTCAAAATTTTTCTGGGGAGAAGCCATCATTACAGTTTGTTATTTGATCAATAGGCTACCCTCGACTGCTAGAGGTTTTAAAACACCTGAAGAATATTGGAATGAGAAACTAGCAGATTATAGAAATCTCAAAGTTTTTGGTTGTACAGCTTATGTATACCAAAGTGAAGGGAAGCTTGAGCCTAGATCTCTAAAGTGTGTGTTCCTAGGATACGCAGAAGGTATTAAAGGTTACAGATTATGGGTGAAAGATGCTCTTGGGGTTAAGATCATTATTAGTAGAGATGTAATCTTTAATGAAAATGAAATGCTTTGTTTGAGGACTAACAATGCAGGTAATGAGGCTGAAAGTACAGAGAATATATCCTCTACAAATAAGGAGTATTTTGAGTTTGAGATGGAGTTTCCATCCCAAATTGACTATGAGCACCAAGTATCTCAACGTGGTGTTACTGAAGATTAACCCAATAACCAAGGAACCACAGAATCTAGTTCAGCTGGAGCACAGGATCAGGTGGAGTCGAGAGCAGATGGATCAAAATCAGTCTTGAACTACCAATTATCCAGAGATAGAACTAAGAGAGCTATAAAACCACATGTTAGATATGGTTTTGCAGATTTGATCTCTTATGCCTTTATGACTGCCTCAAAGATTGAAGAACAAGAGCCAACTTCTTACAAAGACACTGTTAAAAGTAAAGAGTCCAGGAAATGGATTGTTGCTATGACCAAAGAGTTGGAATCTCTAAAAAAGAATTAGACATGGAATTTGGTTAAGAAACCAGAAAACTAAAGAATTGTGGGTTGTAAGTGGTGTATAAGAAGAAGGAAGGTGCAACAGCTACTGAGCCAATGAGATTTAAAGCCAGGCTTGTTGCCAAGGGCTATACACAGAAGGAAGGGGTTGACTATAATGAGATATTCTCTCCTGTAGTCAAGCATACCTCAATCAGAATTTTAATGGCTTTGGTTGCGCAGTATGACTGGGAGCTGGAGCAGCTTGATGTCAAAACAGCTTTCTTACATAGAGATCTTGAAGAAAGATATACATGTCGCAGCCAGAAGGTTTCAAGGAACCAAGCAAAGAGGATTTAGTGTGCCTACTTAAAAAGTCCTTATATGGACTGAAGCAATCCCCTAGACAATAATATAAGAAATTTGATGGCTTTGTCATTAAGATTGGTTTCAAGAGATGCAGTTATAATGAGTGTTCCTATTTCAAAAGACTTGAAAGTGGCAAGTTGATATGTTTACTAATCTATGTAGATGATATGTTGCTAGCTTGCAAAGAGAAACCTAAGTTTTAAAAGCTAAAGGGTCTACTGAGTTCAGAATTTGACATGAAGGACCTTGGGGTTGCAAGACGAATTTTAGGTATGGAGATCATGAGGAAAAGAGATAAGAAGGAGCTATTTTTGTCTCAAAAGAGTTATCTAGAGAAGATTTTAAAACGGTTCTCTGTGCAAGAGTCTAAACCTGTTGGTGTGCCCTCAGCAGGCCACTTCAGATTTTCTATGACTCAATGTCCTGAAACTGATGAAGAGAAGGAACAAATGGTTAAAGTTCCCTATGCTAATGCTATTGGTTCAGTGATGTATGCTATGGTGTGCTCGAGACCTGACATTGCTTATTCTATCAATGTACTTAGCAGGTATATGAAAAATCTAGGTCATGAGCATTGGAGAGGGGTGAAATGGTTACTGAGATACCTTAAAGGTACAGTGAATGTGGGATTGAGGTTTGGTGGAGCTGATAGTATGGAAGGTATTCTAGGGTACGTTGACTCAGATTATGCTGGGGATGTGGACAAAAGAAAATATTCTACTGGATATATTTTTACCATCTGTGGAGGACCTATCAGCTGGAAATCATAGTTGCAATCTATTATGGCTTTGTCTACAACAGAAGCAAAATATATTGCTGCTACAGAAGCTATGAAAGAAGTTTTATGGTTACAGAGTTTGGTTAAGGAACTTGGGGTGATAAGTTCTTCTGCAATACTATATACTAATAGTCAGAGTGCTCTTCAACTCTGCAAGAATCCAGTATTATATCATGAAAGAACCAAGCATGTAGATGTGAGACACCATTTCATCAGAGACATTATAAGCAGCGGATTGATCAATTTGAAAAAGGTGACTACAGAGGATAATCCTGCGAATATGGCAACTAAGGTTGTTTCGTTGGCCAAGTTTAAGCATTGCTTAGACTTGGTCCAGATTGAAGTTGGTTGATAAAATGAATAAGGACATGGAAGCCACTACAGCAGAAAATCACTTGTTTGTAAACCAAGTTGGAGGTTTGTGAGTTGTGGTTCACAAACAAAGTTAGTTGTAACCGTTTTTTCAGTTAGTTAATTAGTTAATAACTATTTTCTGGTTAGTTACTGACTTGGCACCTAAAGCTGTTAGTTAGTTATTCTGTTATTTGTTTCTAAAAAAGATAGTAAGAACATTGGGTGTACCAGGATTGAGTTCTTGAGAGGTTTTGCTTTGGTGCTAAGTCCAGAGAGTGAAATCTTGTATCGTGAGGCTGTGAGAATAACTTTCTCCTTGAGGGTGTAATCTTGTTTTGTATAGTGATTGCTTAGTGGCCGAGTCTTGTGGATGTAGAGTTCTTTATGAACTTGAACCACATAAAATCATGTTCTTGCCTGGTCTGATAACTTGAATATGTTTCTGTTTTGTTCATTGAAGTCTGTGTGTTTAGATCAGTCTATGATCTTGAAGGTTGATTTGGTTTGATCCCAACATATACCTTGGCCTATAGATCCCTTCAAATACTTCAAAATTCTGTGAGCTGCATGTAGATGGACCTGTGTTGGTTTGTCCAAAAATTGGCTAAGAATATTCACAGTATATGTTATGTCTGGCCTGGTAATTGTTAAATAAATGAGCTTGCCAACTAATCTTCTATAACTGGTAACATCAACCAATAAATCCTTGGTCGAATGTGATAGTTTATGATTGGTTTCCATTGGAGCTGTGACCAGTTTGCTATCGAGAAGCCCAGTTTCTTCAAGAATTTTAAGAGTATACTTCCTTTGGCACAAATGAATACCAGCGGATGATCTTGCAATTTCCAGACCCAAAATTTTTTTTAGAATTCCTAAGTCTTTGATCTTGAATTGAGTATGTAAGTAAGCTTTAATTGACTCAATTGCTGTCAAGTTATTGTTGCGCACAATGATATCATCCACATAGACTATAAGAGCTGTGAAACCATGCTCATCACTTTTTGTGAATAAAGAGTGATCTGATTTTGATTGCTCAAACTCAATAGCAATAAAAGAAGAGGAAAATTTTGAGTACCATTGCCGAGAGGTATGCTTGAGGCCATAGATGGATTTACGCAGCTTGCAAACCAAATTTTTATTGGATGACTCCCCCTTAATTTGAAAAACCCGGAGGTAATTTTATATATATTTCTTCATCTAACTCTCCATGAAGAAAGGCATTGTGATCATCCAATTAGCTTAAATGCCAATTATGAATTGCTGCTAAGGCAAGGAAAATTCTGATGGTTGTGATTTTTGCTACAAGACTGAAGGTCTCTTGATAATCAAATCCTTCCCTTTGTGTGTATTCTTTGACTACCAATCTTTCTTTATACCTTTCAACTGTCCCATCTGAATTGAGTTTAGTTTTGTACACATACTTGCATCCAACGGCTCTTTTTCCCGGAAGTAAGGTGGTAATAGTCCAAGTTCCGTTTTCCTTCAGAGCTTCAATTCCGGCTCTCATCAATATCTTTCCAATACTGAGAAGCCACAACCTCATTATAGATTTTTGGGTCTTTGATTTGGGAGAGAAAAAGTGTATATGTCTTGTGGGATGATGAAAGGTGGTCATAGGATAAGTGTTGATGTAAAGGATGAACGGTGGAATGTGAATTTGGATACTTGGTAAGTGTATTTGTGACCAGTTTGCAGTGATAGTCTTTCAAATAATTTGGTGGTACTCTCACTCTGCTCGATCTTCTAAGAGGGATGTCAGTGTCATGGAACTCATTGGATGGAGGTGACTCATTTGATAAGTCAAATTTTCAAAACTAGTCATTGGGAAGTGAGGTGATTTTTTTTTCTATTTGGGTGAAAGAATCTGAAAATTTTATATCTGGTAAAGCTGGTGGTAAGACTAATTCGGATGAAGTTAGAGAGGATGCAGGTTTTTTTGTATTAGAATTTTGAAAAAGGAATGTAGATTCATGGAAGATGATGTCCCTAGAAATAATGTATGACTGATTTTCCAAGTCATATACTTTGTATCCCTTAACCTCTGTTGGATACCCAAGAAAAACACATTTTCTAGCCCTTGGATCAAACTTAGTTCTATTGGGTTTAAGGGTGGAAACAAAACATAGAGTATAGACACAAGTCCTTTGATGTATAATTTCTTTGAAACTATAGAACTCAGGCATGTTAATTATATACCATTGTCAGTTCTAACTTGTTTAACACTAGCACTGAATTGAGTTTGCACTAATTGAATGAAGGTTTGTAAAAGATGTCTAACTTCAGACTTATATCTCATAAGATACACCTGGGTTACTCAGCTATAATCATCTACTATGGTTAGGAAATAATGGTGACCTTGAATGGATGCTTGAGAATAAGGATCCCATATGTCACAATGTATTAATTCGAACGGGAAAGAAGTGACAGAGTTGCTCATATGAAATGGTTTTCTTTTTTACTTGGCTAAATGACAAATGGTACACTATGTTGATTCATTACCCTTTACATCAAAACAATGGATTGAATTAGATTCAATCGTTGGTTGGATAAGTGTCCTAATCTAAAATGCCAAAGATTGAAGTTATGTTCTGCATTGACACTGAGAGCCTGACTTTTGGAGGATGAAATGTGCTTAGAAGAAAGAGGTTGGTTGACAGCATGACTTGGGAGAAGAAAGTAGAGACCATTATGTATCCTAGCAAGCCCAATCGTCATCCATGAAGAGAGGTCCTGTATGAAACAGACTTTTTCAAAGAAGATAAGGCATGAAGATGTATTGTGAGTGAGCTTGCTAACGGAAAGAAGATTAAAAGAAAACGAAGGTATACATAGAACATTGGTGAGTATCAAAGATTCTGATAATTTTATAATACCAATATGAGTCACCCTTGCCTTAGTTCCATTTGGCATCTGAACATATGCATAAGTTTCACATGTTATGGAGGTAAGAAGAGAAATGGAGCAGACCGTATGGTTAGTTGCTTCTGTGTCAACTATCCATGGTGTTACTTGTGTTTTGGAAAGCATAAAATGCTGATGATTTGCAAAAAAAAAATAAAGGAATTAAGAAAAGAACTTGTACCTGTCATGTTGGAGTCAGACTGAACATTTTCGGTTTTTGTGAAGGTAATTAGGTTAGGAAGTAATGGTTTGGATGAATGAGGGGAAGGTGAATCACTTTGCCTAGGCTGTGGAGGTATCTGAGCATTAATGAGAGTAATGAGTTGCTGAACTTGAGCTTGAGTGAGAGCCATTTGAGGTGGATTTTCCAACTTCCCTTCTTGATTTTGTGTAATTACCTGATTTGCTGAATATTTGCTTGAAGAGAAGCTGTTGGGATTTTCCGGTTTGTTCTTAGTAAACTTAAAATTAGGTGAAAATCCTATCAATCTGTAGCATTTTTCTTTAGTATGCCCAACTTTTCCACAATCATAGCAAACTGTTGCAGACTTGTCTTTCCTTTTAATGTAGGCTGCAGCAAGTGCAGAGGATTTAGAGGTTGAAAAAACTAATGTGCGTGCTTGCCTTTGTCTCTCCTCTTGCAAAACTAATGAAAAACTTTTATATAAAGAGGGCATGGGGCTCATGAAGATTATATGTCCTCTAATGCTGTCGAATGAATAATTCAATCCCATTAAAAACTTGAAAACATAGTTCTTTTGTTGTGCTTCACAAACTATTCCCACTGCATTACATGTACAGTGTCCACAAGTACATGAAGGCAGTGGCCTGTAATTGTGTAATTTGTCCAAATAGCATTGAGTTGAGTGAAATAATCACTTACAGATTGTGTTCCTTGCATAGTTGAGCTGAGTTGGTGATGAAGATGGTAAATTCTGACATTATCTAGTTGTGCAAACCGAGTCTTCAATTTTTTCCATACTTTCTTGGCAGAGCTAATATACAGCACACTTGATGCAATCTCTCTTGAAATAGAGTTGAGAATCCATAAAAGGGTCAGATTATTGCATCTCAACTAGGGTAAATAAAGAGGACTTGTTAATTCTGGTGTGGGAATGGTTCCATCAGGAAATTCCAGTTTGTTTTTGATGGAAATGGCCAATATGAATGACCGATTCCATGAGAGATAATTTGACTCTGTTAAAGGAGGTGTAAGTATCACAATGTTAGTATTGTCACTGTGATAAAGGAAGAAGGGACTATTAGGATCTTTAGAAGGGAAAGGTACATGAGTTGAAGAATAGGAAGGAGAAACATGAGCTGAAGATTCCCTATCTGCCATAATCTCAGATCAGAAGAAAAGTAGGCGCTACTCACTATGCTCCAGGAAGAGAACACAGGTTTTAATATCCTCCACGATTCAATCTTTCAAAAAAAGCATGCTCTGATACCATGTTAGAAATGAAAACCAGCTGCTGGGAACAAGGAAGAAGAGAGACTGTGAAAGACGATGGATGAAAACAGGAAAGAAGAAAACTATTGATGTATTCTTTTTCTCTATTTCGTTGGTATAGCTTCTGGGGTATTTATATACATTTAAGATGGATTAGTTTGTAACTAATCTTGTTGTTAATAAAGTTAATTCTAATCGAATGTAACTAATCAAGCTGATGTGTAAAAATTTGAAACTGAAATCAAAACTGTCTTTCAGATAGTTCACTATTTCAACGGCTACTGTTATGAAACGTTGTGGCCGTTTGAAACGTTATGGGCTTTAAAAAAAATGTTGAAGCTCTTGCTTTGCTACAGTGAACCGACTGCTTCAGAACTGGAGCTCTTCTGCTGCTCTGTGATGTGGCTGAAGCTTTGATGCTTTGAGAATAACTTACCAAATCTTGCTTCTTGATATTGCTTTTCCTGCTGCAACATGGGAGCATTAATGCATAGGAGGCATGCCATGGAATAGGAGAGAAAGAGGATGGAAAGTGGGGGAGGGAGGAGGAGTTGGTATTCCATTGGAGAAGAAGAACTTTGTCGAAGAAGGGAGAAAGTGGGTAAGAAAGAGGGGATGGGAGGAAGAGCTTGTATGTTGTTAGAGAAGAAGAACCCTGTGGAAGAAGAGAGAAAGAGGATAGAAAAGAGGAGAAGAAAGGAGAAGTTAGTGTGCTGTTGAAGAAAAAGAATCCTGTGGAAGAAGAGAGAGAGGATAGGAAAGTGGGGAAGGGAGGAAGAGCTGGTATGTCATTGGAGAAGAAAAACCTTGTAGAAGAAGAGAGAAAATGGATAGGTAAGAGAGAGAGAGGAGGAGGTGGTGTATCGTTAGAGAAGAAGAATCCTATAGAAGAAGGAGAGAAAGAGGATAGGAAAGAGGGGGAGGGAGGAGGAGTTGTATACTATTTGAGAAGAAGAACCTGGTGGAAGAAGGGAGAAAGATGGTACAAAAGAGAGAGAGGGAAGAGGGGGATGGTATGCCATTGGAGAAGAAGAACCCTATGGAAGGAGGATCTGGTATGCTATTGGAATATTTATCTAAACTTTTTGATATTTTTTCTATAAAGATCAAAAGAAAAATATTATTAGATTCTACTGTAACCAGATGGCTTCCAAGTTGGCTCTTACTATTAGAAGTATGCTCTAGCGGCTAATGTGGCTGACGCATATT
The DNA here is from genome assembly GCF_009389715.1 of Phoenix dactylifera. Taxonomy (NCBI): domain Eukaryota; kingdom Viridiplantae; phylum Streptophyta; class Magnoliopsida; order Arecales; family Arecaceae; genus Phoenix; species Phoenix dactylifera. The sequence goes on along the minus strand of NC_052401.1, from coordinate 9,149,797 downwards.
TGTAATCTGGGGCATAAATTTGTAATTTAACTCTTATTGATTAATAAGATTGGGCAATTTATTATTCATTCATGTTTATATATGTCCATAAATCATCCAAGAAATTAATAAGATGATAACACATATTCTCAAGGAGTTAAAAATTTAAGGCATGTGTCATTAAGGATTAATTTCTAAATGCTCCTGATCAATGGATCCATCACGAGGGCGGTGATCGATTTGCTAAGATTGGTGCACATATCACTTAGTCAGATGGATGAGTCTCAAGTCCACAGTGTAGAGACACTGGAATGATTGTGCAAGTACTTATTAGAGAACAGTGTACTGAGCATGACCAAAGAAAGTAGTCATATGGATGTCTATCCACTCATCAGTGACTACTTATGCTGCAGTTGTATTACTGGTCCTTTGACCTGCGATGACTCAGCTATTCACTATGAGGTTGTTGTAGTTTGATGAGTATGTAAACTTAGGCCCTAGCCATTCGGATCCTTGTGGTGCGGATTGGCTGCATTAAGTTCATTTTGAAAAAGGATTGCATCTAGATGGAATCTATCGACCTTGATAGATTAGCAGTGATCCTATGTAATTTATGAGACTAAGTTCGATAAATTTTTGGCTAGATATTTTGAAAAAAGAGTTTTCTATATCTCGAACTGGAAGTCAAATAAATTTGACATATGACGGACGATGAGGTTTGACGAGTTATCTATAACCTTCGTCATGTTGGAATCCATGATAGAGAGACTACATCATACGCTAACTGCACCTAGAGTTTCAGATATTCCATTCTGCTGGGTTGCCACCACATACTGCTAGGTATCACTAGTGGATTGTGAGACTCGAAAGGCATTCACTTGGTGATCAGTGAACCCTAAGAGTAGAGTTGAAATTGTTTCAGTCTACTGAAAGGAGTTTCAGTGATATCGAGATGGAGATCTCAATATGTCTCACTACAAAACAGAATAGAACCTATGGGGTCACATACATAGAGGATTTGATTAGTCAAATTTTCATAATTGTGATTTAGAATCACAATTGATGTCAATTATCAATATGATTGGTAATTAAATTAACCCACTAAGTGTTAGTGAGTTAATGAAAGAAGAATAAGTGAAATTAATTGCAATTGGATTGCAATAGGGCTGATTTGATGAGTCAAATCAAATTGGGTTTGACCCAAATTGAGTTGGGCTCATGATTGGTTTAACTATGATTAGATCAGGGTATATTCTTAGAATATGCCTTAAGTCGTGTTCACACCATACGGATGTTAAAGTTCACATGGCATGGTAGGATAAAAATACATGAAGTCGGGGGTCCCTATCGATTTCTGACTGCCTGCTCTTCTTTTCTCTTGCAATTCGTGTTCACACCATGCAGACACTAAAGTCCATATGGCATTGTAGGATGCATGTATGATTAGGAGTTAGCCTACGTCCTAATGTGATTAGGACCCATCCAAGGCGCCATGAAAGAGGTCCAAGCTCAGTGTGATTAGGCTTTAATCTCTTGATCCAAGGCCACATGTCATACATTGATTTAAGGCGCCACCTAAGAGGATTCTAATCCTTTTGATCATGGCGCCATGGACACCCGGCATTGATCCAAAGGTGGGCGACAAGGTAGAGTCTATCTCTTGGTTTTGATAAGCCTTGAAAAACCCTAAGCCACAAATTATCAAAGGGATTCATTGGAGGTGTGTGAGGAAAATTAATAGGCTTCTCTCCTTCTTCACGCCTCCTCCCTTTCCCTCTCCTTCTCTTCTCCCACGGCAGCAAGGAGCCATCTTTTTTCCTCTTCCAAGGCAGCATTGGAAGCGTGAGAAGAGAACCAAAGAGAGGAGCCAACACGCCAAAGGAAAGAAGGGTTCTTTCCTTCCCACGCCCAAGCCTTCTTCCTTCTTTTTTCATGGCAGCAAGAGGCCCTGTTCATCCTCTTCCTCCACGGTAGCAAGGCAAGGAAGATCCACATTGCAAAGCTTCCTTCTTTCTTCTCCTCTATCGCGAGCAAGGTTGAAGAAGAAAGAGTTTTTCTTCAAGAAGGTATGTTGCTGATCTTCTTCTAATCATCATTGATAGCCATGAGAGGTCTCTGCAACGAGCTAGCACTCCGATGAGATCTGATCTCAGATAGTCGAGTCCTCGTGTGGATATCTGTAAAGGCCGGATGCTTGTGCGACTCCAACAGGAACCTCCAAAGATCATCAAGCTGCGGTGTTTTTTCCACCCGCATAAAGTTTGAAGATGGGATCTTCAAACCTTTGTTTCTGATTTTTGTTTCAGTTTTGTGATATTTAATCAACCTCCTTCAGATCCTAATTTTCGCTCCCCTATGAGTTTAAAGGTCTTCTGGATTTGAATCTAGCAAAATTTTTGAACTCTATGATTCGTAGCTCCTTCATACGATGAACGATGTTCCGTGCGAGATTTCGTTGTAAACGTCGCATCACACGGGGCGTAACTCAATACTCACTACCTTAGCACCACCAAAAAATGAGATGATCGCAAGAGGAGACAAGAGATGGAAAGGGTCAATAACAAAGCAAGGGAGTAATGGAGACTCCATCCTATCAACCATACAAAACACAAACTCATAACTATGCGCATCCACCTCTTTAAACACAAAATGCCATGCCTACTCAGTCTAGGGGTGGCAATCGGATCGGGTCGGAGATAAATGGGTCGAGTCAGAAAATCATAATCTGAACCCGACCTGTTTATTAAACAGGTCATAAATTACAACTAAACCTGTTATGTTTAATAAACAGGTAACTCGACCCGATCCGTTTAACCTATTTAATAAATAGATAACTTGTTTGCCCAATCCGACCCGACCTGTTTAACCTGTTTCAAGATATCCAAGGAAACTCAAACCATTCATCAGGTGAGGAGTGAAACATTGATAAAACACCATTATTCACCAACAGGGAAAGCAAAACATAGGAAAGAACAAGAAGAAAGAAAGATTAGAGAGAGATTTTGGTGGATGAGAAGTATCAGGAGCACCTGAAGATTGATGAGGAGCTTGGTGGTTGTGGAGTGATTGATTGTAACCCTATTTAATTTTGATGAGCTCAAAGCATTTGAGTATATCTTATGTTTACTAATGAATTCAATCTAGTGTTTCAGTGAAAAATCTTGTAAATTTATGGTTAAGAGTCTCTAGATTTGGTTCAAGACAATTTGGATAAGTTAAGAAGTCTATATGAACCAAAGTCTGAGACTCGAGTCGACTCCGGGATATTACGAGTCGACTCCAAGCGTATCAGAAGCATTGGCAAAGGCTCGAGTCGACTCCGGAACATTACGAGTCGACTCCGACTAAGAACAGACAGACAAACAGAAAGACCCAACTCAGAACCTGTCAGCGAGTCGACTCCTGAAGTGCGCGAGTCGACTCGGATGCTAGCCGAGTCGACTCCAGGGTAGTATGAGTCGACTCCAGGGAGTTACAGACAAAAAGTCAGAGAGCAGTTTTCGGACCCTGAGAGCCGAGTCGACTCCTGAGGAACGCGAGTCGACTCCGATGGTTGGCAGGTCGACTCCAAAGAAAGTGAGAGTCGACTCTCAGTGTAATACAAGGCAAAAGTCAGAGAGCAAACTTTCGGACACTGAGGGCCGAGTCGACTCCCGCAAAGGCCGAGTCGACTCCGAGACAGCGCGACCTCAAAAAGACAGAAGATAATATTTGTGTCTCTGAGACGCGAGTCGACTCCAAGAAAGTTCGAGTCGACTCCAAGGCAGCGCTACACCAAAAAGGCAGAAGACTGAGTTTCGGAAACTGAGAGCCGAGTCGACTCCGGAACAGTTCGAGTCGACTCTAAGACTAGACGAGCCAAAAGACAGAAGATAGGGAGTTCGGGCTCTGAGCGCCGAGTCGACTCCCAGGACTGTCGAGTCGACTCGAGTGGGCCAAGTTGAACAATAGCTCCATGAATTCCATGGGATGAGCCGACTCCAAGAATGCCAAGTCAGCTCCAGTTTTTGGCGAGTCGACTCCGGGTTAAGTCGAGTCGACTCCCAGTCGAGGAGGTCACTTTAATTCAAATTCGGAACAGTTGCCGAGCCGACTCCAGAAAAGCATGAGTCGACTCCTGTTACAGCCGAGTCAACTCCAGATCGCGCGAGTCGACTCCGACCCCAACGGACACATTGTCAGGATGTGCAGAGTGTGCAGAACGGGCAGAAAAATGTGTCTAACGGCTAGTTTCCATGGGGGATGGCTTAAATAGCCACAGAGGACTGTAGCAAGAAAGAGAGGTACCATTCCACTCAAAGAAATCAAGCATCCTTTCTCTGCAAACTGATTTCAACGGAAAGAAGGAAGAGGGTCATTAACTCCATTCAACCGACTCTTCCCAGCATTAAAAGAAGTCTCCTCCTGCCTTCAAGTCTTCCAGATTTTCAAGAGAAGACCCAAAGTTCAAGAAGCCCTTCTCTTCTCCAACTCAAACGTGTTTGAGGGCTCTTAACTTTACTTTTATTAATATCGCTGTATATCTGCTTTTTAAAAGCTCTGTTTTTCTATTTGTCTTTGTCTTTCCATCTTGTCCTTACTTGATTCAATCAGGGGATTGAATCAAGGGTATATAGGTTTGTTGGTGAGCCTAGGTTGAAACCAACGGTGTAAGGGTTCGATTGTGATCCCGGAAAAACAATCAGGGTGGTTCTAGTCGGTGAGCCTGAAAAAACCGACCGAGTTCGTTGTGACCTCGTAAAACAACAAGTTTGGTTGTGAGCTTGGAAAACAACCGGCTGTAATCCGAGGGGTTATAGTGAATTCCCAAATGAGACTTGGGGAGTGGACGTAGGAGCAAGGATTAGCTCCGAACCACTATAAAAACATTGTGTTTGTGATTGCTTGTGTCTCTCTCTCTCTCTTACTCTCATTTCACTCACAGCACATAGCAACTAATTAATCATCTTGCAACAGTATTAATTAGTCATCCCACAAACATTTTAATTGCAAAATTATTTTAAAACCCAATTCACCCCCCCTCTTGGGTTGTCTATCTGGGCAACAAGTGGTATCAGAGCCTAAACTCTTCTACCCTAAGAGTAAAAGATCAAAATGACAACCCCATTTGGATCTTCCCATATTGAGGGTCAGTCCACCCAAAGACCCCCATTCTTTAATGGATCCGACTACTCATATTGGAAGGCTAGGATGAGAATATTTATCCAAGCCCAAGACTATGAGATGTGGACCATTATATTAAATGGACCATACATCCCATCCATCTATGTAGAGGGTGTCACTGTACCCAAACTTGAAAAGGATTGGGATGACCATGGCATGAGAAAGGCACAACTCAATGCCAAAGCAATGAATGTGCTTTACTGTGCATTAGATAGGAATGAATTCAATAGGGTCTCTACTTGCAATTCTGCAAAAGAGATTTGGGATAGACTTGAAGTGACCCATGAGGGCACGAATCAAGTCAAAGAATCCAAAATAAATATATTGGTTCATAAGTATGAACTATTTAAGATGGATTCTAATGAAACAATCACTTGCATGTTCACTAGATTTACTGACATTGTCAATGGCCTAAAAAGCCTTGGCAAAAACTATACTAACAGTGATCTTGTCAGGAAGATTCTTCGCTGTCTACCAAGGTCATGGGAAGCCAAAGTGACGGCAATCCAAGAAGCCAAGGACTTGAACAAGCTACCACTTGAGGAGCTTCTTGGATCCCTAATGACGCACGAGCTAACAATGAAGCAACACAGCGAAGAAGAGTCCTCCCATAAGAAAAAGGTAATAGCTCTCAAATCTACATCATCTAACAAAGACTTGTCTTGCAGTAGCAGCAGTGAAGAAGAAGATCATGAGGGAGATGATGATGAGGCTCTTCTCGTGCGTAAGTTCAGAAGATTCATCAACCGGAAGAAATCCTCACATCAAAGGAGAAGCCCCTCAAATTCCTATCACAAGGATAAAGATAAGAAAAGGAAAAATGAGGGAATCGGTTGTTATGAGTGCAAGAAGCCGGGGCACTTTAGAGCTGAGTGTCCCTTGCTGAAAAAGGGGAGCAAGTACAAGAAGAAGAAAGTCCTCGTCTCCACCCTATCGGACTCCGACACTTCATCATCATCATCGGATGAAGAACAAGAAGAAAAGGCCAATCTGTGTTTTATGGCCAACGACAATGAGGTAACATCCGGACCACATTTAGATTTTACTTTCGATGAATTATATGATGCTTTCAATGAATTAATGGATGAATACAAAACAATAAACGTTAAAAACAAAGAACTAAAAGTAACTAACCAAACTCATCTCCGTAAGTATGATTCATTAGTTAAGGATAAAGATGTTCTTATCAAAGAAAATGCAGAACTTAAAACAAGCAACCAAATTTTGATACAAAAGAATAATACCTTAACTAAAGAAAATGAAAGGCTGAACAAAGAAACATTAGAACCCAAAACAATAAATATATAAATGAGAGTCTCACAAAAGAACTAAATGATCTAAAAATAGAAAAATAAAAATTGACACTAGAACTTGAAAAATACAAGCCCATTGTAGAAAAATTTACATATAGCTCAGAAAAATTAGAGATGATACTTAATAGTCAACGAGCTGTATTCAATAGAGCGGGTTTAGGGTATAAACCTAAAAATAAGCAAAAACTCCTTAGTAACTTCTTTGTTAAAGCAGGGGAAAGTAAAACTAAGAAAATAACCTGTTTTTGTTGTGGAACTTTAGGACATAAAGCAAATGTATGTGATTATAGGAAAGGGAAAACTAAAAGAAAAATTAAAAGAATTTGAGTTCCAAAAGGAACCAACACTACTAACCATGAAGGACCCAAGAAAACTTGGGTACCTAAAACTATATGATTTGCTTGTGTAGGAGTGTCTTAAAGCTAAAGTCGACAAAAATTGTTGGTACTTGGACAGTGGCTGCTCAAGACACATGACGGGTGACAAGGATCAATTCTTCACCCTTGAAGCTAAGAAGGGAGGTACTGTGACTTTTGGAGACAATAACCAAGGTCACATCATTGGTATAGGTAAAGTACAAATTACCCCTTCAACTTTTATTGATAATGTTCGATATGTTGATGGTCTTAAGCATAATCTACTAAGCATTAGTCAATTGTGTGATAGAGGTTATGATGTTATGTTTAAACCATCACTATGCATCATAACAAACCCAAATGACAATAGTTTAGTTTTTAAAGGAATAAGACGTGGAAATGTGTATGTTGTAGACCTTGAGGATCTTGCCAAACATAACCCATGTTTAGTTGTTAATGAAACTAAGAAAAATGATGCTAGTTGGTTATGGCACCGTAAGTTAGGTCATGCAAGCATGGACACCATATCAAAACTAGTTAAAAGAGATTCCGTGATAGGTTTGCCAAAACTAAAGTTTGAAAAGAATAAAATATGTGAAGCATGTCAATTTGGCAAACAATCAAGGAACTCCTTTAAATCTATAAATTGTGTCTCTACCTCTAGACCTCTAGAACTACTACACATGGACCTATTTGGACCAACTAGAACCACAAGTCTAGGTGGAAATAAATATGGTCTAGTTATCGTAGATGATTATTCTAGATACACTTGGGTCATGTTCTTAGGTCATAAGGATCAAGCATTTTCAATTTTCAAGAAATTTCATAAAGAAGTAACAAATGCTAGAGACACTTCAGTCATAGCTATTAGAAGTGACCATGGAACCGAATTTGAAAATTATTTATTTGATGAGTTTTGTAGTAAAAAGGGGATAACTCGTAATTTTTCTGCACCTAGGACACCACAACAAAATGGAGTTGTGGAAAGGAAAAATAGAACTCTAGAGGAAATGGCTAGAACCATGTTATGTGAAAGTAATCTTCCTAAGTACTTTTGGGGAGAAGCCATAAATACCTCATGTCATATATTAAATAGAGTTTTATTAAGACCCATTATAAAGAAAACACCTTATGAACTTTGGAAAAACAGAAAACCAAAAGTGAACTATTTTCATATCTTTGGATGTAGGTGTTTTGTTCATAATAATGGAAAAGATAATCTAGGAAAATTTGACTCTAAATCGGATGAGGGTATATTCTTGGGGTACTCTACAACTAGTAAAGCCTATAGAGTCTTTAATAAAAGAACCCTAGTTATAGAAGAATCCATACATGTCGTTTTTGATGATTCTAGTGATATCTCTTCTAGTAAGAGAGTTAATCTTGATGATGATGCTGAAATTCTTGAAGAAAAGATAGATGAGATGACATTACAAGATGATAATCAAAAATTAATTGGAAATACATCATCAAGCCAAGAGGCTATTATGGATCATGGGCTGACTAAGGCTTGGAGGTTTGCTCACGGGCATCCTAAGGAATTAATTCTAGATGATCCATCTCAACCTGTTAGGACTAGAGCAGCTCTTAGGAACTTAAACAATCATCTAGCTTTCGTTTCACATTTTGAGCCCAAACACATAGAAGAAGCTGAAAAAGATGTAAATTGGATAAATGCAATGCAAGAAGAATTAAACCAATTTACTAGAAACAAGGTATGGAATCTAGTTGAAAGACCTCCTGAATATTCAATCATAGGTACCAAATGGATATATAAAAACAAACTTGATGAAAATGGAATTGTAATAAGGAATAAGGCTAGACTAGTAGCAAAGGGGTATAATCAAGAAGAAGGTATAGATTTTGATGAAACCTTTGCTCCTGTAGCTAGACTCGAGGCAATTAGATTATTATTAGCATTTGCATGCTCTAAGGATTTCAAGTTATTTCAAATGGATGTAAAAAGTGCATTTCTAAATGGGTATATTAATGAGGAGGTGTATGTAGAACAACCTCCTGGTTTTGAGAATCATCAATACCCTAATCACGTGTATAAACTTAACAAAGCACTTTATGGTTTGAAACAAGCACCTAGAGCATGGTATGAGAGGCTTAGCAAATTCCTATTAGAACATGAGTTTTCTAGAGAAAATGTAGATACAACATTGTTTCTAAAGAAGAAAAACAAAGATATGTTGTTAGTGCAGATTTATGTTGATGATATTATTTTCGGTGCTACTAACAATCGCCTCTGCGAAGAATTTGCTGACTTGATGCAGAGTGAATTTGAGATGAGCATGATGGGAGAGCTAAACTATTTTCTCGGGCTTCAAATCAAACAATCTGAAGAAGGCATCTTCATCAATCAAGCCAAATACATCAAGGAGATGCTTAAGAAGTTTGATATGGAGGGAAACAAGTCAATCAGCACCCCCATGAGCTCATCATGCAAATTAGACCAAGATGAATCAGGTAAATCTGTAGATCAGAAGTTATATAGAGGTATGATAGGATCTTTATTGTATCTTACTGCAAGTAGACCTGATATCATGTTTAGTGTTTGCATGTGTGCTAGATATCAGTCTAATCCTAAGGAATCTCATCTAATTGCAGTCAAGAGAATCTTTAAATACCTAATAGGAACAAAGAATATAGGGTTATGGTATTCTAAGGATTCTAGTCTGAATTTAATAGGATACACAGATTCAGACTTTGCTGGTTGTAAACTTGATAGAAAAAGCACCAGCGGGTCATGTCAACTCTTAGAAGAAAATTTAATCTCTTGGTTTAGCAAGAAACAAAAATCGGTTGCATTATCTACTGCTGAAGCTGAATATGTTGCAGCCGGGAGTTGTTGTGCTCAAATCATGTGGATTAAACAACAACTTGAAGATTATGGCATTAAACAAGATAAAATTTTCATTAATTGTGATAATACAAGTGTCATTAATCTAACTAAAAATCCAATTCAGCATTCAAGAACTAAACATATTGAGATAAGACATCACTTTATAAGAGATCATGTACTGAATGGTGATGTGACACTTCAATTTGTTTGTACTGATGATCAATTAGCTGATATTTTTACGAAACCCTTAAGTGAAGAGAGATTTAGTGTGCTTAGGAGGGGATTAGGAGTGATTGATCCATCCTAGTGGTGTTCTCCTCTAGTTCATTGATTTTGATGTTTAGATTGTGTTAAAAATAGAGTTTCTCAACTATGATCATCAAATTAGATCATAACTTAGTGAGTGTCTCTGGTTTGGTACGAAAATAGCATGATTTTTAGGTGCGTGCCAGAGTTCGAGTCGACTCGAGTAAGTTTCAGAGTCGGCTCATAAGGAGGAGTCGACTCGCACACAGACGGGAGTCGACTCGAGGAAGATGAAGCATAAGGAGGAGTCGACTCCCCACATTGACGGGAGTCGACTCAAGGCCAATGGAAGCATAACGGGAGTCGACTCGCGCATATTTTGGAGTCGACTCGAGGTCGAGTCGACTCGCAACTCAGTGGAGTCGACTCGAGGTCGGGATCCGGGTTTTTAACCCTAATCCAAGCGTTTAATCAACACTTCTATTCACCGCCGCCACTGTTCAAAAACCCTAGAGCCGTCTCCTAGATCGTCTCCGACCATCCTTAGGACTTTTTCCGTCGACCTTCCTCCGTCCATTAGCGTTTTACCCCATTCTAGGTCGACCATGCCTCGTAAAGCCGTTGTCCCAAGCCGGAAGAGGCCCCAACCCGCGACCGGCACCGAGCAACGGTCCAAGGCTCGGAACGATCCCGTGAGGCCACAACCTCCGGCTCGTTCCCCGCCGAGGGAGGTTCCCTCGAGGCCGTGCGCCGGGAAGGCGGTCTCCACCGGAAGATACGTCGATTTTGACTATCTCTCCCGGGAGGGCTTTACCATAGGAGAGAGATTGCGGGCCCAGGGTTTAGAGTATTTTTGTTCCTTAGATCTCCCCACATACCCTGGCCTAGTTAGAGAGTTTTATGGTACTGTCCATAGGGGCAATGGGGGAATAGAGGGAACTGTAGCCGGTGTCCCATTGTTTATTTCCGAGGATTTCATAGCCCAAATCCTCCACCTTCCACAAGTAGGGGTAGCTCCCACACACCCCGAGGATAGGACTGAGGCCCTTACGGCCATTCTAGGATATCCACCCCAGTCCCCCTTAGATGAGGTGTCCGCTAGCTCACTTTCTGTTGAGATGCAGCTCCTCCTTAGCATCATCTCTAGGACCCTCTTTCCGAAGACTGGCCGCTTCGATTTTGTTTCTGAGAGGGACCTAGCCCTTATGTTCTACATCCTCCAGGACACCCCAATCAACTTTCCGAAACTCATTTATAGATATCTATGTGAGCCACTAGATAGACCTAGGCTCACCCTCCCCTATGGCATGCTATACACACTTATCTTTAGGGAGGCCGAGATTCCTATTCCTGAGGGGGAACCCTCTCGCGCATTGCGATGGACAGATCGCATGCGTCCGGGAACCCTACATAGGATGGAGTTTCGTAAGGTAGAGGGAACCTGGGTTAGGAAATCATCTACCTCCACACATACTTCCAGACACTCCCCCAGTCCTGACCCTGATTCAGACATTCCCACCTTTCCCTCCACCTCAGCACCATCCACCTCTGCCGGACCCTCCACTGCTCCACCTACTCAGCCATTAGAGGTCCGAATATCACCTGAGCAGCTCCGGGAGTTGCGACAGGAGATCGTCAGGGATCTTCGGGACGACCTACTGAGGGAGCTCCGAGGTCCAGCCAGTGCCCCATCTTCTGCATTAGTTCCCTCATTCTCAGCCGTGACCGAGATGACGACTCATGTGAGGGAGGAGATCTTCAAAGTCAGAAGCCTGGTACAAGCCCAATTCTCAAACATGAGCGATATCACAAGCAACACACGAAAGTTGCGAGATAGCATCCGACAGGATATGGGCACCACTAGTTAGGGGGCCGAGCGCTTGGCGAATGTGCTCATCGCCAAGCTGGACACACTCCAGGAGACAGTGACTGAGCTCTCCACGACACACAGCAGGGCCACCTCGGCCATTATCAGACAGTTAGAGCACGTCACCAATGCGGTCACCCTACTCATGGAACAACAGTCCAGACTGCCCAAGGGAACCGCATCCTCCTCGAGGAAGCCCTAGTTTATTTTGTTTATCTTGACATGTATTTACTGCTTTACTTATTGTATTCACAAATGTACTTACATATACATCAATACAATGAGTAGACAGCTTTTCTTCAATATTGTGCACATTGATCTCTACTTGCTTGTGTGTTCTGCTTGCCTCCTTTTTGATATGATGACAAAAAGGGGGAGAAATATTTAATAGATATGGAAAAGAAATCAAAATGAAAATCAAAAAAAAACTCTTAAAACAAATTGACAGATTTTCCCTCTAAAAACCAAAAATTTCAATTCAAAAGTTTCAATGCACTAAAAGAAAATTCAGAGAATCAAAACAAAGTTGAATGCATATGTTGAGGGGGAGAATCTGAATTTTTAAGAAAGCAAAATCATTAAATATATATAAGCCAAACAATTGATTGCATGATATGAAGGCTTATATAATTCCAAATGAAAGGGAGAGCTTTAACTTCAAAATTTACTGTTTCACACCTTTCAGTTTTGGATAAATCAAATAACTAGACACTTGAATTCATTTTGAAATTTTACTGTAAATTTCCTTTTTGGTTGAGCAATTCACTTTACATATACTCAATGTTTTGTCATCATCAAAAAGGGGGAGATTGTGGAGTGATTGATTGTAACCCTATTTGATTTTGATGAGCTCAAAGCATTTGAGTATATCTTATGTTTACTAATGAATTCAATCTAGTATTTCAGTAAAAAATCTTGTAAATTTATGGTTAAGAGTCTCTAGATTTGGTTCAAGACAATTTGGATAAGTTAAGAAGTCTATATGAACCAAAGTCTGAGACTCGAGTCGACTCCGGGATATTACGAGTCGACTCCAAGCGTATCAGAAGCATTGGCACAGGCTCGAGTCGACTCCGGAACATTACGAGTCGACTCCGACTAAGAACAGACAGACAAACAGAAAGACCCAACTCAGAACCTGTCAGCGAGTCGACTCCTGAAGTGCGCGAGTCGACTCGGATGCTAGCCGAGTCGACTCCAGGGTAGTATGAGTCGACTCCAGGGAGTTACAGACAAAAAGTCAGAGAGCAGTTTTCGGACCCTGAGAGCCGAGTCGACTCCTGAGGAACGCGAGTCGACTCCGATGGTTGGCAAGTCGACTCCAAAGAAAGTGAGAGTCGACTCTCAGTGTAATACAAGGCAAAAGTCAGAGAGCAACTTTCGGACACTGAGGGCCGAGTCGACTCCCGCAAAGGCCGAGTCGACTCCGAGACAGCGCGACCTCAAAAAGACAGAAGACAGTATTTGTGTCTCTGAGACGTGAGTCGACTCCAAGAAAGTTCGAGTCGACTCCAAGGCAGCGCTACACCAAAAAGGCAGAAGACTGAGTTTCAGAAACTGAGAGCCGAGTCGACTCCGGAACAGTTCGAGTCGACTCCAAGACTGGACGAGCCAAAAGACAGAAGATAGGGAGTTCGGGCTCTGAGCGCCGAGTCGACTCCCAGGACTGTCGAGTCGACTCGAGTGGGCCAAGTTGAACAATAGCTCCATGAATTCCATGGGATGAGCCGACTCCAAGAATGCCAAGTCAGCTCCAGTTTTTGGCGAGTCGACTCCGGGTTAAGTCGAGTCGACTCCCAGTCGAGGAGGTCACTTTAATTCAAATTCGGAACAGTTGCCGAGCCGACTCCAGAAAAGCATGAGTCGACTTCTGTTACAGCCGAGTCGACTCCAGATCGCGCGAGTCGACTCCGACCCCAACGGACACATTGTCAGGATGTGCAGAGTGTGCAGAACGGGCAGAAAAATGTGTCTAACGGCTAGTTTCCGTGGAGGATGGCTTAAATAGCCACAGAGGACTGTAGCAAGAAAGAGAAGTACCATTCCACTCAAAGAAATCAAGCATCCTTTCTCTGCAAACTGATTTCAACAGAAAAGAAGGAAGAGGGTCATTAACTCCATTCAACCGACTCTTCCCAGCATTAAAAGAAGTCTCCTCCTGCCTTCAAGTCTTTCAGATTTTCAAGAGGAGACCCAAAGTTCAAGAAGCCCTTCTCTTCTCCAACTCAAACGTGTTTGAGGGCTCTTAACTTTACTTTTATTAATATCGCTGTATATCTGCTTTTTAGAAGCTCTGTTTTTCTATTTGTCTTTGTCTTTCCATCTTGTCCTTACTTGATTCAATCAGGAGATTGAATCAAGGGTATATAGGTTTGTTGGTGAGCCTAGGTTGAAACCAACGGTGTAAGGGTTCGATTGTGATCCCGGAAAAACAATCGGAGTGGTTCTAGTCGGTGAGCCTGGGAAAACCGACCGAGTTCGTTGTGACCTCGTAAAACAACAAGTTTGGTTGTGAGCTTGGAAAACAACCGGCTGTAATCCGAGGGGTTATAGTGAATTTCCAAGTGAGACTTGGGGAGTGGACGTAGGAGCAAGAGTTAGCTCCGAACCACTATAAAAACATTGTGTTTGTGATTGCTTGTGTCTCTCTCTCTCTTACTCTCATTTCACTCACAGCACATAGCAACTAATTAATCATCTTGCAACAGTATTAATTAGTCATCCACAAACGTTTTAATTGCAAAATTATTTTAAAACCCAATTCACCCCCCCCCCCTCTTGGGTTGTCTATCTGGGCAACAGTGGTGACCCGATCCATGGAGTCCACGGTGGAGGAGATGGCCGACGTCATGGCCCGGAACTTGGAGCAGAGGAGAGGGTAGGCCGAAGAAGGAAGGAAGGGGACCTCGTCCAACTCGCAACTAGGGTTCTGGAGAACGTACCTGGGATGCCATTAGAAGAAAAAACCCTAAATTAGAGACTTGAAGTAGCTAGGATTTCATCGAGAAAGCAGGGAAAGGGGAGTACTTCCATATGACGGGGATGAAGTGAGGGCTGATGCCGGCATTCTCGAACTCCGTTCGGAGAGCTCCGTAGTTGAAAATGGAGCTGAACGCCGTTGGTGGGAGGGAGGAGGCTTGCGTTCCTGCTTCCTTTGCTGCAGACACAACTCTCTCTCTCTCTCTCAAGTCTCGAAACTAGTAATCAAACAGGCTGCCAAAGGCGTAGGACCATAGATGTATAGGTGACTCCGGACACTCTCATCTTCCCACGTCTTGTCACGGGAGGATGGGCATAGGTTTATAGCTGCCAGAGGTAGTCATTGCTCACTTGCTCTGGCTCTGCGAGTGATTGCGACTGCGATTCACAGTAGACTCAGAGCCTGGGCGAAGGCTTCTTTTGGCTTGGGTTGGTCTTAAACGGGTTAAATGGGTTAGACATCTAAAATATGTATTCGATCCAATTAATAAACAGATTAAACAAATCAACCTGTTTACGATCCGACCCTGTTTAGGCCAAATCCAAATCTATTTATGGTGGGTCGAACACGGGTCAGATTGGCGGATCGGATCATATTTTGCCACCCCCTACTACTCACTGACATCTAGGAACCATAAAAGGTAGAACTGGTATGTTAGTGAGTAGTTGGGTCAAAACTCGATACAGTCAACATATTTTTGTAGTTCATATATAGAAAGCTTAGAACATGTTCTCCTCCGTGCCGGTTGACACGATGTCATGCGGGCCAGCAGACCAATTCCTACTAAAAGTAAAAATGGATTGGATAATATCCATCCGGATCTATTTTTGTGTCCAAATTTATCTGAATATGAATAAAAATTTAAACATCCGACTGTCAATTCTATTTATAGCCTAATTTAATTTTATATAGTACTTATGAACTTTTTAAAAAAATATATAACTATATTAACATGCTATTAACTTAATTTATCATCGATTTAATAATATCTTTGATTTTATAGTTATAAAGTTTAATCATCCGACCCTTTAATTCTATAAAAGTTGGTACGAGAAAATATTATTTTTTATAAATATACATATATATATATATATATATATATATATTTGATAAAAAAAATCTTGACATCAGCCTTTATTATCTATTTATTTATTTATTTTTATCTCACGCCCTGTCCAATGTCCACTTCTTTCGGCGTCCCCACGTACTTGACCCCTCTAACAGGTTTAGGCTGGCCGGATTTGGGTTAAGCCCAACCCAAATTCCACCCCAAAAGAAATGTGCTGCCGGCCAAGCCGTTCCGCTGTCAGTGGTCGCTATCGCTCTGCATCATCGGTCCGCCAGACGCCACGGAGGCGGCGCAATAGACCACAGCCATCAAGACTCTCGCTGTAGATCGGCCGCGCTTCTCCGAAGCAAACCACCACCAATCTCTGAAAGCGTCCGCCTGAAGGTGAGCTTTTTCCTCGTAATCTTCGGTGCAATCTCGTTTCATCTCTTCTCCGATCGATTAGTGTAGCGTTTTTCAGAAGGGATTTGGAGGGTTTTGTTTTCTAGGGTTTTCTGTTGTTGCATCGAATGGCGTCGAACAGCAACAACCAATCAAGGGCAATCGGTGGCCCTTCGCCTCTGGTGAACCCGGGAATGGGCTCGCCGGCGGCCAACCAGTCCTCCCTTCTCCGCCCACCTTCGCTGCCTCAGGCGCCAGTTGGTTCCCCTTTTCAAGGCCTCTGCCAGACCCCGCTCCAGTCCCAGGTCCGCTCCCCGTTCCAGGTCCAGTTCGGAAACGCCGTGCTCGGCGCCGTC
The DNA here is from genome assembly GCF_009389715.1 of Phoenix dactylifera. NCBI lineage: Eukaryota > Viridiplantae > Streptophyta > Magnoliopsida > Arecales > Arecaceae > Phoenix > Phoenix dactylifera. The sequence continues at coordinate 9,133,239 of NC_052401.1, read as the reverse complement.
GGAGCCCCCTCCCCTTCCTTCTCCACCCCAGGCACGTCGGCCGCGAAAAGACCCCCTCAGAAGCCGCCTGCTCGCCCACCGGCGCCCGCCCCTGGTGCTGCTACTCTTAGCATCAAGTCTGCCGAGCTGACCCCGGCTGGCCGGAGGAAGAAGCGGAAGCTACCGGAGAAGCAGCTGCCTGACCGGGTCGCTGCTCTCTTGCCTGAATCCGCCCTCTACACCCAGTTGCTTGAATTCGAGGCCCGGATTGATGCTTCACTTGCAAGGAAGAAGATTGACTTCCAGGAAGCCTTAAAAAACCCTCCTTCCATGCAGAGGACCCTCAGGATTTACGTCTTCAATACTTTCACCAACCAGACCCGCACAATTCCTGAACCAAAGAATTCTGAGCCCCCCTCGTGGTCACTGAAGATCATTGGTAGGATATTAGAGGATGCTGTGGATTCCGATCCTGCCAGTGGGCTGCCTAAGCCCAATCCCATGTACCCCAAGTTCTCATCCTTCTTTAAGAGGATTAGTATTGCTCTGGACCCGACACTCTACCCGGAAAGCCCGACAATCATATGGGAGAATTCACGCTCACCAGCACCACAAGAGGGCTTCGAGGTTAAGCGGAAAGGAGACAAGGAGTTCACTGCCAGTATAAGGCTGGAGATGAATTATAACCCTGAAAAGTTTAAATTGTCACCTGCGTTGATGGAGGTTCTTGGGATCGAGGTTGATACACGTGCCAGAATTATCGCTGGGATATGGCAATATGTCAGGGCAAAGAAGTTGCAGAACCCAAGCGATCCCTCCTATTTTACTTGTGATCTACCTTTGAAGAAGGTGTTCGGAGAAGACAAGATGAAGTTTGCCATGGTGTCACAGAAGATCTGGCAGCATTTGTCTGCTCCACGACCAATTAATTTGGAGCATAGGATCAGGCTTTCAGGGAATGGTGCAGTGAGCAATGCTTGTTATGATGTGCTGGTTGATGTTCCTTTCCCACTCCACAGAGAAACGTCAGCCTTCCTTGCCAACACAGAGAAACACAAAGAAATTGAGGCCTGTGATGAAGTCATTTGTGCTTCTATTAAGAAGATTCATGAGCACCGCAGGAGGAGGGCATTCTTTCTTGGGTTCAGTCAATCTCCAGTGGAGTTTATAAATACTTTGATTGCTTCTCAGAGTAGGGACTTGAAGCTTGTTGCTGGGGAAGCAAGTCGTAATGCTGAAAGGGAACATCGTTCTGACTTCTATAACCAACCATGGTAGATTTTTAATTTATGCACTTTTATCCCTTTCCAAGTGTGTTTCTCATATCCATTCACTAACAAATAACTTTACATGTGGAATTAAACTAGGGTTGAAGATGCTGTCATACGTTATCTAAATCACAAGCCAGCAGCGGGTAATGATGCTCCTGGTAGCACATGAGTTCAACATCAATTATGCTTGGTAGGAGAAAGCAGCAATTCAGATGTTGCTTTGAAGGTTCTTGTAATTTTTGCAGCCTTTAGTTCCTAGAGAAGGTAAATAGTTTTTCTCAGGATCTAGATAGTCTATTTATGAAGAAGCTACCTGAGTTATATTCAGCAGAACTGTTATACAGTCTTTACATACATGAGCGTTGCTGTTTGCCTATGTATTTGCTGCATTGTTCCTAAATTCTCAAGAATATTGTAAATGGGATTGCCTTTCTCTTTCTAAATTAGATTAGTGATAGTATTGTTACTCCAAGACTTCTTACTTGAAATGCCAATTGATCAAGTACTTATCATATTCCATTGACATGAGTCTAGGTAGAATAGGAAGCTTTGAACCAGTATCTGCCTCTATGGTGTTCATATTCTCCACTGCTTTCTCTCTATCTATTAAAATATGATGCAAGTATTGCAAGAGAAAGATTTGGCCTGTGACAAGAACTTAGAAATCTGTTGAAGTCCAATGAGTGCCATGCAAAATGCATTGGTATCTCATTGTTGTTTTTCCCCAAAAATGACATCTCAAAGTATAAAGTATATATCTGCTCCTTGTTTCTTCACAGCATATAATCATTCTACTGTATATTTTCTGTGCAAAATTTACATACAGTCCACCATTCCCCTTGGTCGATGTTCTCATTTAATAAGCTGATAATCTGGCTAGCAACATTTACAGGGTGGGTGGTCCTGATTGTGATTTTCAGTTTTCAATTAGTACTTGTAATAGTACAATCCATGATGCCTTTTTGTCGGTCCAAATGCTTGCTGTATTTCCACCATTGCTGTTTCAAATAATCTAACTCATGCTATTCCCTAAGCTTTAGGAGGGGGCAATGTTGTGATGAGAAAGGCAGAATCTTTCCAGAAGAAGGGTATAATATCAACTCATCACCATCTTCTTCTCTCTTCTTTCTTCTTTTTTTTCTTTTTTAAGGCTTAGAATTTCCTAATTCGCGTTCTTATCTCACTTATGCCTTTTGTTCTTTGCTAATTGTCTTCTCCATCATTCATAAATGCTGACTGCATCTTTTTTAAGAGTGAGAGCATACTTTGGCAGTGTGCAGCCAAGGACAAACTCTCAGTGAAGTCCTATCAATATTCCTTCCATGGATAAAAGTTTGCACTTTGATGTTTTAAGGGAAATTATGAATTTGTCAACATTTTTGAGAGAAAAAAAGATTTTCTCTTTGTTGAGTAGGCAAGAACCCTTTAGCAGCCTCTAGGATTTTTTTAAACAATTTTTTAGTTTAATTTATTTTGAGTCTCCCACATGTTTGTCCTCTCTCTCTCTCTCTCTTTTGGACAGAAATTTTTGGGAATCAGCATGGGTACTTTTCAAGTTAAAGAAAAAGAAGGTAAAGGATTTGGGGGATTGAATAATTGCTGATTTTCAAGTTAGTCATGTGTGAGTGGTTGTTGGAATTTGGATTTAGCTTGGGCTGGGAACTATTTTTCCCTGGTGTGGTATTTCCTTTCCACTTTTCTAGGACCTCCCAGAGACCATCTCACTAGTTGCGTGTTAGACTTATCATGTTGTATTTCTGGCCTAGTATTTTTGTCTATTATTCACTATTTAGTACAACATCCTTTCATCTACAATTTGAATTTTTTATCATGCACTAGTTGGATCATCTAGAAGGTAAATATCACCATATAATTTGAGAGACTGAGCATAAGAAATATTTCTTGAGGTGCATCTTGTTTATGTTATAAGACCATCTGTTGTGGAAAAATAAATGTTGTAAGACAACCCATTGTTGAACAAGACATCTAGGCAGAAAGCGAGCATGACCAAAGCCAAATTGTGGGCTAAACAACTAAAAGTAAAAGAACTGTAACACACCAAAAAAGGGACTTGGATGGTTTAATGCCATTGAAGTGCTCTTGTAATGTACCAATGCCTCCATTATGGGTATTGGAGCCCAGATAATGGAGAAATTGCCATTTACTAATACATTGTTTTGCTAAATCTGGGTGTAGTAAACTTGTTTTGATTAGCTGTTCAACATTGTGACTGGTTGTTTATTAAATGCTTGTAGAATTTGAATTGCAGATCAGTTTACATGCTTAATAGGGAAATTCAAGTTTAGTTACAGATTTAGGTTTTCATCAGGTATAACAAGCTTTAGGGATAGCGTTCTCAGAAAGCAACTTTTAGAATATATTTGCAGTACTATCTTGTAATTTCTGTGACGAGTGTGAAGAAATCTTTGCTTCAGAAATTTGTTCATCTCATACCATGTGACAATTCATTGCTATCCAGAACTTTGATTTAATTTGGTATTTTGCACCACATATGTTGACTTTATAATGCAAAACTACACATTTCTTCTGCTCACTGACACTAAGTAAGCCAGTTATCAATCAATCAAGAGAAAGATCAACATTTGTCTTCCCTATCGTCCACCTCCAATTTAACTCCCCTCTCACATGTTTTTCCATTTTATGTTTCTATAGCCTTTGGTAACTCATGTGAAGGTTTGTTATCATGTTTCGACCTGCAGCCAGTTTAAGAACTAAAGTATGTATTGATGACCTACAATTAGATATCTTTGAATTGTCAACTTGCAGTCAGAAATATCTTATAGCGGTTAGCAACACCTAGCAATTAAGGCTCCATTTTCAAGTTTAATTCTGCTGTCCTCCATAATTATAATTATCCAGCCTTATCCTAACTAGTTTGCGTTGGCTTTATGGATCCATTTGCCAAGCAAATTAGGGCCATCCCCTGGTGTTCTTTCAAGCTTTTTCATATCTCTTTTCACCTCCTCCATCCATGTTACCTCAAGTCTCTAACTTTGAATACAAATCAAGTACCTCTCCTTATAGAGCCCCCTTAGAGTTTTGCTGTCCTCCATAATCCATTTTGTTTGTATGCTGACCTGTAATCTTAAAAGTTGTTGATAGGCATTAAGAACCAGAACAGCATGGTGCTATATGAAAGTTATAATCAGCCATATGATATCACAGTCATTGCATTTGCAGATTAGGTGGAATAGTCAACTTTTTCTGGAAACTTTGTCCCCTTATATTTTGTTGATGAAAGTTGTTTCATGTATGGCCATGAAATCATCTATCCTTCTTAACATAGCCATCATCTTGTTGACTCAATTTATGAGCTCATTTACCTTTTCCATAGTATTAATGGGCACATTCTCCTTCGCAGCCTTTTATATGCCTTGTTGAAGTTGCTTGTTGTGTACCATATGCATCATGTTTTTGGTAAAAAGTTTGAACCTTGCTATCAATGTGAGAAATCTTTCTGTTTTGATACTATTTGATGCAAATTTCAGTTAAGTATCCAGATTTATGGCTGTTACAAAATCCGGTGCATCAGTATTTAAGTGACAAACCGCTCAAATCTTCGTGAAAAATTCTAGTTTTAATATTGATAAAACATGGAACCATTTTTTACCAATATGGAAAATCATCAACTCAATTTCTGAAGAAAAATCAAGCAGAAGTTACTAAATAGTGGAAAAATAGTTATTTCTGCAATCACTTTAAAGATTTATCAATTTAGCAGCGACCATCATTTGTGAAAACAACCTTTTTATGATGATCTGCATGCTTATCCACCTATTTTTTATGAATGAATAAAGTTGATGATGCAAGGGCCTGCCATGTTATCAGTAAGGCCAGTTGTCTAGAGATGGGCTTGCTATGTATTCTATAAGGCTAGTTGGCAGGTAAGCATGCGTACCCTTTAGGTGAGGTATTATATTGACCATATAGGTTGTTGCTTTTAAGTAATGTTTGGTGACAATTTAAAACTAAGGAAAATAAGCTCCCACTATGACTAACTTTGGGCCAAAGTAACTCACTAATAAATACAAAAAATGTTTCAAATCTCCATGAAATCAAGAATTAAATGCCATAGTATGCTCCCTAAAATCATTAGTAAAAGAGTGACTATCTAAGTTTAAGTACCCTTGACAACTGTTCGGATTTCATTCATGGCCGTCATTCTTTGTTCTAACTTGATGTACATTTTATGTTTCTGGTAGATAGGATTTTGACACCTTGCCACTTGATTTGAGCCTGAAAAGAGAGCAAGGACTAAAGTGTCACGTATCATGCCCATGTAGGTCCAGTGCTATCATGGTACTCTTATCATGATGAATTCTGCTGCCCTTTGGCATTCAGTGGCACAAAAGACATGAGTCTGTAAAAAGATTTGCAACTGGGTTGCCAAGATATGCTACATTATAACTTTCCTTTATAACATAGACTAATTTTATTTGCTTCAGACTAATGTATAAATATGTTATTAAACATATATAGTTTTCAACTAATTATATGGAAATTTATGAATTTAAATCATCTTAGGTATCTTCACTTAGTGCTGTTGAATGTGTGCATCACCCAAACTTCAATTTTTAATACAAAGTAGCAGTGCACAACTAATTTAAACATCAACAGTACACAATGAAAAAAAGCTTAAAATTCATATAAAAAAACTGCTAGGGGATATGTAACCATTTTTGCATCAACATATTTTTAAGTGATATATACAGAGTTCTTTTGTTATAAGAAGCTCATATTATAGGTAATACCATTGAATATACTATGGGATACGACAGCCTTAAGCTTCTCTAATGTAAAATGACAAATTTTTATTATTATCGTGTTCAATTTGTAGACTGATCCTCCAAGTCTTTATAAAGCTAGAAAAAAGTTAACCAGGAAGAGTTTGGACCATTTAGAGTAGAAACCAAGGTTGTCTATATGGATCGCTATATTTAAAACAGTAAAATGTGCTACAATTCCTTTCTGCTGTGAGTTGGCCTGTATGTGTTTGTAGGAAAGCATTATGTTTTGATATAGAGCACACATATAATGTAGAGAGGTAGAAATTCTTGTACCATGTTGATAACCCACTAGCATGGTACAATTCCTAAGTACAATAGGGTAAAATGAACACCTAAAATTAATTCTTGGAAGTGAGTTTACGTTGTTAACATGCTTTCTTCTTTCTTGATTGCGACATGATTTGTTGTCTCTTGCAGTGGTGTATTATTCCTCGGGTAATTCGTAATGTTCGTAGCACAGATCCTAGGTTTGTGGACACTAAATTGTTCACTTTCTAAGTTAATAATCTGTAATAAATTTCAAAGACATTATGATTTTGTCATACTTTTGTTCTCCTTACTAATCAAGATAAGATTACGACTTGCTAGCCTGGTCTTGCAAAAGCTCATATTCCTGGTAGCCGCTGGCTATGGTCTCAGTGATGGTGACTAAATAGAGTGACTCCAAGGTCCTGTTGCTCAAGTGTGCTTTATTGTAGGTTGAGACATGCTATGGCTCCATATTGCTGCTAAATGAAGGAGAGCAGCGGTAAGGAAGGGAAAATGATAGATTAGGGTGTAATTTGTCTTTTGATTTAAAGTTTTAAGAAAAATAATAACATGGTTAGTCGGTTGAAATTTCATATAAGTCCATGGCTAGATATAAAAATATAGCATATCCCCGTATTTGTCTTAATATTATAAACTAAAAAGAGATAAGGTTATTGCAAATGCAAGAGGTTGTGCTATCTGTAAAATATCTTTACAAAAAATATGTTTATGTTTGTTGCAAGTGACATTTTATACTTCTTTTTTTGAGAGAAAAGATTGGTAGCCCATCACCTTCATTGAGAAAATGAACCTAATACCTAATATTAAGCAACTTAGAATTTAGTACATAGCAGATCCTATAAATCATTAACCTCGAAGGCAATGTGATTCTATTAGTTGCTTGAGATTATTTGTTGATACAATTCTAATTAAAAAAAATCTTTAGTGTGTTACATATTTGAATGTTTCTTTCCAAAAGTATGATTAGAGATTAGCGTTGCAATTTAGAGATGAAGATTTGGATTTGTCTGGAACATCCATCATATCTAGTGATTGTCGAACCGATCCGAAGTAGGTGGTTTAGTCTATATCAAATTGTACCAACGCCAGCCCAAGATTGTTCGGCCACTCGGGTCGGTTCAGCCCGTCGTTTATAAAAACATCTCATTTGCTTCTCATTCGCTCTCGTTCTTCGTTGATCGATGCCATCGCTCCTAAGTAAGCCCCCTTCCTCTCCCTCTCTCCCCCTCCCTCTCCAAGGGTTTGGGTTAGGGTTCTTTCCCTCTCCCTCCCTCCCTTCCTCCCTCTCTCCATCTCTCTCTCTCCCCCCCTCTTCGAGTCCACGTCGGCCCTCCTTTCCGAATTCCAGCCCTCTCTCCTCCTTCCTTCCTCCCTCCCTCCCTCCCTCTCCCCCGCCCTCGCTCTCTTCTCTCCTTCTCCCTCACCCCCTCTCTCTTCCTATTCTTAGTACACCCCAGAATGGCACAGTATGGACTCGTACTATATTGAGCAGGTCACTGGCCAGTACGAACTCTAGTACCGGTTTAGCAAACCTTCATCATATCTCACTTGTGGTGATTCTTATTCTTTGTTGAAGATTCTATCTGAATCCTATGTTAATCGAAAAACAAAGATGGTATCACGTGCAAGATAAGGAAGTTAAGGATTAAATACCCCACCTAGAAAGGTATGTTTGCATTTTTTTAAGGCAGGTCAGCTTTTTTGTTCCTCCGGTTCAGCAGAAGAAGCATCATCAGCTCCCAAAGAAGATGAAGCTACTGAGATGGGAGCTAGAGGCTGCTTTTTCGATCAAGAAAGCAATTGAGAAAGCCAACAATTCTATCTTGATCTTTATACCGAATATTTTAGATTGAAGATCGCAAGCCTTATCACCAAGATTTACAACTCACTCTCAAACTATAAAAGGTGCCTCCGTCCAACCTCGAAAGTATTGAATGCTCCTTCCATCAAAACATGATAGTTGCATTTTATGGTCAGAACTCAATCCTAGGATGGTGAATTAGACTCAGGGTCAGGCTATGCTAGCTTGTATTCGATCCATTGCTGGAAAATTCTCTTTAATAACTGCGCCACGACCAAAGGCACTATAAAATTATGGGGATGAAGATGCATATACAAGAGATCTTGTCGGAGAAACAATATAAGTGTACCTATCTATTGAAACAACAATCATCACCAAGCATTTCTCTTGTATATGCATTAGTTGTGTGCCTGATAAATCATGGATAAATTACAATGGTGAGAGGAAGAATAATAAAAAAAATGAGGAATTTAGGACAAGGAAGAAAATTGCTGAGAAATCCATCGGAAAGAGAAGTTGATTTTCGATTAACATCTTAACATAAGTGTATCACTTATCATTTTTACAGTTTTATGAAATCATTTCTTTATTTGTCAGATTTCTAATATTAAGAACTTTCAAAATATAAAGACTTGCCGGAAATCCTGGTCTCTTAGGCGATGTTTGAAAATATTTTTGCAGTTTTAAGAAATCATTCCTTTATTTGTAGGATTTCTGACATTGAGGACTTCCAAAATATAAAGGTTTGCCAGAAATCCTGGCCTCCTAGACGATATTTGAAAGCATACAATATCTTAGTACTGCTCTTAAAAGATTTTAATTTTCTAAACATGTCATCAAAACTTTGGCCACTCCTTGGATCTCTTTTTTTTTTTTTTGCTACAACGAACGACTCACACAGTTCTGGTATGAACACATCCAAGAAGATCAAAATACAGCAGATCTCGAAGCGCGCGAGGCAACTCCCCCTCACTCGTCCAAAGAGCCCCACCCGAGTGATCTGCCACGAAGGAAGCCACCCAATCCGTAGCTCCATTTACCTTCCAGTAGATATGCCTTGCCCCGAAAGTAATGCCATTGCCAACCATACCCCAAATGCCCTGAAGTAGGGGGTGGTGGCCTGCACCTCCCTAGGGCGCCCTCGGATCCAACTAACTACAGTGGCTGAGTCACCTTCTAGCAGGATGGCGTTAGCCCTCAACACACGCCAAGCATGACTAACACTAGCCCAAGCTGCCCTCAGCTTTGCCCCAGAGATCGAGATATAAAAAATCGAGCTTCCTCCAGCTGCCACTACTCCAGAGTCCTGGCTTCTGATCACAAGGCCTGCACCACCTTTTCCGCCGCCATCCAATACGTATCCATCGAAGTTAATCTTGAGGAAGCTTAGGATTTATTTTTCTAATCTGCATTTAGCCAACTAAATGCTGATTTATATCTGAATCAACTATCAAACCCCTCTGCACCCTGCCTATGGACCTAGTCGAGACGTACTTGACCTTGTGTGCATCAAAGGCAGGGTGCAGAGGGGTTTGATAGTTGATTCAGATATAAGTCAGCATTTAGTTGGCTAAATGCAGATTAGGAAAATAAATCCTGAAAGATCTGATCATATGAGGCTGATGACATCAAATTTAGGAAATTTTGAAAGAACTACACCAAATCAATTGAAAATATTACCAAAATTGTATATGATCATGAGGAAATTCTTTCTATTATTACTTTCTATTGTTGGAGATATTATCAAATCCTAGCATGTTGTGACGAGATTTTCTTCTACTATTATTTTTCATATTTGTAAAATATTTTTCATCTTTTGGCTAAGAATGAACGTGAACTTATTTATGGGAGGTTCAAGAGGCTTCTGCATCTATAAATAAAAGTTCCTAGCTATTGTAAAGGCCATCTTGAGTTGGATTAGATTCTTGTTTCCTTGTTAGTTGTGAGTGTTAACTTGCTACTCCATTTGTTGGGTATTCTCTTCCTCTACAGAGAGAGATCACCATATGCACTAATCAGACCTCCGACATATTCTAAAATCATATCAGGGATTTTGCTATCAATGATGCATTCACATATTTGAATTTCATTGTTCAAAATTGCTATAGTAGTCTAGGAACATTCAAAACATTAATTCTTTGGTAGATTTATGTCAAGTTACTCCTTGTGGATTTAATTCAAGGCATGGACTAGATTTACCATTGCAATGATGACATTTGTCATGCCATTCTAGATGTCTGGTGCTTTGATTCCATGAGCTAAATAGATATAAGAAGTAAAGAAGACACGGGAGAAGAAATTAAAATACTGATTCATTAAGGTAAACGGCATGGACATCATAACTCTTGACTATTAAAGAATGAGCAAATGACTGGTAACCTTGATATAAACAACATGGAGTTGCTTGCTTTTGCATGTCATGCTCATTCTGGAGCATGTCATTGTACAAATAGAAAATCGGGTGAGTATGACCCTTGGAGCCTTGATAACCAGCTTTTTTTTGGGTTATCATATGCGTTCTCCATATGGAGATTCTTTTCATTTTCTACTTTGTTGTGTTGGCAGATGGCAGAACTCTTATTGGCTTCATGCTGAGGTTTTTCTCTTTTGTATCCTAAGTGAGAGGCTTTTGCTTCATATTGTTCTTTTGGATTTTGTAATGCTCTGTTGTTTGTTCTGAAAGCTTGTCATCTGTCTGTTGATGTACCTATCTTTGCTTCATTTCTTTTATTATTTTGGACTGTTGTAACCTGCTATCTGATCGGGTTTAGCTCTTCTATTCCTGTTGTTATTTATTTGAAAACAAATTTTTTACATCTCAGAAAAGGGCGAAGAATATCAAGTTCTTTAGCTTGCTGCCATAAAACCTGACCTTGTTGGTATTAAGCCAAGTAAGATTTTGAGAGTTTTTATCACTACATTTTTGTTTTAATAGCCCCTGTCCTGACTTACTATCATGTTATTAAGTCAAATTAGATTCTGAGAATCTATATCTGTAAATTTTTGCCTGACCCCTTTCTCCTTGATTTTTTGGTGTTGCCAAGCCAACTCGATATTTGAGAATTGTTACAGCTAATTATTAGGTTTCGATAATTTACATCAGTAAGGGCCTGTTTGAAAAATCCAGCAAGATTGGACTGGATTTTCCGTTGGATCATAGATTACACGGTCTATTTAAGTAAAGTTCATATCAACCTAATTGGTCTCTAGCCCAAATCCTATGGCAGAAATAAAAGACCTCTATAGGTCTTTTTGTTCATCCTATAGTCCAACTGGCTAATAGATGGGATTTCGGCCAAGACTCAGGGTCTTTAAAAAAAATGAACTGGACAAGCTAACAAGCCCGATTCTTGTAGAAAATCTAGCCCAAGCCTCCTGGGTTTCTCAAACAGGCCCTAAATTTTTGCTTGGTCCCTTTCTCCCAGATTTTTGTGGTATTATTAAGCCAAGTCAATATTTGAGAACTGTTATGACTAAATTTTACATCATAAAATTGATAGAGCAGTCCTTCCATATGTTTAACAATTTCATCATTTTAATGTTCCGTTTTGGAGAATTAGTTATCCCTATTGTGTCGATTTATCTGATAATCTAATATTTTCAATGATGCAGTTTCTGGTTCTAGTGGCTGAACTTTCTCCATTCTTGTCATTATCTGACTTTTAAATGGCAACATAGATGGTATAGTTATTGGCTGAATCAATATGCAATCAAATTTTAAGCTCAGTTATTTTTTGTTTGGACTGCTGAGTTTGCAAGATCACACTGTACTAAGCTTCTTCTGGAAGCTATTCTTTGGAGATGACTAGAAGTTAGAAAACTTGTATCAGCTTCACTGGAGCAGCAAGTATTGTCTTTTTCAAAAAAAAAGTTAAAGTTTCTATTATTGGTTCTTCCTTAATTCAAATTATTTCGCATTAGTTCAATGTAATGTATATTTCATAATTAATACAACCGCTTATTATTTTTGTTTATTTGTGCTTGAAATGATCAGCTCTCCATGCTTTATTAGAGCTTCAGACTAATCTATAGTTTTCTGAACCCGGTTTCAGGGTCTTATGTGAATGATTTCTGAGATGCAGTTATCTTTGCCGAGATACAAAGTCTCAGCTTGACCATGAAGATTATACTAAACCAATTGGTGGTGCAAGAATGTATCGCAACCACAGGAGCAGAACTATAGTGGAGCTTACTATTGGTATTTCTTTGGGGCTCCTAAAAGTTCGCTGTGGATTTACCTTCTTGTAATGATTTGGCTTGCCTTTTCTTCCACGAGCACCTGACATCAAGAATTTCTCACCATTTGATGTAAAATTTTTCATTGTTTCCTGCTTCAAAAGCCATCCGGAGTTGTACTAATCTCAATACCTGGCCTCGATCGTCTACACTATGGGTAGTACTCATCTCAATTTTGATGTTCATAGTAATATTTTATATGTAGATATAATGGTACTTTTGTCAGCAAGAAGCTCAAGAAAGTGTGGAAACCCAATTTGCTAGTCCAGCCAGATTCTTCTTCCTAACCGTGGGCGTGGACCACATGACTCATATAGCCCAAAAGAATCAATCCAGATTTTAGAAAGCCTTTGGCATGCATCAAGTGTTGATGGATCAGGGCCAAGTAAGCTCAGAATGCAAGGTCCGTTGAAATTCAAACAGTACTGGATGATAACTTAGGCCTTGCATTTGTTAATCTCTAATCCTCAATCCAGTCTTTAATAATCACCAGGCACATTAATACTGGCATAATTAGTATGTATTGTATATTAAGTCAAAAAATTTAATGATGACCAGCATGTTAATGTTGGTATCATTAATATACCAGTGCGGAGAACTTTGTACAAGTAAGATCGGCAAATAATTATCCGACCCATCAATCTTGCTTATAAAACTTAGTTTGTAGATAGATTAGGATTAAATTTTTATAAACTATTTTTAAATCATTAAGAAGATCAGATCTTCACCTTGTGCGGGTAGATGGTCTCTGCAAATCTAATTTATGTGGATTTGTTGAAGGTTTGATGGAAGCCGCACACGTGTCCAATCTCTAGGGTATCCATACGAAGTAAAGCACCGATTGAAGCTTTTGGATCTTCTCGGAGTGCTAGCTTCCTTGCAGAGATGGCTATTGATGGCTGATATCCTCTTCTTAGAAAATAAGGCTCTTCGCAGCCTTTTCTTTTTCTCCGTGTTGGAACCAAGGAAAGAGATGAATGAGGGCCATGCCACACTTCTTTTCTTCCCTTCTCTCTTGCGGCTGAAAGGAGGAATGGGAGGGAGTTCTTGCTGCCGTGAATGCCAAGGAAAAGCATGAAGAGGAGGGGCCGAAATCCCTCCTCTTTTTAATCCCTTAAGAGATAAGGGTGAGTTCCTATTTTCTAGGAACTCATCTTTATCTCTTAAATTATCTAGCTAGGAGGGGTTTCTCCACGCATACGCCCCTCCCTCTTATCCCTTTTAAGTAGCCACTTAATCATATTAAGTGGTAATTTGGTTTGGGTCTAATGCATGGGTCTAATCCTATTCAAAATAGGATTATGTGCACCCATTTCAATTTCCTCCAAATTCTAATCCAATTAGGATTTAATTGAACCATGACTCAATTGAACTTTTCAATTCTAATCTAATTAGGAGTCATTGGATTAATTAGATTAAAATTAATTAGGACTTAAGAACTCCTAATCTAATTCGGACTACTTAAATTTCAGCCCTAAACCAATCAGGACTTTAGAAATCCTACTCCAAGTAGGACTCTAATTTAATTTGAAATCCTAATCCAATTAGGACTCCAAGGATCCTACTCCAAGTAGGACCCGTGATCAAGTTCAATTAATTAAATTAAATTGCAATCCGATTGCAGTTATTCCTTCTTCAACTCACTAACTCTTAGCGGGTTAACCAATTATCAATTAAATTGATTATTTGTGATTCCTAATCACAATTTAACCATCGGATCGGTCAATACCTCTAATGTGTGTGACCCCATAGGTTCTATTCTGACTAGTAGTGAGATATAGTGCAATCTCTATCACAATATCATTGAAAACTCATTTCAATGGGTTGAAACAATTTCAACTCAGCTCACCAGGGATCATCGACCATCAAAATGGTCCCTGTGAGTCTCACCATCCATCAGTGACACCTAGCAGCATGTAGTGGCCACCCAGTAGAATGGAATGATGAACCTCTAGATACAGTTATCGTATAATACAGTCCTTCTATCGTGGATCCCTACAGAATAGAGGTCATGGATAACTCGTCAAATACTGTCGTCTGTCATATGTGTAGATTTATTTGACTTGAGTTCGAGAGTGGAAAAAACTCTTTCTCCACTGTATATACTGCCCTGGCCGAGGTCTTACGAACTCTGTCTAATAAATCACATAAGATCACTCCTTATCTATCAAGGTCGATAGATTTCTTGTAGGTGCATGCCCTACTCCTACAGTGAACCTACTGCAGCCAATCTACACTACAAGGACCCATATGACTAGAGACCATGTATATGTGCAGTCAAACTACAATAACCTCACGTGAGTAGTCGAATCACCGCAGGTCAAAGGACCAGTCACACTACTGCAACATCAAGTAAGTCACTGACGAATGGATAGACATCCAAGTGGCTTCTTGTCTTGGTCACGCTCAATACTCTTGTTCTCTAACAAGCACCTGCACTATCACTTCAGTGTCTCTACACTGTGAACTCGAGTCTCGTCCATCCATAAGGAAAGCGATCTGTGCACTAATCTCATCGGATCGACCACCGTCCTCGTGATGATCCATTGATCAGGAGCATTTAGAAATTAATCACCAATGATACATGGCTCAAATTCTCAACTTTTGAGAATATGTATCATCATCTTATTAATTCCTTGGACGATTCATAGATACATAAACAATATGAATGAAAAAGATGCCTATTTATTATTCATTAATAATAAAGTCAAGTACAAAATTATGTTCCGGAATTAATAATGTGTCAGCCAGATTGACTTATAGGGCATACATGTAACAATTTCTTCTTGCAAAGTTATAGAAATTAGCTGGTGTTTTCTTCGACTCAGGTACATGCACTTTTTCGTTCCATAACATTTTCCACTTGGTGAATGTTTTGTGAAATATCATATGTTTTTTGTGAACCAATAAATAAGAAATGCTTAAACATTTTCACATAGTTAAGATCAGTTAGCAAATATAATATATATTTATACTGCCAACCAAATGCAAATTCTTTAGTGACTTTGTAGCATTTAGCCTCACATTTTTTTTGATAGTTCTTTTCTCTCTCCTTCTTCTATCTTTTTTTTTTCCCTGGTTGTTTCTATTTATCGATTTCCCTTTTTATAGACATGTTAATACATTTGGACTCTTTATAAATATGACCCTGATGTTGCTGATTTGCTAACTCTAGTCAAAAGATCTTATAAAAAAAAAACATCATAGTCAAAAGATCCTAATTTTTTAAGGTTATGTCACAAAGTTCTTCCTACGTGGGAGCCCAGCACTCCTAAGCACAATCAAGCACTATCTCCATTTTTTTTTTTGCAATTTTTGTCTATAACTTTACATTGGTGTTAGTTTAATATTTTCGAGGGCAGTACTAATAGCCTAAATCCCAGAGAAAAAATATACATAGGGCTCATTTGGTTCGTGAGAAGTATTTTTCCTCATAGGAATATAATTTCTAGAAAGCACATTTCTAGAAAAAGAATGCTTGAAAAAGTACTTTTGGCATGTTTGGTTGACCGTGGAAAACTGATAGATTTTCAGATTGCTTATGTTTGGTTGACTATTCACTTTCTGAAAAAGTTGTATAATTTTTGTTATATCCTTAATAAAAATTAGATCTTTAATGCTTTGGATCAAATAAGGCTAACTGAAGGGCTTTTTTGAAAAAAAAAAATATTTCGATTTCCGGCTTACGAAAAAGTAACTTTTTTATATTTCTTATGAAAAAAACTAACGTGGAAATCATATTCTCATGAGAATACAACTTTTCCGTCTCTATTTTTTGAAAACTCTAGCCAAACAAAAGGCATCTCTTTACTTTCTCGTTGTCCATACTTTTTCTTTCTTTTTTCGCGAACCAAACGAGCCCATAAAGACAAGAATCCTCATGGTGTTATAGAAAATAATCGCAAGTCATGCCTGTTGCTGGAATTTCGACCCAGGGGTGACCACTGGGCCAGGAAGGAGGAGCTCCGGGAAGGCTTGGCGAACGACGGCGATCCGGCGACGTGCGGCGTCCTCCGGAAGACCTACAAGAAGTCCGATGCTTAAGTCAGAGAGATGGCCCAAAGATATGCAAGAGCGGAGCTCAAGTCAGAGAGTCAGGAAAAAATCCCCCTTCCCCCCCTCAGGAATTCCCTATTTATAGGGGAAACGGGTTTACCTGTGATGCGACAGGGCGAAGGCACTGCCGTATGGTTGGACGTACAGTGAAAGTTAATGCTCGATCGTGTAAATCAATGATGTCTTCGTAGGAGATCAGGCTGAAGTCTTTGAATTACTACGAAACCATGCTGTCGTTTATGGCCAAACAGGTTTGCCGTGTGGAGCTAAACATTTGTAGACAACAGGAGCCATGCGCCTTAATTGTTGAGTGAGCCACATGAGCCACATGCATTGATTGTTGAGTGAACTAGGCGTTTGGAGAGGCCATACGCTTTAATTGTTGCGTAAGCTGAATGTCTGGGAAGGCCATACAATTGTTGGCAAGGACAGGGCACGATTCGTGGGAGAGCACGATAATGGCGGTCTACCGCTCGGATGCTTCCTAGTCGGAGGAGCCGCTTGGGCACTTTCAAGCCCTTAAGTCGGGATCCATTCGGCCGCCCCTTGCTCGGAGGGGTGCCCGGTCGCCCCCTGCTCGGAGGGGGCGACCGGTCGCCTCCTGCTCGGAGGGACGCTCGGTCGCCTCCTGCTCGGATACAACTTTTTTCCCCCAACACTACCCCCGACTTCCGAGCTCGAGCTGCTCGCAGGCTCAAGCGCGGGAAGTAGTTTAAAGTGGATTAGGGGGGGGATTTTGAATTATCGTACGCTTCGAGATACTTTAATGGAGTAGGTGGACGGCGTCCCTTCTTTTTCAAAGTGTCTCATCATTAGTACCTCCTATTTTCCAAGCGTTCCTGCATCGTGAGCTCATGATGGGGCTACACGATCCGACGAGGCGTCTCCTTTTCCGAAGCGTCGGTCCAAATTGAATGCCGCGCCTTAATTTTCTGGGTTGACACGTGTCGTGATCTGGACAGGGAGGAGCGCTCTACCGAGCGGATCTGAGTCATTGGAGGGGTCTATATATAAACCCCTCCTTGGCCGTCTTTAATTTCTCTCCCATTGCCTTCATCTTCTTCCCATCTCCTTCCCAGTCCGAAGCAGCCATCTTTCCTTACCTTCGGCGAACTCCCACAGGTGTCCCTCTTTTCATTGCTCGGAACCCTTCTTTTCTCCCCTCTTCTTCTTTCTTTTTCCTAATGGGTCTTGGTCCAACTGAAATCGGGTCCACGATAAGTGAGTTAGAGGTTGAGATGGCCGAGGAGTGGTTTTTTCCTCGACGAGGGTTCCGTTTGGAACCCGCTGGGTTGTGGGATCGGATAACGAACCCCCTGGTAGGTCGGATCGGAGTGTACTTGGAGGCACTCTGGGCCGGCCTACGGTTTTCCCTCCATGGGTTCGTGAACGAGTTGCTCGGGGAGTACCAACTCGTCCCAGCGCAACTTGCTCCGAACGCATGGAGGACGATTATCGGGTTCTTGTCCCTGTGCATGGCATACGGGAACCCGACTTCCGTGAACGTCTTCCGGCGGCTCTTCATGTTGAAGTCCAATCCGGGAGACGGGGAGTGGCTCTATATTGCCTTCGGCGGGTCAGCCGCTTTTTTAGGGCGCTCCGTCGTCCATTCATGATTGGAAGAAAAAGTTTTTCTTTTTGGGTTTCGAGCGGACGTGGGGGTTCGACCCTAGGTGGAGGCAGAGCTGGCTCAGAACCGCCAACAAACTCCCCAGGCTTTCTACACGCGAGCAGGGGATCCTTAACACCGTTCGCGGCCTCGGGGATGGTATTCTTCTGAGCGGCCTCGTGAGCGAGGACACTCTAGTCAATGTCGGTCTGAGCTCGGTGTGTCTTCAGGGTAAGGGTAGTAATAGAAAAGTTTCCTTCTTTTTCTTCGTAATATTTTGCGAACTTATCTTGCTCGTCCTTGCAGATATTGCGAAAATGGTGACCAAGAGCGAAGCTTTGTACGCTCGGTTCCGAAAGAGGGCTACCGAGCTTGGAGGAGAACCGCTCGAGCCCAAGAAGAAGGCAAAGGTCTCGGCTGACGGGGCCGCCGAGAAGAGCGCTCTCCAGATTGGGTCCTCCGAAGCTACTCGGAGGGGAGGCTCGAGCTCCGAGCCTGGGAGCTCGGCTGGAGCCACTACGGCGCTTGCATGCCCGACGCCAATCTCGCAGGTCCCCCCTCGGCCGCCTGTCCGATCCGAGCGCCCGGCATTCGAGTCGGGCAGCAGCCGAGGGGCTGTGAGGCCGCCCTCGCTGAAGGCGACAAGGCCCAGCCTCTCCGACCCACCAGAGGACGAGGGCAACAAGAAAGGCGGCCCTACGCTCTGGAATGGATGGTGTTCGAGGGCGACTCAGCCCTCGAGAATGTTGAGACGGTGCGGCAGATTTTCCGCGTCGCGCTTCTTCCAGCCAACAGGGCAAAAATTCAGGCCATGAGCCTGAATAATTTTTTGGAGTCAACTCGCCTCTCTGCTATTCGGGTAGGTCTTCATTATTTGCTGTTATTTATTCCTTACGCTTTTAGGTTTTATACCGTAATTTTATCCTCGGCCTAATTTCTGTCTTGGTTACAGCACCTCCACGAGATCGAGACACTGATCGCGCTCGGGGCAGATTACAAAGAACGAGCTCGTCGGAGTTCACGGGCACTAGAAGAGGCCGAGAGAAAGCTGGCGGAGCTCGAGCTCCACAAGAAGGAGCTTTTGCTTAGAGTGGGGGCCACCGAGAACGAAGTCAAGCTCCTACACATGGGGCTTGAGGAAGAGAAGGCCGCCCATGCTCTGACCAGGTCAGAGCTGCGGTCCACTAGGGCTCGCCTGGCAGAAGCGCAATCTCTGCTCGCGATCCGCGAGCAGAGAGTAAAGGAAGTAGAGCGGAAGGCCGAGCAGCTCGAAGCTCGGGAAAAGGAGGCCCAAGAACGGGCCCGGGATGCCGTCCGGCTCTTCCGAGAATCGGAAGAGTTTCAAGAGCTGCTCGAGGAGGAAGCCGTGAACGGCCTTATTCAAGGGTTCAACGACTTCCGCAATCAACTGCGCCAGCTCTGCCCCGATTTCGATCTCAATCTACTTCAGCCCGGAGCTGGAGTCGAAGGCCTCGGGGCGAGGTCGGGCGAAACGGCTGGAGAGGCAGCTCCGGAGGCTACCCCAGAAGCTGCTCGGGGAACCGCTTTCGAGGGTGTTGCGGCTATCCCCGAGGTCGCGCCCGAGAGCACCGAAGGCGGCGAGGTTGGGGCCATTGCCGAGGGAGATCCGGCGGTTGAAGCCATCGAGGTTATCGGAGTCGAGCCCGAAGAGATCTCGGCTGAAGATGCCACGGCACCTGCCTCTTAAGGCTTTTTATACTTTTTCTTTCCTTTTTTGTAACAAAAGGTCGGCTCTTGTCTATTGCACGGCCGAACCTCAATTTTGTACTTGGCCTCCAGGCTTTTGAATGGAAATATTCCTTTTCAACTTTGTTCTTTTAGTTCTTTTATAGTTCACTTTTTAGCTAACATTTCTCTAAGGCTTTCGAGCTCGTCCGAGTTCTTAAGCTTGAGCCGCAGTTTCGCGGTCATAGAGCTCGGGGCCCCAACTGCGGGGCGCCGTGCTCTAATCATCTTATTAGGTAACTAGCTTCTGGCCCAAATCGTTGAACCCCCGAGCTCGGGATTAAATTTCGTCGAGCTGCCGAAAAACCGAACTAGGGTTCGTGCGTGCGGGTTCGACGAGATTTCAGCTCGTAATCGGCTCGGCGGAGGACCCCGATATTGGTCGGAATTTTCATTTAAATATCCAACATAAAAATGAATGGAATGTGTGTATCGAATAAGATATAGGCGCCGATCAGAATGTACCTTCTCGGGGTTATATGCCCTGCGCCGCGAATTGCTCTTAGGGGTACCTCAGTTCGTTGTAGAGGATGACCTCAAGCTTATGCATGGAGCTATCGCAGGCCTCAAGGCGCCCAAACCTCGATCGAGGTATCTGATACCGAGACCAAGCTTTGATAGTCGATGGAGATCGAGCCGAGCTCGATGGCCGATGGAGATCGAGCTGAGCTCGATAGCTGGTGGAGATCGATAGCTGCATTTCGAACTTTTGGTTGATCACGAATATTTATTTTCGGAGGGATCGCGAGGGTACGCACTGCCGACACTCGGGGCATCCCGATCTTAGTCGAGGAGGCGCATACGGGGGGCCGCGAAGGTACTACCCCGTTGTTGGTGCTGAGCGCCACGGGGGGCCGCGAAGGTACTACCCCGTCTTTCTGAAGTGTCGAGGGGTCTGGGCACGCACTATCGACACTCGGGCATTCCGACCTTAGTCGGAGAGGCGCATATGGGGGGCCGCGAAGGTATTACCCCGTTGTTGGTGCTGAGCGCCACGGGGGGCCGCGAAGGTACTACCTCGTCTTCTCGAAGTGTCGAGGGGTTTGGGCACGCACTGTCGACACTCGGGGCATCCCGACCTTAGTCGGGGAGGCGCATATGGGGGGCCACGAAGGTACTACCCCGTTGTTGGTGCTGAGCGCCACGGGGGCCGCGAAGGTACTATCCCATCTTTCCGAAGTGTCGAGGGGTCTGGGCACGCACTGTCGACACTCGGGGCATCCCGACCTTAGTCGAGGTATTTGATGGAGATCGAGCCGAGCTCGATAGCTGATGGAGATCGAGCTGAGCTCGATAACTGCATCTCGGACTTTTGGCCGAGGCGCCCAGCGTCGTCCGTCGTTAATTATAGCATCTATGAAGAAAATAAAACTTATGCTCAGAACAGAGAACCCCTTGGGTTCTATTGATGATACACCCGGAGGTTTTCGGAGCTCCAACTTCGTGGAATGGGGGTCCCTTCGAGGGATTCCAGTTTGTACGCTCCGGGTCATTAGACGCGCGCGACCCGATAGGATCCTTCCCAATTCGGGGCCAACTTTTCTTGCTCGGTCGGCTGGGAGGCTTCAGCTCTTCTGAGGATGAGGTCTCCCACTTTGAAGGATTTGAGTTTGACTCTGACGTTGTAGTATTGCGCCACCTTTTGCTGGTATCTCGCCATGCAGACCCGGGCGGCTTCTCTCGTCTCCTCGATGAGATCCAGGTTGTTCCTGAGCTGCGTAGCACTGGAGTTGGCATCATAAGATTCTACTCTCGGAGAAGGGAGTCCGATTTCCAAGGGGATGACGGCCTCCGTTCCGTACGTTAAGTTGAAGGGAGTTTCGCCGGTGGGTACGTGGAATGTAGTCCGATAAGCCCACAGGACGTTGTATAGGTCTTCGACCCACTGCTCTTTGGACTGGTCGAGCCTGGTTTTGAGTCCCTGCAAAATAGTACGATTTGTTACCTCGGTTTCTCCATTTGCCTGAGGATGTGCGACCGAGGTGAAACGGTGGTCGATGCCGAGCTCCGAGCAGAACTCTCTAAAACGAGCATTGTCGAACTGGCGGCTGTTATCTGATATGAGGATGTGGGGGAGCCCGAATCTACAGATTATGAACTTCCAAACGAAGTTCCGCATCTTCTGCTCGCTGATCCGGGCCACTAGCTCGGCCTCGACCCACTTCGTGAAGTAATCAATGGAGACGATCAGAAATTTTCTCTGCCCAGTCGCCAAGGAGAATGGTCCCAGGATATCAATTCCCCATTGAGCGAATGGCCAGGGGGAACTGATTGAGGTCAAGGGGGCTGAGGGGTGGCGCTGGATGTTGGCATTCCTCTAGCACCGGACGCATCTCCGAACAAAATCCAGCGCATCCTTCTGGAGTGTTGGCCAATAGTATCCCTGGCGTAAAATTTTGTATGCCAGTGCTTGGCTTCCCAAATGGTTTCCGTAGATGCCTTCGTGGACTTCACTTATTGCATAATCCGCCTCCGACGGGCGGAGACACCTGAGGAGGGGAGAGGTAAAAGATCTTCTGTAGAGCTTGCCTTCATACAGTATGTATCTCGAGGCTAGGCGCTTGACTCGACGGGCCTCGCGCTCATCGTTGGGGAGGACTTCATTCTGTAGGTAGCTAACGAGCTCATCCATCCGCTTGGCTCAACGTCGATACAAAGAGCTGGTTCGGGCTCCTCTGTGCTGGGGATCTGGAGGTACTCCAGTGTCGCCGCTTTTGGGAGCTCACTCATGCAGAAGGACGCCAATTTTGATAATTGGTCCGCTCTGAGATTCTCCGATCTGGCAATATGTTGGATGTGGAAGGAATCCAGAGTCGAAATAAGGTGTCGCACCTTTTGGAGATATTTTTGCAGTCGGCTCCCTTGCTTTGAAGTCCTCCAAGATTTGGCTCACAACCAATTGGGAGTCACTGAAGGCCTTCAAGTTCTCGACCTTCAGCTCTCTAGCCAGTTTAAGCCCGGCTATGAGTGCCTCATATTCCGCCGCATTATTCGAGGCGGAAAATTCGAGGCGCAGAGCTTGTTCCGCGATCACCCCATCCGGGCTGGCGAGGATGAGGCCGGCTCCGCTACCCCCCGAGGTCGAGGAGCCATCCACATGTAAGGTCCATAGTTGCTCCGAAGGCCCCTCCGCTGTAGGTGCGGGCTCGGGTTAGTCTGGCACGGTACACTCCACGATGAAGTCAGCCAGCGCTTGGGCTTTGATTGATTGCCTTGGATGATACTCGAGGTCAAACTCCCCAAGCTCGACCGCCCACTTCGTGATCCGACCAGCTCGATCTGATCGCTGCAGAATCTGCTTTATTGGCTGGTCGGTCAACACGGCCACCGTGTGAGCTTGAAAATAAGGCCGGAGCCTTCGAGCTGAGACGACCAGGGCAAAGACGGTCTTTTCTAGCTTGTAGTATCGGGTCTCAGCATCCCTCAAAACCCGGCTGGTGTAATATACCGGCTTTTGAAGCTTGCTCTCCTCTCGAACCAGGACCGAGCTCACTGCTACGGGAGAAACGGCTAAGTATAGGTAGAGGAGTTCGCCCTGCTGAGGCTTCGTAAGCAGTGGAGGAGAAGCGAGAAGGCGCTTGAGCGCTTTGAGGGCTTGCTGGCACTCTGCCAACCACAAAAAGTTCTTTGGCTTCTTGAGGGCCGCAAAGAATGGAAGGTAGTGCTCGGCCGATTGGAAGACGAATCTCCCAAGAGCTGCAACTCGGCTTGTAAGCCGTTGCACTTCTTTGACTGTCCTCGGGGGCGTCATCTCTTGGAGCGCTCGGATCTGTTGCCCAGAGATGGTCACCCAAGAGGGGGGTGAATTGGGTGTTTTAAAAACTTTTTACCTAATTAAAAATAAAACACACAAATATGTGAACTAAAATAAAGATAAAGAGATAAGAAGAGACAACCACAAACACACGGTTTTATAGTGGTTCGGAGCCTTCACCGCTCCTACATCCACTCCCCAAAGCGCCTTTGGGAATTTCCACTATAATCCAAGATTACAGTACGGTAGTTTTGCGAGTTCACTACCCAACTCGTTGTTTTACACCGGGCTCACAACAAATCCTAAAACCCCCAATTTCTCTTAGGCTTGGGACGCCTTTCCCTTGTTCCAAGTCCTTTGACTGGAACAAGCACCACAATAAAAGAGTTTACAAAAGGAAATAAAAGCTCTAAGAAGCAAATATAACAATTATGAATAATGTAACCCGGAAGAATCCTTTTGCCGTTGGAAGCGTGGGAAATGTTGATTCTTCCGAGGTGGAGCGCGTAGGGTTGAGTGTGAGCTTCGAATCCCGAGCGCACAAGAGTGGTTGAGCTTGAAATCGCTTGGGAGACTTGAGAATACTTGATTTCCTTCCTTGAATGCACTCACTCCCTTGAGCTTTTCTTTCTAACTTCTCTCTTGAATGATCTAGTTTTTTGGTTGGTGAAGAGTTGTTGAGAACCACTTAAGAGGTCCCTTTTTATAGTCCAAAAAGCAAATATAGCCGTTAGAAACAAAAAGAGAAGGATTTGAAATTTAAACCAAACCTGAAAAGCTGTCAGTCGCGTCCCAGGCGCTCCGGGGACGTCTCCGCTACAACGAGGGACGTCTCGCCTACAGGAGTTTACTTTTTATGTTGTCTGGGGTCGACTCGGCACTTTACGGGGACGTCTCGGCTTGTCTGCACTTTTTGAGTGGGGACGACTCCGCTGCCTTGGGGACGACTCCGCTTCTTTATCTCCGAAAGACATGTCCTCTGGAATTCCCTGAGAGAGTCGACTCCGCTCTTTCAGGGGACGTCTCGGCTCGTCTGCATTTTATGCATGGGGACGGCTCCGCTGTCTCAGGGTCGACTCCGCTGCCTTATCACCGAAAAAACCATTCTCTGGAAAACCCTGAGAGAGCCGTCTCGGCTATCTTGGGGACGACTCGGGAACTCTCCTTTTTACCTGCGGGGACGACTCGGCGTACAGTAGGGACGTCTCGCGCATATCTCTTGAAAACTGCCTTTCTGCCGCCACTGAGAGAGTCGACTCCGCTACTGAGAGAGTCGACTCCGCTAACGCGGGGACGACTCGGCAGGTGCCGGGGACGTCTCCAAGTGTGCCAGTTCTTCCTGTTTGTGCCAGAGACGTCTCTGAAACTATCAGGAGACGTCTCGACTGTCCCTGAACTTTTTCATTAACTCAAAATGTTCTTCAATGAATTCATAAAAATTATGGGAACTTGCCTAGACATTTCTCAACAATATTCTAGATAAAACACATGAATTCCTTAATTAAATTGTTAAGATATAATGGAATTATGCTCTAGTGTTTTGTATTCATCAAAATCCATTAGGGGGTCAACAATCTCCCCCTTTTTGATGATGACAAAACACTGAGTATATGCAAGATTTGAAATTTAAACATATACACAGTATTTGATCGGATGTACAAGTATAATATTTTGGCCTAGATACAATGTGCATCACTCAATTCAGTTCTTTCCTTGTGCATAAGATTGATCTTTATAGTTCTTAGATGATTTTGGCATATGAACTGAGTTTGAATCAAGTTAAAATAAAATATTGATGCTAAAGATAATTGAAAGCTAGATTCTTTTTGACTCCCCCTTTCTTTTCCAGAAGGGCAATTATCTTAAAATCAATATTCTTCAATTTTATCTTTCCTAATTCAACTTTGGAGTATGATTAAAAAATTTTGCATTCCATATTCAATATCCATGTCTACTCCCCCTTTCATACTCCCCCTTTCAATATCTCCATATTCAATATCTATTATAAATTTTGCATTCCATATACTATCTACTCCCCCTTTTTGTCAGCAACATGAAGGGGACAAATTATCCTTAGGTGCTTAAGACTCAATTTATAGTGGAATTCAGCATTCATTTTACTCAAGGATATTCAAGTTGTGCTCCCCCTGTCCAAGTCATTTCTATTAATGTATTCATATCACTCCCCCTTTGTTTTGGAATTCATTTCAGACTTATCTTTTAGTTTAACATAGTTATCACAAGATGTGCTCCCCCTGTTTTATGTGCATTGTTTCTTTGTATCAAATTTGAACACTCAAGGTATGTGGTAAGATTTTTATGGCATATCATACAATCACATACACAATCACAGAAACACATACGCAGAATTGGCAATGTACACAAAGTGTTCAAAAGAGATTGTATTCATTCATATGTCATCATAAACCTTTGAAGTCAGTACATAGTCAAAAGAAGAAATCATTACAAGTATTGATTTCTAATACAAAAGGTGTTTCAAAATAGCCTAGGATTTACAAAAAGAAGATCCTACAAGATATCCATCATCGGCGACGTTGCTCATGGGGCCTACTAGATGTACTTTGTGCATAAGCCTTACAAGCTGCATCTATGAATGCATTGATGGAGTCCATGAGGGTCTTAAATTGATCTCCCTGTGACTTGTGGAAACCTGCCACAAGTGCTTCAAACTCTATGGTTGCCATTTCAATTCTCCCTCTGAGTTGGGCAACCAAGGTGCCCACGTTGCCATCTGGTTTTGTCAGCTCTTTGAGACTCTTGGAAATGCTCTTCAAGCTGTCCTTGAGCTCTAATGATCTGATGGTTTGGGTGGCACCCATACCAATTATCTCTTGTGTTGTAGCTTCAATCTGACTTCTAATATCCTTCATCTCTTGTAGAAGCCCTTCATGTGAAGCTCTGATGGGGGCCAACTCTGTGGAGATCATGGATCTCATCTCCTCCCTTATCTGCTGGCAAATGGCAGATGCTAAGGTGTGCATCTGATCCTTTGATAGGAAGGAGGGCCCACTGACTGGAGGAGGTGGTGGCATGGACGTGGATGGTCCAGCTGAGCTGGAGGGAATATCAGGGATGTTCATGTGGCTAGGTGGAGGAGAGTGATGGTCAGACTCATGATGTGGGATTTCAGGCTCTATGGTTTGTACTTTTTTTTTTGGAACCTTGACCCATGACCCATCTATCTTATGAAACTCCATTCTTCTCATTGTGCCCTCATTATAGTAGTCGGTGTTTCTCAAGGACTTTGCAAGTTCATTTGTTGGAATGGGAACCTTGAAGTGTTTAAAGATTAAGGTAAAGATCATGCCATAGGGTATACTAAACCTAGAATACCTATGACATAGGGCAATGTAATTTAGCATGAGTCTAGGAAGGTTTAGAGGGATCCCTTGTAGGATATGATGCATAATAGCTAAGTCTCGCTCCGAAACAAAATCGAAGCGACCGATTTTGGGAAACAAGACCCGGTTGACAATACTTAAAAGTAATCTCATTTCGGCGTTTAGGTCTTGGGAGTTGATAACATCAAGAGGGCCGCAGTCCTCTTGTCCTAACAGCAGATTTAGGGCTAATTCCCTTTGGGGAAGTGAGGTTGGAGCCTCACCGTCCTTAGGGATTTGTAGGACAGTGGATAGGACATCTTCATTTACTTCCACTAATGTCCCCCGGACACATCCAGTGTACCCTTGGTCCCCTAATGCCATATTGCTAAAAAACTCTCTAACTAGGCCGGGATAGGTCGAGGTATTTAGTGTGCAAAGGTGCTCCCACCCTTGAGCTCGGAGTCTCTCTCCAATAGAGAACCCCTCATGATCTAAAAAGGAGAAATCGATGTACCTACCAGTCGTGACTGTGCGATTTGCACAGGAAATCGTCGTGGTCGGCGGAGCAACCGGAGGAGAAGGCGCGGAGGGTTCTTCCCGCCGTTCCTCACCGTCGGCCGCTACTCTAGGTCGCCTCCCACGGGTTGTCCTAGCTTTCTTTGGTGCCATGGATGCTAGGGTTCGTGATTTAGAGCAAACGGAGGCTGGGATTTGAGGTGGAGAGCAAATGGAGGCTAGGGTTTTCCGTTTTGGTCGGGAATGAGGGAGAAAGCTCGAGTCGGCTCGAGCGATTTCGACCTATTTAAAAAGCCCTCATTCGGTCCCCGAGACGTCTC
Organism: Phoenix dactylifera; assembly: GCF_009389715.1. Taxonomy (NCBI): domain Eukaryota; kingdom Viridiplantae; phylum Streptophyta; class Magnoliopsida; order Arecales; family Arecaceae; genus Phoenix; species Phoenix dactylifera. The sequence goes on along the minus strand of NC_052401.1, from coordinate 9,105,529 downwards.
CGCGACTAAGGCGAGACGTCTCCGCGACTAAGGCGAGACGTCTCCCCTTGGGGGGACGTCTCTGCGATTTGCCAGAGACGTCTCCGGCACTGAAAAATTTCAGACTGTATTCTATCTTCTCCCAATTTTGTTTAATTACCCTAATCAATATGATCTCTTTTGATAAACTTAGAGTGAATTTGTTTGTGATCCTCCCCCTTAATGATACAACCTATAATAATTTGATAATTTTTTTTTGAATTATTAATATTGAAATGAGGAATGTTTGACCAAATTTCGAATACCTATGAAATAGGTTCTGGAAATATCTCCATGAAGAGTCCAAGGGAGGGTAACCATCCTCCGGAAAGTCAAACAGTTCGTCATTTAGCTTAGATGAATTCATGTTTTCACTTATGTCTACCTTGAGGTTGATTACTAGTTTGAGTAGCAAGGTAATCCAATACAAATTCAACTCATTTGCTAGGATCATACAAGCTCAAGGCATTCCTTAAGAAATTGAATCTTTCTTTACAAAGGGGCTTTGTAAAGATATCAGCTAATTGATTTTCTGTACATACATATTCAATCATCACATCATTTTTCAGCACATGATCCCTAATAAAATGATGCCTAATCTCTATATACTTTGACTTAGAGTGTTGGACAGGATTTTTTGTTAAATTAATTGCACTTGTATTATCACATTTAATTGGTATATTATCCATTTTGATACCGAAGTCTTCAAGTTGTTGCTTAATCCAAAGAACTTGGGCACAACAGCTTCCAGCTGCAATGTACTCAGCCTCAGCTGTGGACAAAGCAACTGAATTTTGTTTCTTGCTAAACCAAGAAACCAAATTGGCACCCAAGAATTGACATGTGCCACTTGTGCTTTTTCTGTCGAGTTTGCACCCGGCAAAATCAGCATCGGAATAAGCAATTAAGTTTATGTCAGATTGTTTAGAATACCATAAGCCTACATTAGATGTCCCTACTAGATATCTAAAAATTCTCTTAACAGCTTGCAAGTGTGATTCCTTAGGACATGCTTGGTATCTAGCACACATACAAACACTGAATAATATATCTGGTCTACTAGCAGTAAGATAAAGTAGAGAGCCTATCATACCTCTGTATAATTTGCAGTCTATATTTTACCTTTTTCATCTTTGTCTAGCTTGTAACTTGAGCCCATGGGTGTGCTGATTTCCTTTGCATCCTTCATCTTGAATTTTTCCAGCATTTTCTTGATGTATTTGGACTGACTGATGAAGATGCCTTCCTCTGATTGTTTTATTTGTAACCCAAGGAAGAAGTTGAGCTCACCCATCATGCTCATTTCAAATTCTCCCTGCATAAGCTTGGCAAACTCTTGACAAAGACTATCATTAGTAGCACCAAAAATTATATCATCCACATAAATTTGTACAAGCAATAAGTCATTTCCTTTTCTTTTAATAAAGAGGGTTTTGTCTACATTTCCTCTCTTGAATTTGTTCTCAATTAGGAAATTACTTAACCTTTCATACCATGCCCTAGGGGCTTGCTTAAGTCCATACAATGCTTTATGCAATTTATAAACATAATCTGGATGTAAGTGATTTTCAAAACCTGGAGGTTGTCCTACATAAACTTCCTCCATTATATAGCCATTTAAAAATGCACTTTTTACATCCATTTGATAAAGTTTAAAATCCATGAAGCATGCATATGCTAAAAGTAGTCTAATAGCCTCTAATCTAGCAACAGGAGCAAAAGTTTCGTCAAAATCTATTCCTTCCTCCTGATTATATCCTTTGGCCACTAGCCTAGCTTTGTTTCTTATTACTATTCCATCTTCATCTAGTTTATTTCTATACACCCACTTGGTACCTATAATTGAAACATTAGGGGGTCTTTTCATTAGAGTCCAAACTTCATTTCTTTCGAATTGATTTAATTCCTCTTGCATAGCATTCATCCAATTATCATCTTTTTCAGCTTCTTCTAGTGATTTAGGCTCTATTTGTGATACGAAAGCAAGGTAATTACTAGTGTTTCTTAAAGAGGATCTAGTTCTTATACCTTGTGAAGGATCACCAAGGATTAGATCCTTTGGATGACCATGTGCATACCTCCATTCTTTAGAAAAATCTTGAATTTTTGATGGAGGTTGACCTTCTTCATCTTGCTGATTTGTATCTTCCTTGACCTCATCCTCATGTTGTTTGTCTTGTACGGAGAATTCCTTTATTCGGTCTTCAAGTATACCTGCATCACCATCTTCTTCTTTTCTAGAAGAATCTCCATTAGTTTCATCAAAAACAACATGAATGGATTCTTCAACAACGAGAGTTCTCTTGTTGAAGACCCTGTATGCTCTACTAGATGAGGAATAACCTAAGAAGATCCCCTCATCTGATTTAGCACTAAATTTACTGAGATTGTCCTTTCCATTATTCAAAATAAAGCATCGACAACCGAAAATATGAAAATAACTTATATTTGGTTTCTTACCTTTTATCAATTCATACGGTGTTTTCTTTAAGATGGATCTAACTAAAGCACGATTTAAGATATAACATGAGGTATTTATTGCTTCAGCCCAGAAATACTTTGGTAGATCCGATTCGCACAACATGGTACGAGCCATATCTGCTAGTGTGCGATTCTTCCTTTCTACCACCCCATTTTGTTGGGGTGTCCTAGGTGCCGAGAAATTGTGATTGATACCATTTTCGTCACAAAACTTTTCAAAGTGTTGATTTTCAAACTCGGTACCATAATCACTCCTAATTGCTTTTAGTTTAAGATTGAGTTCATTCGAAACCTTATTATGAAACTTGACAAAAGCGAGAAAGGACTCATCTTTGTGTGCAAGAAATGAAACCTATGTAAAACGTGAAAAATCATCAACAATGACAAGACCAAATTTCTTACCCCCTAGACTAGCAGTTCTAGTGGGTCCAAACAAATCCATGTGAATTAGTTCTAAGGGTTTTGATGTTGAGACTATGTTCTTAGACTTGAAAGAACTTCTTGTTTGTTTCCCTAATTGACATGCCGCACAAATTTTATTCTTTTCAAAGTCTATTTTTGGTAGTCCTTTGACTAGATCCTTTGTGATCAATTTAGAGATTAAATCCATGCTAGCATGCCCTAACCTACGATGCCATAACCAACTAGTCTCATTGACTTTGGGATTCATGGCTACAAGACATTGGCCATCCCTCATGGTGAGATCATCAAGATCTACCATGTAAACGTTTCCATGCCTATGTCCTGTGAGTATGATCTCATTATCAATTGGACTATTAATTATGCATAGTGATGATTCAAATGACACTTTAAAGCCCTTGTCACAAAATTGACTTATACTTAATAAATTATGTTTTAGTCCATTAACTAACAATACATTATCTATAAATGAGGAGGGTGATATGGAGATTTTACCAACACCAATAATTCGACCTTTAGCATTGTCTCCAAATGTGACTACTCCTCCTTCTTTTGATTCCAAGGTGACAAAGAGACTCTTGTCACCGGTCATATGCCTTGAGCAACCACTATCAAGATACCACATTCTCTTTTTATTTTCGGCTGCAAGGCATATCTGCAAAATGATCATGTGAAGCTCTTAGGTACCCAAGTTTTCTTGGGTCCTTCGTGGTTAGTGTAGTTGACTCCCTTAGGCACCCATACTTTAGTTATGTTTTTAGCTTTTACAAATGTACCCTTGTTAGTTTGGATTTTTCTTTGAATACAAGAGTAGGCTTTGTGTCCGTTCTTTCCACAAAGAAAGCATGTTGGTTTTTCAGTTTTTACGTCTTTTACTTTTACAAAGAAATTCTTTAGATACTTTTGTTGCTTATTAGTTTTATATCCTAATCCAGCTTTATTGAAAACAGCTCTTTGATTTGAAAGAATAAGATTTAATTTTTCAGAGCTTTGTGTGAATTTTTCAACAATTGGCTTGTACTTATGTACCTCATTCTTAAGATTCAAATTTTCTTTAACTAGTTCTTTCATATCTTTTTTAAGAGATTCAACAGTTTGCGCAAGTGAGGTATTACTATTGAGTAGGGAATTTACTTTTAGATTTAATTCCTTGATTAGTGTTTTTGCCTTTTCATTTTCAGTGCTAAGTCTTGAATTTTCGATTTTTAGGTTAGTAGTGTTCATATTTTTAACGCTCTCCTTTTCAATTAATAGGTTTTCAATATTTTCCTTTAGTTTTTGATTGGAGGCTTTTAATTCTTTATTCTTTGCTCCTAACATACTACAATCACCCATAAGTTCTTGAAAAGCCTCATATAATTCTTCTAAAGTAAAATTTATGGTTGGGTTTTGACATACCTCATCGTCTTCGAACGCCATGAAGCATAGATTGGCGGTCTCTTCCTTCTCTTCCTCGGAGGATGATGTGTCACTATCATCCCACGTTGCCTTCAATGCCTTCTTCTTCTTCTTTCCAAAATACCTCTTTTGTTGAGGGCATTCGGAACGAATGTGTCCCGGTCTCTTGCAATCATAGCATACGATTGGGTCTCTTTCTTTTTTCTTTTCTTTTTCCCAATCATTTCTCCCTCCAAATTTCTTTCTTAGGAATGGTTTCTTTCTTCTCATGAACTTTTTAAATTTCCTTACTATCAAACCCAAGTCCTCATCTTGACTTTCTTCTTCACTCTCACTGCTCTCTTCTTCACATACACTTGAGGTAGCCTTGAGTGCGATTGTCTTTTTCTTTGGCAACTCTTCTTCATGCTGCTTCATCGTGAGCTCATGCGTCATCAATGAGCCCAAGAGTTGTTCTAGCCCCAAGGTGTTGAGGTCTTTGGCTTCTACAATCGCCGTGACCTTTGCTTCCCATGCTTTTGGCAGTGACCTGAGAATTTTACTCACAAGTTCGGGGTTAGTGTAAGATTTGCCCAAGCTTTTTAGACCATTAATAATTTCGGTAAAACGTGTAAACATGCATGCGATGGTTTCATTAGGTTCCATCTTAAACAATTCGTACTTGTGAACTAGAATGTTCACTTTGGACTCTTTGACTTGATTTGTACCCTCGTGGGTAACTTCAAGCCTATCCCATATTTCCTTAGCGGAACTGCATGTAGAGACTCTATTGAACTCATTTACATCTAGAGAACAAAATAATGAGTTCATGGCTCTAGAATTGAGTTGAGCCATCCTATCATCATTCTCATCCCAATCCTCCTCAGGTTTGGGAACTCGAATGCCATTCACCACGTGTGATGGTTCTTGTGGTCCCTTGACTATAACCCTCCACAAGGCATAGTCTTGTGCTTGAATGAAAATTCTCATTCTCGTCTTCCAATAGGTATAATTTGTCCCATTGAAGAGTGGAGGTCTATTGGTTGCTTGCCCCTCGGCAGGAACATTGTTAAAGGGTGTTGCCATCTAGATCTTTGGCTAAGACGGTTAGGTCTTTCAAGAAATACACAGAGCACCGGCTCTGATACCACTTGTTGCCCAGAGATGGTCACCCAAGAGGGGGGTGAATTGGGTGTTTTAAAAACTTTTTACCTAACTAAAAATAAAACACACAAATATGTGAACTAAAATAAAGATAAAGAGATAAGAAGAGACAACCACAAACACACGGTTTTATAGTGGTTCGGAGCCTTCACCGCTCCTACATCCACTCCCCAAAGCGCCTTTGGGAATTTCCACTATAATCCAAGATTACAGTACGGTAGTTTTGCGAGTTCACTACCCAACTCGTTGTTTTACACCGGGCTCACAACAAACCCTAAAACCCCCAATTTCTCTTAGGCTTGGGACGCCTTTTCCTTGTTCCAAGTCCCTTGACTGGAACAAGCACCACAATAAAAGAGTTTACAAAAGGAAATAAAAGCTCTAAGAAGCAAATATAACAATTATGAATAATGTAACCCGGAAGAATCCTTTTGCCGTTGGAAGCGTGGGAAATGTTGATTCTTCCGAGGTGGAGCGCGTAGGGTTGAGTGTGAGCTTCGAATCCCGAGCGCACAAGAGTGGTTGAGCTTGAAATCGCTTGGGAGACTTGAGAATACTTGATTTCCTTCCTTGAATGCACTCACTCCCTTGAGCTTTTCTTTCTAACTTCTCTCTTGAATGATCTAGCTTTTTGGTTGGTGAAGAGTTGTTGAGAACCACTTAAGAGGTCCCTTTTTATAGCCCAAAAAGCAAATATAGCCGTTAGAAACAAAAAGAGAATGATTTGAAATTCAAACCAAACCTGAAAAGCTGTCAGTCGCGTCCCAGGCGCTCCGGGGACGTCTCCGCTACAACGAGGGACGTCTCGCCTACAGGATTTTACTTTTTATGTTGTCTGGGGTCGACTCGGCACTTTACGGGGACGTCTCGGCTTGTCTGCACTTTTTGAGTGGGGACGACTCCGCTGCCTTGGGGACGACTCCGCTTCTTTATCTCCGAAAGACATGCCCTCTGGAATTCCCTGAGAGAGTCGACTCCGCTCTTTCAGGGGACGTCTCGGCTCGTCTGCATTTTATGCATGGGGACGGCTCCGCTGTCTCAGGGTCGACTCCGCTGCCTTATCACCGAAAAAACCATTCTCTGGAAAACCCTGAGAGAGCCGTCTCGGCTATCTTGGGGACGACTCGGGAACTCTCCTTTTTACCTGCGGGGACGACTCGGCGTACAGTGGGGACGTCTCGCGCATATCTCTTGAAAACTGCCTTTCTGCCGCCACTGAGAGAGTCGACTCCGCTACTGAGAGAGTCGACTCCGCTAACGCGGGAACGACTCGGCAGGTGCCGGGGACGTCTCCAAGTGTGCCAGTTCTTCCTGTTTGTGCCAGAGACGTCTCTGAAACTATCAGGAGACGTCTCGGCTGTCCCTGAACTTTTTCATTAACTCAAAATGTTCTTCAATGAATTCATAAAAATTATGGAAACTTGCCTAGACATTTCTCAACAATATTCTAGATAAAACACATGAATTCCTTAATTAAATTGTTAAGATATAATGGAATTATGCTCTAGTGTTTTGTATTCATCAAAATCCATTAGGGGGTCAACAGGATCTTCTCGGGATTGGCCTCGATTCCCCGCTGTGTAATTAGAAAGCCAAGGAACTTGCCCGAGGTGACTCCGAACGCACATTTGGCAGGATTGAGTTTCATCCGGTACCTTCGGAGTGTAGAGAATGCCTCGTTGAGGTCGGTCACATGATCTTGCGCCATTCGACTTTTCACCAACATGTCATCAACATAGACTTCCATATTTCGGCCTATTTGGTCTTTAAAAATTTGGCTGACCAGCTGCGATAAGTCGCTCCATCATTCTTTAGGCCGAAAGGAATTACTCTGTAGCAGTAGGTGCCCCCGTCGGTGATGAAGGTTGACTTCTCTTCATCCTCCGGCGCCATCCGGATCTGGTTGTACCCTGAGAATGCGTCCATGAAAGACAGTAGTTCGTTCCCCGAGGTGGAATCCACGAGCTGGTCGATGCTAGGGAGTGGGAAGCTATCTTTTGGGCAGGCCTTGTTCAAGTCGGTGTAGTCCACACACATGCGTCATTTTCCGCTAGCCTTTCTGACGAGGACCACATTAGCAAGCTACTCCGGATAGGATATTTTCCGAATGAAGCCGGCTCGGAGGAGTTTGTCAACCTCCTCAGCCGCTGCTCGTTGCCGTTCTGGGGCGGCACTTCGCTTCTTCTGCCGCACGGGCTTGCAGGTTGGCTTCATCTGAAGTCGGTGGACCGCTACCTCCGGATTTATCCTTGGCATGTCGGCGGGCGACCAGGCGAAAATGTCCCTATTGGCCCGCAAGAAGTTGACGAGGCGATCCCTCTCGCGGGCATCAAGGCCGAAGCCGACCTGCACAGTTAGCTCGGGGCAGTTTTCTCGTAGAGGATTTTGTACGAGTAACTCACCAGGCTCCACTCGCTTTTTTCGAGGGCCATCTCGTGCTTCCAAGGCTTCGACCGAGGGGCCGTGTTCCGACGCCAAGGCCGAAGCCTTGGTTGGTTGCTTTGCTCCGCAGGTCGCCATGTTGCACCGCTTTGCTACCGCCTGGTCCCCACGGACTTCGCCGACCCCTTGGTTGGTGGGGAGCCGCATAAGCAGATGGGAAGTTGAGACCACGGCCCGAAGAGCGTTGAGCGCTGGTCTTCCAAGTATAGTATTGTAGGCCGAGGGCAAATGCACCACGAGGAAGTTCATCCTTACGGTACTTTCTCGGGGGGCGGGTCCGACCATAACTAGGAGATCGACCTCGCCCTCCACTGGGACTGAGTCTTCAGTAAATCTAACTAGCGGAGCATTTATTCTTCGCAACTGCTTTTCTGTCATCCCCATTTTAGAGTAGGCATCAAGATACAAAATATTCGCCGAGCTTCCATTATCTACTAGGACACGCTTTACATCAAATTTATTTACAATCATGGAGATGACCACTGCATCGTCGTGGGGAGTCTCGACTCCCTCCAGATCCTTGTCCGAGAAAGAAATGGCCTCTGAGATACGGGGGTGCTTCGGGAGAAGCCTTTTAACTGGTTCCCCGTCCGAGGCCCCTCTTCCAATGGTGCTAATGACGCCGGCGATAGGCTTGTTGGGACACGGTTCTCCAGGCTGCTCGACATTCTCGATTGGCCTTTTCTTCTTGCGTCGGTTCCGCACGAACCGGTTAAGCACTCCCCGGCGGATGAGTGCTTCGATCTCGTCCCGGAGCTAAAAGCAGTCCTCCGTATCATGGCCATGGTCTCGGTGGAAACGGCAGTATTTTCTGGGGTTGCGCGAGGCTCCGGTGTCCCGCATCGGGGGCGGAGGCCGAAAATATTCTCGGCCTTCAATCTCCATCAGAATCTCGGTTCGAGGAGCATTAAGTGGAGTGTAGTTCTCATACCTCCCGTTAGGTATACGGGGCTGCGGTGGAGATTTCGGACGAGGCGGGGACCTTGGTCGGAGTAGTCCCCGCGGTCGGGGAGGACTTTTCAGGCGAGGCAAGTCCTTAGCTTGGCGTGAGGATAGGCTTCTGGGGCGGCCGTGCTCCTCGCGGTGTTTCTTTTGCTTTTTAGAGGCCTGCTCGGCCCCGCCCCGTCTGGAAGCAACAGCTTCCTCCGCCTTTGCGTACTTCCGCGCCCTGACCAACATCTCAGTGAAGTCAGCAGGAAAATTCTTCTCGATGGAGAAGAAAAATCTATTAGATCGGGCCCCAGTCTTCAGTGCCGACATAGCAATCGACTGGTCAAGCTCCCGGACCTCCCATGTGGTGGCGGTGAAGCGGTCCAGATATTTTCTGAGGGATTCTCCCTCCTTTTGCTTTATATCAAGGAGGGAGTCTGACGTCCGCCGCTGGGGTCGGCTGGCAGCGAAATTGGTAGCGAATTGCCTACCGAGCTGCTCGAAAGAAGAGACGGTACTAGGCTTCAGCCCGGTAAACCAAAGTCGAGCTGCTCCCCGGAGTGTTGCTGGAAAGGCTTTGCAAAGCATGGCCTCCGAGGCTCCCTGCAGGGCCATTAAGGCCCGATAGCTTTTCAGGTGGTCGAGGGGGTCGATCTTGCCGTTGTAAGGCTCCACCTGAAGCATCTTAAACCTCGGCGGGACCGGCTCATCCTCGATCTGTTGAGAGAAAGGGGACTTCGTGGTGAATTCAAAGTCACCCTCACATCTCGCCCTTTTGCCATGGAGCGCCTCAATCTGACGCTCTAGCTTCTCGACCTTCTTGTCGAGTTCACTGCTGTGAGGAACCGCCACTGTGGTTTGTTCGGGCACAGGTTGCCCTGGGACTGACTCAACCTCCGACGGTTGTGGCCAGTCACCGGGGGCTCTCTCCTGAAGGAAGTTCGGGCCGATTCCTGGCAACAGCACCGCTCCTCACCATTAGCCCTTGAAGAGGCATAGAGACTTCGGCCTTGGGGCGCCGGTCCACCCGGTGAGGGCATCGGCAGGGCCGGGGCCTGAGGGGAAGGCGCTGCCGGGGCGCTCTTAGGTTGCAGGCTCTGGACAGCGGCGGCCAAGCCCTGAACCTGTTGCACCAGGGCGTCAAACTATTCCGGCCGGACCTGTGGGGTCGAATCGGCCGGAGGCAGTGAGTTCTGGATAGAATGTCCAGGGCTAGGTGGAAGACGCCGGGAGACATTAGAAGCTCCCTTGCTTCTCAGCTTCATGGTCACGACTCGGGCCCTTCCTCTAGCGCCAACTGTTGCTGGAATTTGGACCCGGGGGCGACCACTGGGCCAGAAAGGAGGAGCTCCGAGAAGGCTTGGCGAACGACGGCGATCCGGCGACGTGCGGCGTCCTCCGGAAGACCTGCAAGAAGCCGGTGGCCGAATTTTTCCGGCGCGGCCCTCCGATGCTTGAGTCAGAGAGATGGCCCCAAGATATGCAAGAGCGGAGCTCAAGTCAGAGAGTTAGAAAAAAATCCCCCCTTCCCCCCTCAGGAATTCCCTATTTATAGGGGGAACGGGTTTACCTGTGATGAGACAGGGCGAAGGCACTGCCGTATAGTCGGACGTACAGTGGAAGTTAATGCTCAATCGTGTAAATCAATGCTGTCTTCGTAGGAGATCAGGCCGAAGTCTTTGAATTACTACGGAACCATGCTGTCGTTTATGGCCAAACAGGTTTGCCGTGTGGAGCTAAACATTCATAGACAACAGGAGTCATGCGCCTTAATTGTTGAGTGAGCCACATGAGCCACATGCATTGATTGTTGAGTGAACTAGGCGTTTGGAGAGACCATACGCTTTAATTGTTGCGTAAGCTGAATGTCTGGGGAGGCCATACGATTGTTGGCAAGGAGAGGGCACGATTCGTGGGAGAACACGATAATGACGGTCTACCGCTCGGATGCTTCCTAGTCGAAGGAGCCGCTTGGGCACTTTCAAGCCCTTAAGTCGGGATCCATTCGGCCTCCCCTTGCTCGGAGAGGTGCCCGGTCGCCTCCTGCTCGGAGGGGGCGCTCGGTCGCCCCCTGCTCGGAGGGACGCTCGGTCGCCTCTTGCTCGGAGGGATGCTCGGTCGCCTCCTACTCGGACACAACTTTCTCCCCCCAACAATGCCCATTCATTCTCACGTGTCTTATTCCCATGTTCTTTTTAATATTCATTTTTGATTAGCAGTTTATTATAAAAGTCCAACTTGAGTGCTCGGTTCACATTTCTTCGACTCGCCACAAAAATAAACTTTGAAGCAAATTATCGTCAATATTTTAAACTACTGGATTAGTGCCTTTGAGAGCTTCATGGCCAGCATAAGTGGATGCAAGGGAATACAAGTTACGAAGACCTTCTCAGTTCACCGGCTCACCGTATGGTGACGAGCTGTTTACGGTTTTGGCCAACATAAATACTATTACAAACTCCATCAAGAAAAAAAAAAAAAAAGCACGAGCTGCCGCCACAACGGAGCAGGTAATATCGGTCTGAATTCTTTTTTTATTTAAATTTATTTAGATATAACTAAAAATTCAAGCACCCAAATCAATATTCAAATATCTAAATTTATTTTTAATTTTATATAATATTTATATTTTTTAAAAAATAATTATATTAACATATTATTAATTTGCTTTAATATTCAAATAGTAATATTTTCAATCTATGACCATAAAATTTAATCATTCTAACTTATAAATTTTTACATCTGTTATATATTCTAACTTTTATATATATATATATATATATATATATATATATATATATCAAATAATATAAATATAGATATAAATATATTAGTATCCTATTTATAACTAATTAAGTCTTATTAATCCTCTTGACGGAATAAATCAAGAAAGTCTTCTCAGATCCGCCTCCACGCCGCCGAGAAGCTCCTCCTCCGCTGGGACCCCTCCTCCTGCGATTCCCTCCTCTGGGAGGCGCCCCCTGAGGAGATTGCCGAGTTCGTCGACGAGGTCATCTCCCTTGCCGCCGACCCGCAGGCATCCCCCTCCGCCGCCGCTGGCCGCGACCTCCATTGTCGCACCGAGAGCGCGCTCCAGATCGCCATGTCCCGCCTCAAGGAGGAGTTCTACTACCTCATGATCCAGAACACCGTCCCTCTCAATGCCAACGGTCTCTACGGCTCCATCCGCCGGCTTTCCCTCTCCTTTGCCTCCGACAGCGGCGACGAGAACATCGAGGACTTCAAGAACTCCGTCGAGAAGGAACAGCAGCAGCAGCAGCTGGAGGAGGAGGAGGGCAGTCCCGAGCACAGGAGATGGGAGCCGCCTGTTGGACGATCGGAGCGTGGATCTGATCTGCCCGGAAGCCATTTCCAGTCTGAAAGAGATCGCCGACCGCATGATCTGGGCCGAGTATGGGAGGGAGCTCCACCAGGTCTACTGCACAGTCCGGCGTGACATCCTTGATGAGTGCCTCTCCATTCTAGGTGTTGACCGGATTAGCATTGAGGAGGTGCAGAGGATGGAATGGTGGATGCTCGTTGACAAGATGAAGAAGTAGAGTCAGGCTGTCAGGGTTCTTCTCATGGAGGAGAGCCGGCTCTGCGACAAGATTTTTGCTGCTTGTGAAGACGTAAGGGAGGAATGCTTCACGGAGACTGCTAGGGGTTGTGTCATGCAGCTGCTCAACTTTGGGGATGCCATTGTCAGAGTTCTTTAGAGAAGCTTTTCGGGATACTGGACATGTATGAAGCTCTTGCTGATGTGCAGTCCTTGTTCTCTGCAGATTCGAGGGAGCTTATATGGGGTGAAGCCGAGGGGATTCTGAAGAGGCTAGGAGATGCTGTGAGGGGCACTTTTTTTGAGTTTGAGAATGCAGTTCAGCGAGAGGCGTCTCGGAATTCAATGCAGGCAGGTCAGAGACATCCCTTGACATGCTATGTGATGAATTATGGGAGACACCTAGTTGTTTATAGTGATACGTTGGATTTGCTTCTGGATGACGGTGGAATGGGGGGCTGTGCTGATAAGGATCATGCTGAAGGGGGTGAGATTGATGATGGCAGGTATTTGGGGAGTGTGACTCCATTCAGCCGGCATTGCTACTGTTGATCTCCAATTTGGAGTCCAATGTTGAAGAAAAATCTAAACTTTATGAAGATGGTGCGATGCAATACATATTTTTGATGAACAATATACTTTATATAGTTCAGAAAGTGAAGGATTCTGAGCTTGGGAGACTTTTAGGTGATCGCTGGATACATAAACGCCGTAGCCAAATTCGCCAGTATGCCACTAGCTGCCTTAGAACTTCCTGGACCAAAGTGTTGTCTTGTGTAAAGGATGATGGATTTGGAAGCGGGAGTGGAAGCTCTAATAGTGTTTCCAAGATGGCTCTCAAGGAAAGGTTCAAGAGTTTTAACTTGGCGTTTGAAGATATAGGGTCCAAACAGCTTGGGAGGTTCCGGATCCCCAGCTCAGAGAAGAACTGAGAATATCTATATCAGAGAAGGTCATTCCTGCATACCGCTCATTTATGGGAAGGTTTGGTGGCCAACTGGAGGGTGGGAGGAATGCAGCAAAGTACATCAAGTACACTCCAGAGGATTTGGAGAACCATCTGCTGGATTTGTTTAAAGGGTTTCCTGGGCCAGGAAACTTCCCAAGGAGAAAACTTAGTTGGTGACAGGTTTCTGGTCTCTGGTAAGCTCTAGTTTTTATTAGGGACTTGGGCTTGCCTAGTTCAGATGTAAGCTTGATAATTCTGTGTCTATGTTCTGCCATTTTTAATTTACTGTATTATGTTATGATATAGTAACAGTATTACAAATACTTGCCACCTTGACTTCATATATGTACTGTAATAATACATTTGTATATTACTTCTCAAGGAAGAATCTTTAAGAATTTTACTACATTGTGAGGAATGACTATATAGGCCATTTGACATTGTGCTTATAGCTTATCTGAATTGAGTAGTACTTTTTGTATGCCAAAACATGCTGGATTTTCTTTTCTTTTCATTTTTTTTGCATTAAGATATTGATTTGTTGCATGGGGAGCACTGAAGTTTGGAGGTTATATTCTTTGTCAACTTTTATTTTTGTATTCCTTTTTTTTTTGGCAGGAAGTCCATTTTATTTCTCCAATTATTACTGAAATTTTATTCCCGTAACTTCTGTTGCATGATTATGAAGTTTTGTGCAGAAAGTTTTGATGTTTTTGTGGAGACATATTGAAGATGATTGGAACATGTAGTTATTTGTTAAATTTGACAATGTATCTTTGACAAATGTCAAGGAATTTGTTTTCCTTGAAGATCTCATCATTTATGTGTAAATTGCACTGCTAATGTATCTGCTAAGCTGGCTTTCATTCTAATTTACCGCAGTGGTTACTCTTGAGTTCTTAGATGACTTTGCACTAAAGTTGCATAAAAACCTGTCTTTTTTCATTCATGGGACTCACAAACCACCACCTAGGTGCTTCTACTGCCTACACTATTTTTAGTTTCGTTATAAGCGAAGATGCAACAAAAATAAGAATATCAAGTTTTGGTTGGCATCAAACTTAGGCCTTAAGTTTTCATTGTCATACTCAATCCTTAGATACAAGAACCTTACAATTCCCATCAGACACCTGCTTAGGAATCAAGTTGCTGCCTTTACTAAGTTTACAAGGTAATATGCCTGGTTACAAGGGACATGTTTCTTGTCTTAGATGTTAGATATTTACAATATTCTCATGCCAGTCTTTATCTCTTCCCTTATTTGATGCTTAAATAGACGAGTGTCCACATATGTTATAAGAACAATATAATTTAGGGTTTTTTGCGTACATACCCTCTCAAATAGTGGAATTTGCATAAATATCCTTCCAAAATTGATATTTGCATGTATACCCTTATCAAACACTTGTTTTGTATGTATACCCATGCCATCTAACGCCGTTAAGAATTTAGTAGTTTAAAATTAAAATGACAAAAATACCATCAATGAGTAAACATGCAAAAAGGAACATCATAAGGGTATACATAAAAATAGTAATTTTGAAGGGTATTCATGAATTTCATATATTTAGGAGGGTATACACGCAAAACAATTCTTAGATTTTTGTATAAATATCTTTCTAAATATTAAAATTTGCATTAATGCCCTCCAAATTGATATTTACTTGCCTGCCCTCACAAAAGATTATTTTTATATAAATTTTTTTGACATAACAATTCAGCTAACGTAATTAGCCAAAATTATATTTATTTAAATTAAAAATTAATTAAAATTATGAAAGTATCTTTTTATTTCTAAAGTGGGAACAAGTTAACAAATCTCATGGAAAGCTAAAACAGGTTGAAATAGAAAAAATAAAATAATTTTTTTTCATATAAACCCTCATAAATATGTGAAATTGCATAAATACCCTCACAAAGTATTATTTGCATATATACCCTTATCAAATATTTCTTTTTGCACGTCTATCTATTAAGGATATTTCAATCATTTTTAATTTTAAACCGTTAATTTCTTAACGGCGTTAGATGGGATGGGCATATATGCAAGAAAAAAAAATGGAGGGTATACATGCAAAACAAGTATTTTATAAGGGTATACATGAAAGTATCAATTTTGGAAGGGTATTTATGCAAATTTGAATATTTGGATGGATATGTACGCAAAAAGCCCTATAATTTAATTTGATATTATATAATGCAAGTAGTTTGTTACAAAATGTGTGCCTTAAGAACACTTGTACATATCCCTCTGTTCAGTAAATGGGAAATTTTGATTTCCAAGACAAATACAGATTTTTAGCATAAAATAGTCGTACCCATCAAGCATTTCCTAACTCTTAGTGACACTTTTTTTTTCTTTTATAATTATTTGTTTTTATGCTATAAAGGATATGACTCATCTAATGCTAGACCTCAAGCATATTATATTCTATTTTTAAGTTAATGCTGTATGTGGTTGTAGAGTGATGCATATGGAGAGAAAATGGGCAATTTTGATTTCCTAGACAAACACAGATCTTCTCTATTATTTACGTGACTTGATAAATAATGCCCAACTTTTCACTGGTGCACTTCTTAGTTACAGGGTAAATATATGAAAAGTTTGAGCAAGAGGGTGCATTCAATTAAGATACGAGTGTCTATAATGATGGGGAAGGTTCAAGTTGATAGGGTGGTTGGGAAAGGGCTCACGGCCATGTGTGGGTCCTTACCCCTTAGCGTTGCATGGGATGATGAAAGGCTTCATGTTTGTCTCCCATGGCTCGATAAAGAAGAATGCCTTTTGCATTATATAGAATAAGATGTGTGGTTGTGGGAATACATTTCTTTTGTGCTACATTTATATTTTAAAATGGATGCTCTTTTTTTGCTCTTCTTGTTGTCATAGCTTTATGCATTGAAGAGCCAATTAATCACTATCCTTGACAATTGATGATCCTCTAATGTTTTGCCAAAATAAATAACTATAATTTTAATCATACTTTTATTACTTGGTTTATGGAGACTCTGGGAATTAGAATGGTGATATGTAGGCATCTAGGCTTATGAAAACCACATAAATGCTTGTTGATAGGAGAAAAAATGTTAAGATCTTATATGCTTTGTTGAAAGAGTTGATGGATATCCTTGATTTGTAGTTCAACTAATTGCATTGAAGAATTCATTCTTCTATCCTCAAAACTTGGGGGACTAAAAAATCTACCAAGTGGAATTAGGCCCTTTTTTCTTGATAATGAAAAGAGATAATTAGCCTTTGAATATCTTATTTAGACATTTATTTAACATTAAACAATAGGTCTTTTTCAACTATGGTCTGCCGAACTGGTCCGTACCGGCCGGTTCGGCCCGATACGGAACGGTCTGGCCTGGAACCAGTATCCACGCTGTCTGGATACTGGTTCCAGCTGTTTTTGGGCTGATACCGATCGGTACGCATGCGTACTGGCTAGATTTTAAATCACAGCGCGCGCGCTGTGGTGTGAAAGTATGGCCCGAAAGGGCCATGCGCTCCCTTGGGGCAGAGCGCCCCGGGTGCGCGCTCGCGAGCGGTTCCACCCGCGCAGTTCCACCGCGCGCGGCGCGATTTCACGGCGCACGGGCGCGATTCCACGCGCTAGGAATCGCCCCACACGCGATTCTCCCACCCGCGCGCGAACGCGGATGCGAACCAAAAAATTTTTTTTTTCCACCCATGTCCGCACGCATCCTCAACAAAAAAAAGAAAACATAGACCAGTTTGTACCGGACCAGTTCCAGTACAAACCGGTCTCGAACCGGTCCGGTACGCCTACCGGTACTAGTTCAGCGTATCTTGGATTCAACTGTTAAATACGATGATGTAGGTATCTAGGGAAGATTGACTTTGAAGTGATTATTCCCTAGATACATTAATTTTATTTTATTATGATCCATTCCGGGAAAATACGGATCGTGCCAAAGATGAAAAACGAATTTTCTTCTTTTTTTCTTTCTCATTTTTTTTCTATTATCAAAATTTAATGAAATAATTACAATGGATTTCAAATTCAAACTTCTTCTTAGATAAATCAATTGCGAAAGACTTCTGTAGAGTGTCTACAGTCAAGTAACGAAGAAAGAAAAATGAAATTTTTGTCAGAAGCGACTGATGAGTGAGAGCGCTACGAAGAGCAAAGCCCCGTAGCCTATCCGTGGTCAGGAAGGCAAGCGAACAACGCACACTTAAAAAATTTATGAAATACCTAAGAATGACTAGAATGATAATTTTTTTTCTATTTCTTCTTTTGAAACCTATTATCAGGCTTTTGGTATTATATTATAGACCATAAGGGAGGGAGGGCACCAAAGCAAGAACCAGGAAATCCTTGGTAAGGGAAGTCGAGTAAGGAAATCCCTACTAAGGGAAGTCTTACAAGGAAATCTCTCCTAAGGGAATAAGGAAAGTTGGTTATTTTCTTATTGTTCAATGGGTAAAGTATACAATCTTAGATCCCCCTCCTGGGACCCAGCTTAACACTTGCTAAATGTTCTCAGCTCAATGTTATAAAAAGGCGAGGGCAGTTCAGCTCTAGTCTCACCACCGTATAGTAGTATGGAGCCTTTTTTCTTCGATTCGATGATGTGCCTGAATTGGTCTAAGAAGCAGGTGTGCCCGAATTGGTCTAATCCAGTTCGATATGCCCTGTCTTGTAGGTCTGGGCAGTTTATTCCATCAGGTTTGGTAAGGGAGGGCGCAGGGGGCTGTGATGAAAGCCCCCCGTTTAAAGCGCAGGGGGTTCGGGGGGATGTGCCCCCAGACACAGGGTGGGATGGGGCCCACCCGGAACTTGTTGATTAAAATATCCTCCCCTCCTTCCTATCCTCCTCTTCCAATTTCCAAAGTTAGATGAGGATTGTAGGAAATCCCCCTCGAGGGGGGCAGGGGGGAAACGTTCCTTAAATGGAAGGGCAGGGGGTTTGGGGGAGGGGAAACCATCCCCTCACTTGAATCCAACAGAAATAAATTATCGAAGAGAAAAGATTTTTCATTCTACTTGTTCTATACGTACGGAGCCGATCGTCGCAGTTGCGTACCACCCCAGTCTCCCATCGCTTCTGTGCAGGGACACTCGAGTGGCAATCCCAGCAGTATGGAGAATCATTCCACTGACTGGTACCAATGACAACCTTCTTGTACTAAGGGCATTAAATCGATTAATATCTCCGAGCCTTCCTCTTGTTCCTGGACCCCACTCGGAATGGTTACTGGACAAGAGTGTGTTTGATTCAATCATCTTACTAAACTCCTCTGGGATCATTGCCAGTTTAGGGCCCTCCGGTCCGTTATCAGAGGAGTAGTAAGAATCATACAATACCTAAACGCGACATCAGTTTATGCTGCTTGTTACAACCCGCTGATGGAAGTTTGAGGACACCTAAACTTTACAATCCTGGCAACCAGGAAGTTCAAGGGTAGGTTCGAGTGTTTAACTACCTATAGTTTGGGATACATCAAATCAACCACTTGGAGGTTGTAACAGTTCCTGATTCGGAGGTTTAGTGTAACAAGAGGTATTACTCGGTGCCACTTAGTGTTCTGTAATCACTATATGATAAAAATCATATACTAAAATGTGAGATAATCCACTTTTGTTAACCAAATAGATAGGGATGATGCAAATTTTGTGCCACTTATCCTCAAATGCGTTATGTCATTACCCATCAATTGTTGATGGGCATTCTTAGTCCTCATTCGAGGCTTTTTGTTAATATTTAATAGGATATTATGGTTAACTAGATGCCAGAACATCAAGTTCATGCAATGGAAGAATGGCATATTGTTTTCAGCACTTAAAAGAAACAGCTAAAACAAGCACCTATGACTTCACCATCTTAGTCGCCTTGTTTAGTATATTGGCATCATAGCTTATCTTTCAAGGGATCATTTTGTATTCACCTAATATTTTGTCTAAAGTGCTTCCTATCTCCATCAACACCCAAAAGAATGCTAATCTTGCATAATTGGTAACCATAACCACCAACCACACTCCTACTATTTGTTATTGGCTCATGAATCCCTGTTCTCGTGGTTCCTTGTAATAGATAAATCTGGAGTTACTGCCAATTTTAGATATAACTATATATAGTATTCAACAAAATTTTCAGACTAAAATATATTGATTATCCTCTATATTATGTTAAGAAGTCAGTGCTATATTAGGTGTCATGGAATATGGTTTTCCTTCATTATTTTTTTTCACTCCTTCACTGATATATTATGTCATATGTGCGTTTAAATTAAAAGAGCCTAACATTTTATCATGCATGTAGATTATCTCCTCATCCTCATACTATTGTAGTCATATTTTTCCTCTCAATTCTGCTTTAAATTTGAAGCTTGTTATTTTTGGATATGACGCTCACTCATGATAGTTTCTTCATTAAGCTTTTTAGCTCGCTTTAGTTTCTTACTAGGCCTTTTCAGATGCCTAAAATCATAAGTTTAGCATTTATCAATGATTGGCATGTTGTTGAAGTGTGACTTAGGGTACCAGATTTGTTTAAATGGTTCAAAATTATTCACATGATCAATACATGAGAAATTCCAGTAGACCAAATAGGAAAATAGTT
Organism: Phoenix dactylifera; assembly: GCF_009389715.1. NCBI lineage: Eukaryota > Viridiplantae > Streptophyta > Magnoliopsida > Arecales > Arecaceae > Phoenix > Phoenix dactylifera. The sequence goes on along the minus strand of NC_052401.1, from coordinate 9,085,598 downwards.
TATTTACCTTCCAGATGTATAATCAAGTCCTCACCATATTAGTTAGAGAAAGCAAATTATAAGGACTTTGTGCTTAAATGAATCCCCATTCGGAGCAAGTACCAAGAAAGGAAAATTTGTAGTAATTATGCTGCTGCTTTGTTTTGTTGATGAGAAAATTACGCACAGCCATGTAATGCAAAGAATATGGTCATATAACTGTCTCACAACTACATGGATATCTTGGATAACGGTCATGAATAGAAGGCCTGAGTACTAAAAAAGGAATATAAATTTTGAAGTAATTATGCTGTTCATCTATTTTGTGGTTTTGATGCGAAAATACAGACCACCACCTCATGCAAAGAATATAGTGATATAACTGTCTCACAACTACATGGATGTCTTGGGTAATGGTCGTGAATAGAAGATTTGAGGTGATGGATAAGATTCTTTAAACTGCCGTGCCAGATGTCATGGCTTAGGACATGTGTCTAAAGGGAAAAAAAGAGCTTATGTTGTTCTGAAATTCATTTTGGGTGTTAATAGGAAAACAAGGAAAAACATGATTTAGTTCAATTGGAAAAATCTTTTATCCTAGTTTGTGAGCTAACCCTAGTAATTTTGGAGGACAAACTTTGTATTGGTAATAGAAAAAAAGGCTTGAGGAGTATCTAGAAGCTGACATATGCAGTCATGCAACTAGGAATAGAGCAGGAGACTTTGGACTGTTTTTTCCATTGCTGGAGTTTGAACTCTGAAGGATACGAGTCATAGACGGTTTGCCCTTGTTACTGTACTTCATTATTTTAATGGATTAGTATATTGTTGGCGAAGAGCAGTTGGAGAAGTGCCTGTATGCTAAGGGGCATTTACCATATTATGCTATTGATTTTTGAGCATCTATTTGTTGCATGGTAAATGACTATCTAGTGAGGACTAAAAAGGAAAAATGACTAGGAATAAAAAGGAAAAAAATTACTATCTTGTGATTAATCTTCTCGGATTCATTAAAGAAGTGAAAAAAGTATCGACACAATAAATTTAAAAAGGCAAACAATGTCTACACAAAGTTATGTTTGTCTAGCAAAAATGCAGATTACTAGCTCTTAGCAAGCCCATGACCCGATTGCTTTGCTTCACATGCACATGATTGCATGTGTGTTATTCTAGGTCTTTTTTTTCTCATCTTCTTTACCATATGATCTGTCTTCATGTTATACTTGATAGATGTTGCACATCCATTGCTCATTGTTTCCATCAAGGTCCGCCGAACCGGTACCAGTTCGGACCTGTTCGTACCGGTGATGAATTAGTCTACTCCCCAGCGCGCGCGAGCGCGCGTACCGGTGCAAACCGTTCCAGTTCGCACCGGTACAAGCCGGTCGGTTCGCACCGGTATGCCTCTGTACAGCTCGGTTCCGGCCCCCCGTACCGTACCAGTCAGGTACGGGCTCGGTTCCGGCCCTCTTAAGGCCGGTCCATGCATTAAATTAGTTGGGTTATTGGGCATAGAGTATCTTTCAACAGACCAAACTATCCAATATATGTGCTTGGATATATATTATAGAAATTGTCGAACACAGTTGATAGATGATATAAATCCAAAGACCTTCAAGATGCACCAGAGATGACGTCAAAGAGGATTATGGATCAACAGTGTTGGCCTTAGTCCATTAGATGTTTAATTAAGCCTTTATTTGGTGTCTTGGATTGTTCTTTAGTAGTTTTTCATAGTTTTAGATATTCACTGTTATGTCCTTGTTGGAGCCATCCTTTCAGTTTTTAAGTAGGGTTAGGGACTACTTGAAATTTCAATGTTTTAAAATGTGGTGCAGGATGCTGCATATGCAGCCATTTATTTGTATGTTGTCCCCTGACCACACCATCTACTCTATATGCAGCTACTCTTTATGGTCAGTTGTATTTGAGCTGAAAAGAGGGTTTGTGTGGCACTTTGCAACCACATACACAGCAAGATTAGCATTGTGTTGCTGCATATGCAGCCCACTCACTTCCTACAAAATCTAGGCAACCCTAAGCAGAAGAAAAAAATGAGTGGCCAAAACGAAACTATTCTAGATAACAGTCTCCTTTGACTTTGGACTTGACCATAAAGTCAGAGTAGTTTAGAGTGACCAAACCAACTAAGATGCCTGCTTGAAAGTGTCTACAACATCAATTCATCAAATAAAGTGTCTACAACATCCAGATCTTGTGGTGAAAGTTGCTTAGCACTTTGCAAACACATATACAGCATGATTAGCATTCTGTTGCTGCTTATGCAAGCCTGCTCACTCCCTACAAAATCTAGGTGACACTGAAGTGGAAGAAAAAAAGAGTGGCCAAAGTAAAACAAATTCTAGGTAAGTCTCCTTTGTCTTTGAACTCAATCACAAAGTGAGAGCAGTTTAGAGTGACCGAGCCAACTAAAATGCCTAGTCCAAAGTGTCTACAGCATGCAGTAGCATCTTATGTGAAAGTTGGCTCTCAATTCATACCCTGACGTGAAAACTCAAAAGGGTTGATTCAGCATCACTAATAAAAGAAATGTGAAGATAAAAAAACATGTCAGCTATAAAAATTGATTAATTAGCATAGAAATGCCATAAATATCTACCATCATTAATCCATACGTAGCATATTTATTGAAACAAACATCATTGCAAATTATTGAAGACTATCACTCCAGAATATATATATCGAGAAAAAGGAAAGGCTGAAGCCCGCCCTGATTTCATTTAGTAGATGAAATAGTGACAAGTTAATGAAGGTACAGATGGTATAGCTTTTTAAAAGGAAAAAAAAGAAATCAGTTTCTGATTAAGGACATGTCCTTTGCTTTTTGCCATTGAGCTTGCTAGTCCAGTTGAGGAAGAGTTCAGTCACGATATTGATAGTGTGGTGTGGAGGCTCTGTCTATTGGTTGAAGATTTGATCATTTTGTTCTTTCTAAAGTATCCAAAGGATAGTAATGGTCAATGAGATCCAGCCTGTTGAGAAGATGGAGGTGCAACATGACAGCTAGCGTATGGACTTCATATCGATAGGCTTCTATTGTATGCATAAACACTGTTGAAAACTGTTCCAGACTTCCGTAGCGTACCAGCAGGTGAGAAAGAGGTGTGAATGTGTCTCCTGGTGAAAATTGCAGAGGACACATTGAACTATCGACAGGCTTGTATTGTGTGCCTCAACACTGTTGAAAAGCATTCCAGACTTCGTATACCAGCAGGCGAGGAAGAGATGTGTTTCTCTTGATGGAGATTGCAGTGGGCACAGTTATATGAACTCAATTATCCATGGAAGTGTGAGTTCATATATCAATCCAGATATATGAACTTAATTAACATTGGATGTAGAATATTTTTTTCCGAAAAAATGGATTTTAACGAATGATTATTAAAATACATATATTTGCCTCTTGGTTTTAACTTGACAAACTCCATTATCTTTCTTTACATTTTAGATGTTAAAAATTGTATCTGACTTGCTAAATTTGTGAGCTCAATGATTGTAAGTGATATCATAAGTAATTCTAAAGCCTATTTATCCAAATAAATTATAGAAGATAGTTGGATAAATTCTTAATCAGTGATCTGTTAGTGATATTGTTGGATACTTGGATTTATTCTGCCAATTATGATGCTTATATTCCTTGTAATGTACTCATCTTGTTGTGTTTTGTTTTTGTAGACACAAGATAATAGGAAACTTATCATACTCAGATTTTCTAGTAGCTGATAATTCAGTTACTTTTTTCCCTTTTCAACTGTCTTCTTATCACTTTCATGATTTCACCCATGCAAAGAGTGCATACTTAAATGGTATTTGTTGCTTTGCAATAGAATGGATGGTTTAAAGAAACCAGGACATGGCTGAGATGAGGATGGTTTTAGGGGTAATTAATGTAAGGCTCCTGTTAAGTGAGCGGAGTTCAAGTATTTCTTTTTGGTAGAAAATTGGACTTCAAATCTTCAACAGTGCAAAGCGCAACGTGATGTAAACTCGAATCGAAATTTGTTTTCTCAGGTTTTTGTTAATTTCCTGCATGTATTTAGTCCTGTCATCTTTTTGGAGATCATGAAATTTTGTCAGCTGAATCTTGGAACTTAACCAATCTTGTCATCATATCCTGGTCTGTGTTTCTGCATTCTTGATTGCATAGATCTGCCGAAGCAATTTGATTATGCAATCACAAAATATTATTGCCTCTGGTCTTGATTCCGTCAGAGCCTTGTGGTGGATGAAGATGTTGAGTACATTAAGCGTTTATAGCCTCCAGTAGAGGCAGTTGATTGAGGCCAGCATGGCAAATTGTATTTTGTGTGCCTTTATACAGGTAAGGTGCATGGATGATTTTTAGTGCTCCAAAGTTTATAAAACAGCTGTTGAAAATTAGCTTGTTGGAAGGAATCTGACATCCTATTTTTTTTGGGAATGTGCTATCCAGTGCTCCAAAATTCTTGTTGTCATTTATGATATCTCAGACCTTCCCCTGTATGTGGGAATAATCCCAGGAATAACCTGGGCTTGCAGTAAACAAGCCCTAGGGACATGTTTAGATACTTCCCCAAGATTTGCATGCAGGAGAAAGATTTCAAGAACAGAAATTTAATGAGAAAGGGAAGTTTGAGAGATGGAGGCTGCTGATGCAATCAATCCCAAAAAGCTAGCATAACATTACCTAAATAATTATGATACTACTTATCCCCTTAAGTTCAGATAATGAAACCCTGAGCGCCTCCAATCTCTCCCAAGTTTCTAACCACCATTTCTTGTTCCTAAAAGAACTTTCTCATGCATGAAGATAACATCAATGGGTTACTCAAGACGTCCTATGGGATCCTAAAGACAAATCTTTAGGCCCCTGGGAGCAACAATTTTACATCGAGTTTTGCTAGATATATTTGTGCATGCAGGCGGAGATATGTGGAAGATGGAGCATCCCCATCACCATTTTAATCGATGATGAATGTTTACAAGATTAGTATAATTTACATGATAAAATAACTTCGATTGTTTTGCAACCCACGGTACTCTCCAACTTTGTTTACAGACACCTTGGCACCCAAATCAAGAAAAATGTCAGCCTTGCACTTCCGCATCCTACATGAAGAACACACTTCCACCCTGTTTTTCTTCTCTCCCCACAGAAAGGTACTCCACCTTACTTATACATAGTTTAATATCAGAGCAAAGGAACCAACCGATTCATTTCTACCTGCATGTCGCCGAAACTCGGTGAAGATTTACAAAATTGTTACAATTAGCAATGGTATACCTTTGTGCCAAAAAGCATCTGTGATATCACAAAATGTCAATAAAATCAAATCTCAGTTTCTGTCCTGAAGAAACTTGAGTCACACTGTTGCAAAAATTGATATGGTTAGTAAGGAGTCGGAAAAATCACGTCAGATCACCGAAAAGGTGCAACTTCATCACTTATCATACAGTTTTTGAAGCTGCACAGAATAAATTTTCTAAGGTTTGAAATGAAGCATCCATGATGTTACCTTCATGAGCCGGCAGCTGGGATTTCAAGCCAATCACAACCCAGTAAGAAAGGATAGCTAACAACATAAAGAGTGAGCTGAAATGAAGGAAACAACAAAGGATTTACACATGGTAAACACAACACACCAGCAAATGGAAGTACATCACGACATGAGCAACGAGCAGTTTACAACGGTGTGACACAAGTCAGAGTTCGGAATTCAGCAAGTTTGGTTAGCTCTCAAACCCTGCTATTCTGAGGCAATGGAACAACACCATCGAAGAAGTCTCCAAAGTAATTATGTGGTTCATGGACCAATTTGGAGATTATGTCTCTAAGTGTGATCACCCCCTCCAAATTCTCCTCCTCATCAACGACATAGATTCGGTGTATCTTCTCAGAGTCCAATGACAGAATTATGTCTTTAAGAGTGTCATCTCTTTTGCAAGTGATCACACCTCGCAACATAGCTGATGCTTCTTGATGCTCATCCAAATAATTTCGCACAGAAGCAAGGAAGTTCTTAGCTGTGAAGGACCTGGACAAAAATGTGAAATATTCATTTTTTATATGGATTATTTAGTTAAGATCCCTAAGATTTAGTATTGTGGATAAGAATGACTTTAAATGGCAATTTCAATTTGTAGTACAGCAGTAGAAGGAAATGCTACTTAAATATAAATAGTGCACTCAATAATAAACATGCACATAGCAAGAAATTTGTCTTTGGCAGCTAAAAGGAAATGCCTGTATGGAACAATAAGTGGATATCTCTAGCATTAATAGGAAACAACAAAACCGAATATAAACAGACCAAAATCATTTGTGATGGGCATGGTCAATTCCTAGGAAAAACAAACCAAAACAAAAAACAGTATTAGAGCAAGATGCAAACAGGCACCTTTGGAATATATAAACTTAAAATTCAGATGTAAAGCAAACAGTGAATTAACTGATGAAAATTGCATCTCTGTTTTTTTTTTTTTTTGTATTAAGATCAAATTTGCATTTACTGACCTGTAATCTTTGTATATCTCAGGGGCTGTTAAAAGATATTGAACATCTCTAATGCTTATATTTCCTGTAGCCTTTTTCCCGCTTCCATCAACAACTGGAAGTCCACCAATTCCTTTTTTACGCATTAATTGGAATGCCTTTAGGACTGGTTCTTCCTCATTCACCTGTCAACAGTAAACGGGCATGATAGATATTCTCACATGAGGGAGAAGAAAGAAGGTTAAAATTATATAAAAATATGAATCTATTTTAGAGTTAAGCGTACTTGCCACCCAACTAACTTAAGTCAAGTTTTCATTGCTTGCATATGTTTCAGCTTCCTTTGCTAACAACTTAACACATATGCTTTTGAAGCCAAATTATGGTGAAAGTTATACTTTACAAAAGATGAATCTGCAAACAATTATTGATCCACGTATCTTACAACAGGCCAGCATTATGATGAAGTTCTGTTAAGTGGCAAAGAAGAAATAAACAAGAAAATTGAGAGACAAAAAGATAATCTGGAGTGCAAGAGAGAGTATTTAATTCTTGCATATAAAAGCCTTGGCATTTGGCATCAATCCTCAAGAATCACTTCTATTTTTTTCATAACAAATGACCAAATAAAACACTAGTGCATATTGTTCAAAAGACCTGGAAGTCTCTTATGGGGAAGAAACACGGAGACAATTGGTATAGATCAACAGTTCCAATTGTTCTCATAAAAGGTGCATACTTATACCACCAATCAACCAAAGGAGAAGAGTGTGATTAGGTGCCTCTACAAGAGCTTCTGGTCAGACTGTTGATCAAGGACCGCAAAACTGGTACCAAGAACCGAACTAGCATATTATTAGTTCGATATGGTACGGTTGGTATGATACGGTGCACATCACGTATCAAGACAAGCTTCCAATACTTTTTCTTGCTCCTAGCCCGCCCAAAACTAGATGGTATGGGGTGGTTCCCATTGGTTTGGACCTGTACAGACTGGTTCAACTCATATACTAAACCAAACCTCCGTACATAATGGCACTTTTAACATTACGACACAGTACAATTAGTACAAAGTGGTAGGCAGACCTTGCTGTTGATTGATTAGTTCCAAGAAAGGTACAACCCTATCTTTCACACATACTTAGTAGTATCTCCTTCGAGGTCCGCCGAACCAGTACCGGGACCCGTACCGATCGGCAAACAGGTCGGTACGGTAGGGCGTGCCAGTAGGCATGCCTATTTTTTTTGGAGTTTTTCAGATTGATTTAATTGGTAATCATTCTTTTTGAACTTTTCAATAATTTAAATCTAATTTGATTTTTTTTTGATATTTTTTTATGTTTCTATGATTCCGGTTTAACCTAAATAATGCCTCTTATTGTTTTAAAATGATACAAATGTTAAAATGATTAGTGAGATGTTGTATGCTACGAGAAGCAACATGAAATATCCTCAAATCGTGGGATGAAAAATATAAAATAATATAATCAATTACATATATTTAAAGTACAATATATATATCGATATCTAAAATCTCGTCGAGTAACGATGCCTCTCATAGATATCTGAATCATCAACATAGTCAGAAGGCACATCAACCCACCTCTCTAACCAAGTGGCGTTGTAATTTTGTATGTTCATCCCATAAAGAACGTGCTCTGAGTTATAAGCACTCTCGAATCTCTCGCTGAAGCTCTGGCTATGACAGGTATCCTCTGGCTGATAAAATGGTTGATAAAACGGCAATAAAGGGGCCATCCGAATAAGCCGACAGCAAAATCCGACCTATAAGATGTTCCAGATTGCGTAGGATAGTAGCCACCAAAAGATGCCTCAGACGCACCATATCCATATTCATATTCGTATGGATCATAAGCTGCATATGGCTGTGGATAATAAGATCCAACATACAACTCGAACTTGATACGTCTATGAATCCTACTCCACATACGAGATCATCTGCAACGCATGATTGCATCAAAATTTGAATAAATAGACACCACAAAGAGAGTAGCTTGCATACTCCTAAATACGCTTCTGATTTTACATATTTTTTATTCAAAAATATTTTTTAAATTTTTAAAAATTATATATAATCCAAAAATTAAAAGTTTTATGTCATCATGTAGATCATCCATAGATCTACAAGATATAATAAAATCAAGTCTAAATCAAAAATTTTGGCATGATCTCTCCTTATTTTGCAATTTTCAAACTATTTTTTCAAGCCCCCCAAAAAATAAAAGAATGAGATAGGAAAAAGAAAGCATACCTTATTTGGTCTTGGATCTTTTTTCTGAAGTGCTGAATTGATTTGATTTTTGCCATGAGGAAAAGGCAGAAAGTTTTCTGCCGATTAGAAATGATGTTGGGAACGCCTTCTCGGGCCTTCTCAACATCATATTATCAGCAAACAGAAAAGGGGAGAGGGCCTAGTTCAGAACCGGGTTGACTTGGAGCGAACCGGACGGTTTGCACTGAGTTCGAATGGAACTGGACGGTTTCGGTCAGTTCAGGACCGGAACTGACTCCAATGACCGAACCGACCCGATTTTCCACCGGGTTGGCTTGGTACGGGCCAAACCAAGTAGTTCGGTCCGATTCAACCTTCTTTGATCATGAATGAAGTAGCAATGAGAAAGAAAAAAGTATGGTAAATTAAAAATAGACAGGCAGTGCAATGAGCTCATCGAGGAAGCATAAAAGCGGTACCAAGAAAAGGTGAAGCAACTAGATGATGCAAGCATTTGCAACAAAATATGAGGATTTTGATAATAATAAGCGGTGATGAAGATTCAAGAAGCCAACCTTAAAATTGGGACAATGCCTGCTGCCATCATCTGCTGTGCCGATACCGGGCTCTGAACCGGTTGTTCGGC